>NC_138300.1:18195000-18340000 GCF_965601325.2 Salmo salar
ATTAATGATGGAGCTTTTCATTGCTCTAGTGCAGTGGTTTTCAAACGTTTTATAGTCCCGTACCCCTTCAAACATTCAACCTCCAGCTGCGTACCCCCTCTACAGTCGTGGCCAAAAGTTTTGAGAATGACACAAATATTAATTTCCACAAAGTTTGCTGCTTCAGTGTCTTTAGATATTTTTGTCAGATGTTACTATGGAATACTGAAGTATAATTACAAGCATTTCATAAGTGTCAAAGGCTTTTATTGTCAATTACATGAAGTTGATGCAGAGAGTCAATATTTGCGGTGTTGACCCTTCTTTTCAAGACCTCTGCAATCCGCCCTGGCATGCTGTCAATTAACTTCTGGGCCACATCCTGACTGATGGCAGCCCATTCTTGCATAATCAATGCTTGGAGTTTGTCAGAATTTGTGTTTTTTTGTTTGTCCACCCGCCTCTTTAGGATTGACTACAAGTTCTCAATGGGATTAAGGTCTGGGGAGTTTCCTGGCCATGGACCCAAAATATTGATGTTTTGTTCCCCGAGCCACTTAGTTATCACTTTTACCTTATGGCAAGGTGCTCCATCATGCTGGAAAAGGCATTGTTCGTCACCAAACTGTTCCTGGATGGTTGGGAGAAGTTGCTCTCGGAGGATGTGTTGGTACCATTCTTTATTCATGGCTGTGTTCTTAGGCAAAATTGTGAGTGAGCCCACTCCCTTGGCTGAGAAGCAACCCCACACATGAATGGTCTCAGGATGCTTTACTGTTGGCATGACACAGGACTGATGGTAGTGCTCACATTGTTTTCTCCGGACAAGCTTTTTTCCAGATGCCCCAAACAATCGGAAAGGGGATTCATCAGAGAAAATTACTTTACCCCAGTCCTCAGCAGTCCAATCCCTGTACCTTTGCAGAATATCAGTCTGTCCCTGATTTTTTTTTTATTTTTATTTATTTATTTATTTATTTTTCCTGGAGAGAAGTGGCTTCTTGGTTGGCCTTCTTGACAACAGGCCATCCTCCAAAAGTCTTCGCCTCACTGTGCTTGCATATGCACTCACACCTGCCTGCTGCCATTCCTGAGCAAGCTCTGTACTGGTGGTGCCCCGATCCCGCAGCTGAATCAACATTAGGAGACGGTCCTGGCACTTGCTGGACTTTCTTGGACGCCCTGAAGCCTTCTTGACAACAATTGAACCGCTCTCCTTGAAGTTCTTGATGATCCGATAAATGGTTGATTTAGGTGCAATCTTAATGGCAGCAATATCCTTGCCTCTGAAGCCCTTTTTGTGCAAAGCAATGATGACGGCACGTCAGGTAACCATGGTTGACAGAGGAAGAACAATGATTCAAAGCATCACCCTCTTTTTGAAGCTTCCAGTCTGTTATTCGAACTCAATCAGCATGACCGAGTGATCTCCAGCCTTGTCCTTGTCAACACTCACACCTGTGTTAACTTCTCTAGGGCCAGTGGGACGATTTCGTCCCACCTACGTAACAGCCAGTGGAATCCCGTGGCGCGCTATTCAAATACCTTTGAAATGCTATTACTTCAATTTCTGAAACATATGACTATTTTACACCATTTTAAAGACAAGACTCTCGTTAATCTAACCACACTGTCCGATTTCAAAAAGGCTTTACAACGAAAGCAAAACATTAGATTATGTCAGCAGAGTACCCAGCCAGAAATAATCAGACACCCATTTTTCAAGCTAGCATATAATGTCACATAAACCCAAACCACAGCTAAATGCAGCACTAACCTTTGATCTTCATCAGATGACAACCCTAGGACATTATGTTATACAATACATGCATGTTTTGTTCAATCAAGTTCATATTTATATCAAAAACCAGCTTTTTACATTAGCATGTGACTAGCATTCCGACCGAACACTGCCGGTGAATTTACTAAATTACTCACGATAAACGTTCACAAAAAACATAATTATTTTAAGAATTATAGATACAGAACTCCTCTATGCACTCGATATGTCCGATTTTAAAATAGCTTTTCGGTGAAAGCACATTTTGCAATATTCTAAGTAGATAGCCCGGCATCACAGGGCTAGCTATTTAGACACCCAGCATGTTTAGCACTCACCAAAGTCAGATTTACTATAAGAAAAATGTTATTACCTTTGCTGTTCTTCGTCAGAATGCACTCCCAGGACTTCTACTTCAATAACAAATGTTGGTTTGGTCCCAAATAATCCATTGTTATATCGAAATAGCGGCGTTTTGTTCGTGCGTTCAAGACACTATCCGAAAGGGTAAATAAGGGTGACGAGCATGGCGCATTTCGTGACAAAAAATGTCTAAATATTCCATTACCGTACTTCGAAGCATGTCAACCGCTGTTTAAAATCAATTTTTATGCAATTTTTCTCGTAAAAAAGCGATAATATTCCGACCGGGAATCTGCGTTTAGGTAAAAAGAGGAAAGAAAATAAAGCACGGGGTCGACTCGTGCACGCGCCTAAGCCCATTGTCCTCTGATCGGCCACTTGCCAAAAGCGTAAATGTGTTTCAGCCTGGGGCTGCCTCGATATCATTCAGTTTTTTCCCAGGCTCTGAGAGCCTATGGGAGCCGTAGGAAGTGTCACGTTACAGCAAAGATTCTCAGTCTTCAATAAAAAGAGCCAAGATGAACAACAACTTGTCAGACAGGCCACTTCCTATTCAGAATCTTCTCAGGTTTTTGGCTGTCATATGAGTTCTGTTATACTCACAGACACCATTCAAACAGTTTTAGAAACTTTAGGGTGTTTTCTATCCAAAGCCAATAATTATATGCATATTCTAGTTACTGGGCAGGAGTAGTAACCAGATTAAATCGGGTAAGTTTTTTATCCGGCCGTGTCAATACTGCCCCCTAGCCCTAACAGGTTAAGAAATTGTACCCTTTCTCTCATCTCTAACTACCAAGAAGCCTAAAAGAACAGGCTGAGTGGGCGGGGAGCTTATATTCATGAGCTCGCATTGACTGACAACTCTTTGAAACACCCTTGTGGTTGTTGCCAGATATTAAGGTAAAATAATGGTGAGACATCATTTGACAGAAAAAAAATATTTGCTCCATAAGCCTAATATAGGCATCCGGCCGCCCATTGATTCGTACAATTTGTAACACTCATCTTCCATCCGAATGCTTGAAAAGAACAATACAAAGTAAAAGTGAATTACTTAGGCTTTAGGAAATGCAACCAACTACAGAAATTGATGAGGGGGGGGGGGGACCCATGTAGCTGTGTCAATCAAGCAGGCTTCAGTCACCCACTTGGCTTCAGTCACCCCCAGGATTGAAGCTATGGCCTCCTCCTCATCAGGCCTCTCACACTGGGCAGACAGGGGTCCTGGGATGGACAGCTTCCCCACATATGGTGCTGGATCAATGGTGACCTCGTTGAAGAGGAGATCCAGGAGCCTGACTACGTAGCCTGTAATGTTTTTGAAGAGAAATGTTTGTTAAATGGGTAGTGAATGCTATCAGTTTGTTGATGTAGTGATCTACTCTTTCTACAATGTGTTTTCTAGTGTTTTTGAAGTACTCAATTTGAAATATGCAGTATTTGGTTGTGCACTTTTTATGAAATGTTTTAAATGTTTGTGTTAGGACTTTTTGTGTGCCTCAATTGATTTGAAATGAATAATATGTTGATGTCTGTCTTCACATGCTTCACAACATATCCCTCCTTTGACTTGGGAAAGCTGATTTTGTGTCACCGCATTCCTGCGGAGTGGTTGCCTTGGAAGCGGTGTAGACAGAGTAGATTAATATTTTACAAATGTTACATCTCCAGAATAAATCACTTATCTCCCGGATAACCGGTATTTCCCGCCAGAACCGGAAGCATCAATTCAAAAGCATTATAAAGCATATACAGTACATTCGGAAAGTGTTCAGTATTCCCTTGAATTTTTCCACATTTTGTTACGTTACAGCCTTATTCTAAAATTGATTACATTTTGTTTTTTTTCTTCATCAATGTACACACAATACCCCATAATGACAAAGCAAAAATGGGTAAAAAAAATAGAATGAAATATTAACTTTACATAAGTTTTCAGACCCTTTACTCAGTACTTTGTTGAAGCACCTTTAGCAGCGATTGCAGACTCAAGTCTTCATGGGTATGACGCTACAAGCTTGGTACACCTGTATTTGGGGAGTTTCTCCCATTCTTCTCTGCAGATCCTCTCAAACTCTGTCAGGTTGGATGGGGAGCATTGTTGCACAACTATTTTCAGGCCTCTCCAGGGATGTTTGATCGGTTTCAAGTCCGGGCTCTGGTTGGGCCACTCCGAAACTTGTCCCGAAGCCACTCCTGTATTGTCTTGACTGTGTGCTTAGGGTCGTTGTCCTGTTGGAAGGTAAACCTTCACCCCAGTCGGAGGTCCTGAGCGCTCTGGAGCAGGTTTTCATCAAGGATCTCTCTGTACTTTGCTCCGTTCATCTTTCCCTCGATCCTGACTAGTCTCCCACTCCCTGCCACTGAAAAACATCCCCACAGCATGATGCTGCGACCACCATGCTTCAACGTAGGGATGGTGCCAGGTTTCCTCCAGATGTGACGCTTGGCATTCAGGCCAAAGAGTTAAATCTTGGTTTCATCAGACCAGATAATCTTTTTTCTCATGGTCTGAGACACCTTTAGGTGCCTTTTGGTAAACTCCAAGCGGGTAGTCATGTGCCTTACTGAGGAGTGGTTTCCGTCTGGCCACTCTACCATAAAGGCCTGATTTGGTGGAGTGCTGCGGAGATGGTTGTCCTTCTAGAAGATTCTCCCATCTCCACAGAGGAACTCTGGAGCTCTGTCAGAGTGACCATCGGGTTCTTCCCTGACCAAGGCCTTTCTCTCCCAATTGCTCACTTTGGCCGGGCGGGCAGCTCTAGCAAGATTCTTGGTGGTTCCAAACTTTTTCCATTTAAGAATGATGGAGGCCACTGTTTTCTTGGGGACATTCAATGCTGTAGAATCTTTTTTGTACCCTTCCCCAGATCTGTGCCTCGACACAATCCTGTCTAGAAGCTCTACGGACAATTCCTTCGACCTCATGGCTTCGTTTTTGCTTTGCTGTCACTGCTGTCTTCATTCTACATAAAATAGTGTTAAATTAACACAATAGCATCCATTAACATCAGCGCGTGCCTTTTCTGGCATGCTGGTAAGTAGCTTGCTAGTTAAAAGTCACAACACAGATGGAAAGGGGTTAGTTACCAGTATTGTTCTACCACATTCTGCTTGAGGTATCTTACGGGTTGCCAAAAGTGTGCAACTGCAGCCTATAATTCGGGGACTTCCTGCATGTGGGCATGTCCCCCCCCCCCACTCGAGCATCCCATTGGTTCCTGCATGAACACCCCCCTCGAGCATGACATCTTCATGCTTGTGTGACACATTTGAATGAGGGTCCAAAGGGAAATAAAAGTATTATGAGTTTTCACCACTGCCTGTGATGTCATTTTTGCTAGCTACCTGTAGACAGTGTCCTTCGCTCCTGCCTGCTGAACACCTGCCCTCACCATTGTTAACAGCACTGCGGGAAAACAGTGCCCGACAGGCGGGGGCGAAGCACACTGTCTATGTGTCGCTCCTGCTAGTACAGCAGGCGGAAGGCTGGAGCAACACTGTGCGCTAACTAGCTGGCTACCTTGCTAGTTAGCGACACTGTGTGCTAGCTTGCTCGTTAGCTAACTAGCACACGATGTCGCCTCTCCTCCCACCTGATGTGTACCTGAAGGGTTTATCATTCCCGAGTGGCGCAGCGGTCTAAAGCACTACATCTCAGTGCTTGAGGCGTCACTACCAACACCCTTGTTTGAATTCAGGCTGTATCACATCCAGCCATGATTGGGAGTCCCATAGGGCGGCGCACAATTGGCCCACCGTCGTCCGAGTTTGGCCGGTGTAGGCCGTCATTTTAAATAAGAATTTGATCTTAACTGACTTGCCTAGTTAAATAAAGGTGAAATAAAATCAGCAGTTGGCATCCAACACTATGGTGCATTACCGCCATATACTGTACTGGAGCATCCCTGCCTCCTGCCTATGTACTGGAGTCATAACTTTAAAATGTACCAATAGAAGTATAAATATGGGGGTTCCTGCAAATGCCAGAATGCCCACATGCAGGAACACCACAAATTGCGGGCTACAGTTGCACCTTTCTCCGGTTCGTAAACAAAGCCATATGATGCGCACGTGATGACTGTTTTAAGGCGTTACTTATTTAAATTAGTTAAGATTCTATGATGCTACGATTGGTGTATAAAATGTCCATCTTTACCTGACGTTGCATAAAGCTAGAAATAATGCCTGCCTCCAGAATCCAAGCATATCACATGGGGCGAGGGGACCAGTAACTTTATGATCAACTTTGTCAATGTACCAGCTACAGTAATTTTTCATACTTGGGTCACCGTTTGGTACCTTTTTAAACAGAAGCAAACGGAAAGAAACAGGGAGGGACCTATCTGAATTTGTCCAATATAAATATTGTTGCACAACATTCTCTTTGGGCTAATGATTACACCCCTGCTCTTTCTCTTCGCTAATGATGCCAGTGTGCATTCAGTCTCCAGTCTGTTTACGTGTAGAGTATCCTAACCTAGGCCCTGCAGTACTGAAGGTGTGACATTGGAAATTCAAATGGTCAATTTGTCACATCCGTACCTTATATGGGTACGAGTGTAAAGGTTTATTAATTAAGCTAATAAACAGAAGTGATATTGGAAAGAGCAGGATACGGTTTTTCGTTTTGATGTGCATATCTGTTTACTTTCATCACCATTGCCCTTTCCGTCATTGTGCTTGTTGATGTGTTTTTGTTAGTCCTGAGTGTCTGGGACTGATTTGAGTGTACTTGCAGGAGACGTGGCTCAGCTAGTGTTGAGCAGTTCTGAGGGGGTGCGCCGGGTCAACACTGCCGGTATGGAGTATAGGGAGATGGCTGCTCACTTACTGGGACCAGGGCCTATGGCTGCCCTGACTGCAAACCGCACTGTCTACTGGGCAAGGCCAGGACAAGGCTCTATCTACAGGTACACATCTCAGAGAGTTAAACACTTTCTGAATCTGGCCCTTGTTAATATGAATGTTGACCACAGTTCTTTTGCTCTGTGAAATGGTACTAGATGTTAGTTCCCATACATTTGATCTGTCCTGCGTGTCCTTTAGGATCTCCATGGATGGGAAGCCCCTGGAGCCTGTCCTGCTGTTGAAAGGCCATGGTGCTGTCCTGGGTCTGGCTGTGGACTGGATCCATGAGCTTCTCTACTGGACCAACGCTGATACTCACTCCATCGATGTGGCCCGTCTGGACGTCTCTGCACAACGCCTCCTGATAGGAGGGCTGGCCATGCCCACTGGAGTGGCTGTGGAACCCTTGTTGGGGTAGGCTGGATTGGAAGTTCTCAATATTACTCATGGAGACCTATTGTATGCACACAGGTCATTGTGCTTTAAAAAAAAAAACGCAACTACATAATCAAATTCTAAATATTAGATATATATTTGTTTTTACAATGAAGAAATATTTATTCTCAATTTCAATAAGGATTTTCTATCTCAAACATGGCCTCCTATTAAAAAAATATAATAAAACATGAAATCTATCAGTTCACTGTAAAAATGTAAATTAGTAGGCCTTTGTAATTTGAGCTCAGTCTCCAGCTTGCACAGAGTTTCATAGGGTTTAGATAAACACTCGTTTAGATGGTTGAAAGTCTGATCCAATGTAGATCCAATGTAGTCATGGAGAGCTCCTGTTTCCCCAGGTTCTTGTTCTGGGCAGAAGGTGGCAGCTCCCCCAGGATTGAGCGTGCTGGCCTGGATGGAGAAGGCAGGCTGCCACTAATCACCTCAGCCATAAGGAACCCAGTCGCCATCTCTCTGGGTATGTTTGGCTGTTCTTTTATACATGTGTATTACACCAAACTGGTTTTATATTTCTTGAAGTGTAAGTGTTTGGCTTACTAGTTGGCCAAATGTAGTTTAATTTGGGATTTACAAAGACTCAAGGTTATTTTCGTAACCCAGGTTATCTGTAATTATGAGTGAGATATCTCACAGTGGGATTCATCAGAATCTATCAAAGTTTGAAGAACCATTCACACCAATCTGTCGGAGACAGACAAGTCCAGTGGCGATTGAGGTGAGCTCCTCCCTTCCCCATGCCTCTTATTCCTTGCTCTCTTGCAAGCAGGGGATATCTCACTCATAATATCAGAGAACCTGGGTTACGAAAGTATGAGCTCCGTAAATCCATTAGGGACGGAAAAAGACAATACAGACTCAAAATTGAATTGATGTTCGACAACTGACTCGCTACGCAGGTGGCAAGGACTACAGACTATCACAGACTACAAATGCAAATCCAGCATTACATTTGCATATCACTGGGACTGTGCTCCCACTCATCCAGGACATTACTCGAAGCGGTGCCTGAGGAAGACCGCAGCGTCTTCAAGGTCCCCACACACCCCAGCCACGAGCTGTTCACTCCCTTACCGTCGGGCAGACGGGATCGGAGCATGAGGTCTGATAACATGTTCAGAGACAGTTTCTATCTACAAGCCATCGGACTGGTGAACACTTGAACTGGACTGACCACCTGCTCTGATTCACCACACCTTAGCACACATGCACTCACGCACGCACACACCCACCCAGATATATACACACACACACACACACACACACACACACACACACACACACACACCGTAGGCGTCTGAATGACATGTTGTGATACCACCGCCTGACAAACATCTGCCTGACGCCTGCGTCTTAAAAAATAGCATTGAGCTCCAGTATATTGTTCATCTGCAGGCTATTATAATACGGTCAGCCTCTCAATTACGGGAGGGTCTGATTTGATTTTCTTTATTTTAGGTTCAAAATAAGCGTGTCTTCCTCTTACATGGTACTGCTGGCAACTGTAGCCTATTTTCAGTGCATGACTTGGGCAGGAGCTTACTAGAGCTGAGTACCGACACCTCAAATGTTATGCTGCTTGACTTCCTGCACCTCTTATAGAATATTAGCTGAAATGTTTTGTGGAGCTCCTGCACCTATTCCAGTCCAAGTCTAACACTGCCTATATTCCACATTTTATTTAGTTTTTTGGCACCGTTGCATTTGACGTAAACACCATGGAAATTATGCACTCCAATAGTAGTTATATGCAACATGCATCAATCCACAGTAGGCCTATCTAACAATGCATGTATCATCATCTAGCACAGGGCTTCTCAAACTCAGTCCTGGGGACCCCAAGGGGTGCACGTTTTGGTTGTTGCCCTAGCACTACACAGCTGATTCAAATAATCAAAGCTTGATTTCCAGGTGAAGCTGGTTGAGAGAATGCCAAGAGTGTGCAAAGCTGTCATCAAGGGAAAGGGTGGCAATTTTAATGAATATAAAATATATTTTGATTTGTTTAACACTTTTTTTGGTTACTACATGATTCCATATTCTACAATGTAGAAAATAGTACAAATAAAGAAAAACCCTTGAATGAGTAGATGTGTCCAAACCTTTTACTGGTAGTGTATATATTCCGGATTCTGACATTCCTCATTCCGAATTTTCTTAATTTCTTTAAACTTTCTAGATTATGCGCGTATTGTTTTGTATTGCTAGGTATTATTACTGCACTGTTGGAGCTAGAAACACAAGCATTTCACTGCACCTATGATAACATCTGCAAATATGTGTACGTGACTAATAAACTTTCATTTGATTTGATTTTAAATTGACTATGATCAACCCCTGATACCTGGGACATGAAAAACACAAGGCAGGGGCAATTCTAGCAGAAATATGTTGTAATTTATTCCCGCATTTACACGCACGTTCACGCGTTCAACAAAGCATCTGAACGTCAACGTACGCGTGAACAAACATGTCATCTGACATGTGAACGCGTAAGAAAGAAACGTGTTGCCATTGACAGTCCATGTTAATTTAAGACTGTTCCATAGGCACTCAGTTACCCGTTAGGTGACTTGGTGAGAGTCTCCGTATCACTAGCTACGTTAAGCTCAGTTTAGTCCCCTTTTCACTAGGGCTGTGAAATTCCAGGGACCTCACGATACGCTATTATTACCATACTTAAGTGTCGATATGATGTGGATTGCGATTCTCACAATTCTATATGGATTGCGATTCAATACTGTTATTTTATTGCGATTCCATTGTCCAAACATATTTCTCACTACATGTCTGCTACAGAGGGACAAGAGAGCCATGAGAAAACTAGTTTTGATCAGACATGGTAATAAGTGCTAAAAACAAATTGGCTCCCTATTTAAAAGGAAGATGGAAAATAAGCTATTAAGGAAAAATACTGGTGTTTTGCTGCAGGTACAGCCAACTTGCGCAAAAATAATATTGTGATATTGTGAAAACGATAGGATACGATACATTTGTATTATAAATTGTGCCTTGCTGCATTATACTAAAATGTTTATTCTATTCTACAGAGCCATTTACTTTATGTTCGTATTCTTATCTTTTATTATTTCTTATTGTTGTTGCATTGTTGAGAAGGTACCTGAAGGCAGGAGGGACCAAGGAAACCCTGGAAAAACCTGGGGCAAACTGTAGGCACGAATGGTAAATTGACAGTGCGTGGAGCTCAGGCGACCAGTAAAGCTTCTTTAAGGAGAGATCCTTCATCTCCACGCTTTCCTGCGGCTCGAAAGGCTGCTGGGAAATAGCCTCAAGCACAATAGACAGATCCCAAGACGGGCTAAATGCTTGGAAACTGGACGTAAGCGACAAGCTCCCTTCATGAAATGACACAAGGCGTTTTCCCCACTGTGTTATTGTCGAAGCCTATATGACAGTGCTAGATAGCGGCTAGATAGACCTTAACAGTGGAGAAAGCCTTCCCTCTGTCCAAAAAGGTCCAGCAAAAACCATAAAACCTTGAATACAGAGCATTGGTAAAAAATTATCAGGGTTTTTTTTTTGTCACACCACTTGTTTCCATACATAGAGTATGTAGAAGGGGCCCTGGTACTCTGGATAGTCTCTGACTGAGAGGCAGGCCTGTTGCATCCAGATTTAAAGTCTCATGAGCCGGGCACTGATGTCAGGGTGAGGGTGGAAAATCTCTCTGTTCGTTTGGGTCAGAAGATCTCTGCGTAACGGCAGTTGCCAAAGCTCGTCGTATAGCAGGGGGATGATCTCCGCTAACCAGAGCTTCCATGGCCATCG
This sequence comes from Salmo salar, assembly GCF_965601325.2. Classification (NCBI taxonomy): domain Eukaryota; kingdom Metazoa; phylum Chordata; class Actinopteri; order Salmoniformes; family Salmonidae; genus Salmo; species Salmo salar. Next base: position 18,206,222 of record NC_138300.1, read on the forward strand.
AGGGGCTACCAAGATGTAGGGATGAGCCGTGTGTAGTGAGAGTAGGTGTGTTCTTCTTCACAGAATAAGGCTGTGTAAGCGCAGATAAGCAAAGGCCACCCTTGGGCTTCATGTATGCTATCACAGTCGTATTGTCCATCCGGGCAATTCAGAAGGGTCAGTCACCACCTTCCTCGTCCACACTTCCCTTAGTGGAGTGCCATGAACGAAGATCAAGGGGTTCTTCCAGTGACGCAGAGCCGAGAGACATGTTGAGGTCACCCTTATCTTTCGATTGAGGTGAGGTCGTATACAAAGACATTGGGCAGACACCAACGCTGGAGGTTTCTCATTCTCAGTAGTTTAAGGGGTACTACTGACCCCAGCACTCAGAGACAGGCTTGAATAAGCTAAGTGGCCAACAGGCAGAGGCTAGCATAATTTGATTGATTCTCTGTAATAATGGTATGGGAATAATAATGCATTTTTATATTTTAAAGTGGTTTCTTGCATCAAACAACACAACATGTTCAATGTCAAGCCCTGCATGTTTTTTTTTCTTCAAAAGTCTCATGGAATGTAGTCCTACATTGAACACCACACATTGGCTGCTACTGTAGACTGAATGATAGAACAGCTATTTCCATGTTAAAATGTTATGGGATGCATTTTCTCCATTGTTTTTGATGGTAGTCCACTGGTAGGTCTACATTAGGATCAAATATCCACAGTAGTGAAAGTTAAAACTGACAAGTTAAAACTGTAACAAAGCGGGTACAGCCTCAGTGTTGCACAGAATTTTCACAACATTCAAGTTTGCATTCAGCAGACTTGACATTTTCTCAGTCCTGAAAATAATTTGAGTGAACATTGCTCGTGGGCTAGGAGCTTAGCTAGGTAGCACAATGCTAGCCAGTGGAAGCTAGACACGTCTCAGTAGCTAGCCGTGTGGCACTAGCCACAACAGAAGACAAAGGGTAGAAAAAGCGTGAAAAACTTCTGTCCTTATGAGGGTAGAGGCGTGACCTTTCTGTCTCCCGACAGACGTCTGATTGGTTCTTTGAGCTTCTAGAGATTCTGGTGAATCCCGCTGTGAGAAATCGAAACGAGTAATTGAAAGACAACTGTTTTTGATTACAAAACAGTGATGCAATTGATAAGATAGTACCACTAAAAAGTCAGAGTTGAATAGCGTGTGTTTTTCCTACAGACATGCCTCGACGACTCCTGTACTGGGTTGACTCAGGGATGCGCACCATCTCGAGGGTCGGGTTCGACGGGCAGCATCGCAAGACCGTGGTGGAGTCCAATGGATACCTGGACAGGCCCTTCGGATTGGCAGTGTTTGAGGTACGGACATCCAAATGACACTAAGGCCTTATTCTGTAGACCTTCTCCTGTTTCCTTTCCTTTAGTCTTTGAAGACTCATGATCACAGATCTGGAAAGACTGAAGTGGGGGGAAATAGTACAAATGTGGCTTAGACCTCAAGGGCATACTGCAATAGAGCATGTTTATGGTTTAGAATCCAGCCCTGTAAAGTTACAAACACAAAAGTTTGATAAAAGCTACTGTTCCATACACTCTGCTGCGCCCTGTTCCCTCACTTCTCTCTTCTCTCTATGTGTTTACTACAGCTAACAGGACACATGTATATTGCTGAGAAGCACAGTGGCAGCCTCTTTAGTCATTCTGCCCAATATCGGCTTGGCTTGGCTTGGTGGCCAAAGTACAATGTTTGGGATGCAAATCCAGATCCTAGTGTAATTTAATCATTGTGACCTGACTGATATTGCATTGTTGAGTGTGTGCCAGACCTATTGTCTGGAACAGGTTCACCAAGCTTCACCCAGTATATACTCCCAAGTGGCACAGTGGTCTAAGGTGCTGCATGGTTCAAATCCAGGCTGTATCACATCTGACCGTGATTGAGAGTCCCATAGGGCGCCGCACAATTGGCCCGACGGGGTAGGCCGTCATTGTAAATAAGAATTTGTTCTTAATGGACTTCCCTAGTTAAATAAAGGTTAAATATGCTATATGCAAAACACATATTTTAAATATACAATGGTTGGTATTGAAATCCTAGTTTGTGTCATTGAACTCATTGTTGATTCTATTCTCTGGAACAAGTTCACCAAGTCTTCACAGAAGACTGAAGCAGGGGAAATGGTATACCTTACATACTCCCCATTATTATAAAATGGCATCAAGGGCAGACGGTTTCTGGTTTGGCCCTCATTAATTATTCCATTGTTTGATGCACTCTAAAGTGTGGTATTCTGGATGTCGCCATATGTTCACTACTCTCTCACGTCTCTCAGGGACATGTATACTGGAGTGAACAGGACACCCACTCCATCTGTAGTGCTGACAAGCACAATGGCAGCCTCTTTAGAGTCATCCTGGCCAATATCACTTCCCCAGGCGGCTTGGTTCTCATTCACCCGGTTCTTCAACCAAAAGGTACGCATCTGTCAGCCCATCGAGTAAACTTTGATAATTGTGCTCAAGACACAAAGGTTTGGATTCAACCTTAGTCTGTGTCAATTAGTCTATGTTATCTGACTGATTTTACCTTACTGATGTTCCCAGGCCCTGCTATGTGTGGAAATAACGGCAGAGTTTGTCTATATGAGTGTGTGCCAGACCTTTTCTCTGCAACAAGCTCTCCCATCTTCACCTGCATTCCTCCAAAAGGGGGTAGCGGTGATGATGATGGTGAGTATGTGAAAGTGGAATGAATTGTGGTTATTACACAGTAGGGATTCATATTGTCTGGAAAATCTACAAATATTTCTTCCCGAGAAAATTGCAAGCCCTTCCCAGGCATCCCGAGATTCCCTTTCAAACTGGAAATGCTATTTAAAAGCATATAATACCAATGAAAAAAATCTGACATGATTATACCACTGTAAATTGAGAAATATCCACAGGAATCGAACTGTTTTATGTTGTATTTGTTGCAAAGTCACCACGCTATTTCATTGATGTAGCCTAGTTTTAGAGCTCCCGAGTGGCGCAGCGGTCTAAGTCACTGCATCTCAGTGGTTGAAGCATCACTACAGACACCCTGGTTTGATTCCAGGCTGTATCACAACCGGCCGTGATTGGGTGTCCCACAGGGTGGGGCACAATTGGCCCAGCGTCGTCGGGTTTGGACGGGGTATGCCGTCATTGTAAATAAGAATTTGTTCTTAACTGACTTGCCTAGTTCAATAAAGTTTTTTATATATATATATAAATGAAGGCCTATGGAGCACTGTTCAGCCGACTGGGAAAATATGATCAGTTTAATTACAGCCTGGAAATGAAATTGTATTTAGCCTAGGAGCCTAGCCAGCAGGAGGGCCCTTTGCTCTTCCATTGCACCTGGCTATCAGAGGAATTTGGGAAGGTTGTGGCTGATTTTACTTTATGATAACCCAGTTATTGTGGTGATTTTGCCAGAGGGTACATACTGTATCCGATGCTGCGCTAAACAAACCGATAAGCAAATATGGGCTATAGCAGAGATTTAGCACCATGAGATTCAGCACCATGGATAGTTCCATTGTTCAATTCCCTGTGAGTCAAACAAGGGATCTGTGGAATAACTTTAAAGTGTGTAATACAATATTATCCATCTACAATTTATGTTGTTAACCCTGGGAAAAATGGGCCTGAGAGGCTCACAGGGATATTGGTATCCACAGTACTTACGTTACAGCCTTATTCTAAAATGGATTAAATATTTTTTTCCCCTTCATCAATCTACACACAATACCCCATAATGACAAAGCAAAAACAGGTTTTTAGAAATGTTTGCAAATGTATAAAAAATTCTAAACAGAAATATCGCATTTACATAAGTATTCAGACCCTTTACTCAGTACTTTGTTGAAGGACCTTTGGCAGCGATGACAGCCTTGAGTCTTAGGTATGACTCTACAAGCTTGGCACACCTGTATTTGGGGAATTTCTCCCATTCTTCTCTGCAGATCCTCTCAAACTCTGTCAGGTTGGATGGGGAGCGTCACTGCTCAGCTATTTTCCGGTCTTTCCAGAAATGTTTGATCTGGTTCAAATCCGGGCTCTAGCTGGGTACTCAGACATTTAAAGACTTGCCCCGAAGCCACTTCTGCTTTGTCTTGGCTGTGTGCTTAGGGTTGTTGTCCTGTTGGAAGGTGAGCCTTCACCCCAGTCTGAGGTCTTGAGTGCTCGGAGCTGGTTTTCATTAAGGATATCTCTGTACTTTGCTCTGTTAGTTTTTCCTTCGATCCTGACTAGTCTCCCAGTGAAAAACATCCCCACAGCATGATGCTGCCACCACCATGCTTCACCGTAGGGATGGTGCCAGGTTTCCTCCAGACGTGACAATCTTGGTTTCATCAGACCAGAGAACTTGTTTCTCATGGTCTTGAGAGTCTTTAGGTGCCTTTTGGCAAACTCAAAGCGGGGCTTCCATCTGGCCACTCTACCATAAAGGCCTGATTGGTGGAGTGCTGCTGAGATGGTTGTCCTTCGTGAAGGTTCTCCCATCTCCACAGAGGAACTCTGGAGCTCTTTCAGAGTGACCATTGGGTTCTTGGTCACCTTCCTGACCAAGTCTCTTCTCCCTTGATTGCTCAGTTTTGCCGGGCGGCCAGCTCTAGAAAGAGTCTTGGTGGTTCCAAACTTCTTCCATTTAAGAATGATGGAGGCCACTTTGTACTTGGGGACCTTCAATGCTGCAGAAATGTTTTGGAATCCTTCCCCAGATCTGTGCCTCGACACAATCCTGTGTCAGAGCTCTAGGGACAATTCCTTCGACCTCATGGCTTGTTTTTTTTCTGAACTGTGGGAGCTTATATAGACAGGTTTTTCTAAATAATGTCCAATCAATTGAATTTACCACAGGTGGACTCCAATCAAGTTGTAGAAGCATCTCAAGGATTATCAATTGAACAGGATGCACCTGAACTCAATTTAGAGTCTCATAGCAAATGGTCTGAGTACTTATGTAAATAATGTATCTGTTTTCCTAAAAACCTGTTTTCGTTTGGCATTGTGGGGTACTGTTTGTAGATGGATTAAATAAAAGCACAGGAAAATAATTCTATGAACTGTATGGATTCACTACTGTAAGTCGCTCTGGATTAGAGCGTCTGCTAAATGACTAAAATGTAAATGTAAAACATTTTCCTCAATTTTAGAATAAGGCTGTAACGTAAAAAAAATTGAAAAAGTCAAGGGGTCTGAATAGTTTCCGAATGCACTGTATATTTTTTTCAAATGCACTGTAATTTAAGCTTTAAAAGTGCAAAGATTTCTCTCTGCCTCATGGTAAAATGTGTATAATTACAGGATATTGGCTTTAAAGCTGCAACAACGAAAACATTTCTCTGCCCCAAGACAAAATGAATTGCAGGAAATTAGCTTGCATACTGCAAAATATTTTCTTTGATGGCAAGAGATGAGCCTTTAAAATCTTATTTCCCAGGGCACAAGACTTGGTTTGTCTGGCCATGCACTGCCGAAGTCATAGTAAAACTCCTTATATGCTTTTTTTTTTTTATCTCACTCAAGTTGTGTTCTGATTATGGTCGTTCCCTGATGAATTTGCTATCACAAAAGGGGTCCCCGGACCCAAAAGGTTTGAGAACCCTTGCGCTCGAACACCACAAGCACAGTCGTGTGATTCACAAAAATGTAATGATGACAAATACTTTACTCAGTTGGTCACTCCCATAGAATTCTATGGTCAGACCACCTAAGGCCAACTTTGACTGTTTGATATCCCAGGCGTATATGCGCTGTGTGCAATAGCCTGGGGACGAGGTTAAAAGATAGTCAACAATGCAAGTTATACGCCATGAAAGTGACGTTTTCTAATGGGGACTTGACTTTGTGTTTAGTAGCATAAATAGGTGGGCTGGTAGTGTTGTAATCGCTGGTCTAATGTGAAAGTGAAGTCAGATAGTTGAAATGTATTTTTGCATAGAAATGGTATATTATTGTTCCCTAGATCCTGTCTGTTTTGGGAGGAATTAGGAAGGAGCTTTGTCAGGAGATCTTAAGCTCCCGGTTTACTGGTGTTAAATCCCTATTGAAAAATAGGGGTAGGGTTGTAGAGAATCATAGGACCATGAATATAATAAGAAACCTTAGGTGCTGGCTTAAGGCTGGTAGCAACCACTACAGAATATCAGGTCCGAACAAGGATGAGGTGGATGTCCAGGCTAAGGGGAGTTTAATGGAAGAAGATTCACACATCTGACCACTCATGGTTCAGATAACTGAGAATCTTGTCCAGTGATAACTGACATTAACTATGTGGTCGTTTAGATGCACGCACAATTAAACATCAGACATACAGGGATTCAGTCCACAGTAGGAAAAGTTCAGCAGGAGGGAAAACTGTGGAAGTGCTCATCAGGATGGGGAAAGCACGTTTCTGACCACACAGCATGCTGGGGTCATAGACTAACTGCAACTGAAGTCCCGGGAATCAAGGCCACTGATAGGCTGAACGAGATGTGGTGGTAAGTATTTGGCGTAACCTTGACCAATAAGACACTAACAAAAGTGTGGGTCCTCTGAATGGGAGACTAAGCTGTCCGACTAGAACTAGCCAGACGGGATGGCTAGAATCAGCTGACTGAAGCTGGCCATATTAACACCTATGACGTAGTTAACCTTTTAAGATAATAACATGTCACATTTCCACCTGCAAATGTCAGTTACGAAAGAGTAGAAATGAAGGGGGAAAAAATGCAAAGTAGCTTTTTAGCACAACCGGTGCGGCCATTTGTTGCGTGTAGAACTTCCTGTATTACGATTGGCTCTCGTACGCAAGGTTAACAACAATATCAAAAACATTAACAATACAAAAGCTATTCTCATCCTTGAAAACTGATGTCCCATAACCTTTGAAAATTGCATTTGTTGAAACATTTTCCATTTGTTATTCTTTGTGATTACTTGATTGCGGACTTGTTCTTTTCCTTTTTTAGATACAGTCGTTTCTCACACTCTTCCAGCCCCAGCGCTGTCTGATACAACCTATGCTGGAATCCTTTCGCTCATAGGTAGGTTTTGTAGTATATTTAGCAATGAATCCATTATATTTAGATCCCTTATGGTCTGTTTATATCATGTCATCTGTGGAACTGTATTAATGATATTGCTCAGATGTAAAGAAATATCAAATGATGACCATTTCATGTAAATATGGTTATAAGTGTCAGTACTTATGGTTTATAGAAATGGCAGCTTATTGTTTATATACAAAAAACGGTAACACTTTATTTTAAGGTACACATAATAGCCACTAATTTGTAGTTTATACGTGTCTATATAAGTAGCCGTTAAGGCCTTTTATTATGTCTTATTAGTCCTATAAGGTGTGCCCCTTTCTGTCCAATGTGGTCCTTTCTGGACAATATTTCAGCAAGTAAGAATAAGGTAACACTTTAGTATAGGGAACACACCTTAAAGCACTATGCCTTAGTTAGTTCCACATTGAGACAGCATACTAAGAGTCAGTTTTTTGTTTAACTTACTCTTAAAGGTCCAGTGCAGCCATTTTTATCTCAATATCAAATCATTTCTGGGTAACAGTTAAGTACCTTATTGTGATTGATTTAAGTTAAAATGGTCAAAAAGGGGCCTCCTGAGGGGCCCAGCGGTCTAAGTCAATGCATGGCAGTGCTTGAGGCGTCACTACAGACCCGGGTTCGACCGCAGCCTGCCGTGACCGAGAGACCCATGAGGATGCGCACAACTGGCCCAGCGTCGTTCGGGTTATGCCACCAGGCAGGCCAAACCTCCATCCCATCAAAACAGGCAAAATTGTCCAAAAAATATTTTCAAACAGCTCTTACACTAAAAGGGCATTATCATAATTTCACAATTTGACAGTATTATTCCAAACTCCATGTGGAAATGTATATAAAACACAGAAAAATCACGTTTTTGACTGCACTGGGCCTTTTAAATACTGTCTTTTTTATTATGACTAACAATTAGGTTATTAAGGATTGGCCTTTTAACACGTCATTGAATAAGAATACACTTAATTAAGGACTAATATATGGCTAATAAGACATAGATATTACTTATTACCTTACTTATATACATGCTTAGAAACTATAAAGTATGTGTACCTTTAAAATAAAGTGCAAAACGAACCAGTCTATTTTCTGCCCAGTTGTCCTCAGTGTGCTATTGGCGGGGGTGGTGTTGTGGTGGTGGAGGGAGGAGTTCAGGCCCTCGAGGACACACAACCTCCAAGACTTCTCCCTGAAGGAGTCCCAGGATCCCCTCATCCAGGCACCAGCCAGGGGCATGGAGGTTTGTCCTGTCAAGGTAAGCTCTGCCAATGAACAGGACGAGTCCGTGGGATTCCTGGTAAAACAGATAATAGATCTCAATAAGAATGAAAGATAAATTAATTCCTTTAAAAAAAAAAAAAGTTGGATTTCCTTTAATAAATAAAGGATTCATTAATTTAATATAATGTAATTGAGTATGTTTGCATGTAAACTAATAATTTGATATTAACTGATTATGCCGTTATGGCATTAGTCATGTAAACACTTTCATCTTAATCGGTGTAAGCATACGGCGATTAAAACACCTGGTTTTCTGAGCAATCTTTCAAATGATTAGGACATGTAAAAGCCTTAACCAGAGTTCTAGTGGTGTGTTTGATCTGCACATGTTCAAGCACGAGCAGCGGGAGCTTCCTTCTTTTGTGCGAGTGAAGTGAGTTCAGAAAAACTGAAAGTATGCATCTTAGAAAGAGTTTTCACATGCAAACTTTATATGGCCAAACTAAGAATCAAATATGCTCCACAAAAATAACATGGTCGGTGTGGTAGAACGTTTATTATGATTGGCCATTTTCTGCATTTATCAAAAGTCCATCAGGTAGCCTGATTTCAGGTGTGTCCATGTAAACAGGATTATTAGGGAAATCCTTCTTCTTGCAAAGCATGTAAACGTTTAAATCAAACTATTATATGAATCGGACTATTCACAATAATTATATTATTGTGTTCATTGACTCCAAGGACCCTGGTGTCTCATAACCGTGCCTCACCTGACAGACTGCCCTCTGTTAAAATGCTTAAGTGGTGAATGTGATCTCTATGCTTATTAAACTGCCATCTTCTCCTCAGGACACTTTGCTTAAGATGGACTTGGACCATTACTGAGTGTCTTAAGTCATTTGTGTAAGAGACATAGGTGTCCAGCTGTGCTCCCACCCCTCCCGGTGCCAGCAGTCCCTGGAACCTGGAGTCTCATCAGGTTATCTGGCAAAAGGGAGTGAGAAGAAGAGAGGAGGCGTCTTGCAGCACTTCCCCATGATGACCTGTGGTCCTCCCAGGGCCTAATTCAACCTCAATGTTGATTTAATTTGAGTTGTGGCCCATTTAAAGCCTGGATCAAGTCCACATCAGTTTCAGTGAAGGCTAAAAATGTACTTAAACAATTGACTTGAAAATTACTTGAGCAACTTGTACAAGATTTTCTGTGAGGATTTTTCCCAAGTCATTGCGTTTTCTAACTTGACTGGAGTTTAATTGGAAATGACCCCAGCCTTGGGGTCCTGAAGCATATCAGTGATTAGCTACAGGTGTCCAGCCTATGTGAGATACTGTACCCATCATGCATACACTTGAATTGTGACAAGATCTGAATGTCTTTTTGCAATCGGTTGACTAGTCTATATGTTCAAACTAATCCCCATATTCCGTCAGGGCATGGACTCTACAAGGTGTCAAATGCATTCCACAGTGATGCTGGCCAATGTTGACACCAATGCTTCCCACAGTTGTGGCAAGTTGGCTGGATATCATTTGGGTGATGAACAATTCTTGATACACACTGGAAACTGTTGAGTGTGAAAAACCCTGCAGCGTTGCAGTTCTTGGCACTCAAATCAGCGTGCCTTGCACCTACTACCATACCCCGTTCAAAGGGTCTTAAGTATTTTGTCTTGCCCTTTCATCCTCTGAATGGCACACATACACAATCCATGTCTCAAGACTTGAAAATGATTCTTTAACCTGTCTCCTCCCATTCATCTACACAGATTGAAGTAGATTTAACAAGTGACATCAATAAGAGATCAGTCTATGGCATGGAAAGAGCAGGTGTTCCCAATGTTTTGTACACTCAGTGTATATGTTTATATACAGTGCATTCAGAAAATATTCAGACCCCTCGACTTTCTCCACATTTTGTTACGTTAGTCTTTTTCTAAAATGGTCAAGGGGTCTGAATACTTTCCGAATGCACTGTACATAATTGATTCTCACACATAATTAATCACTCCATTCGTTTCAGTATTATGCAAAACTATGAGCCAGCCTAACAATTTGTGGAGTGTAGAATGTCTTGTCATTGATTCATCACATAATATGAGTGTATTTCAAGAGACATGGGTTTTACATTCACTCTCTACTCTTATCTGGTGTTCTGAGATCAACTGTTGTTGAGATGTGTTTTTACTGTAACTTGTTTTACTGTAACGTGGCCACAAGGGTCTAAGGTGGCTCTGACGTTGAAGTAGAGCACTCACTCAACGCTGTAATCGAGTCATTCACACTGGTCTGCCTTGTTTAGATCAGTTGCTGTGTCTTCATTGACAAACAATGTTTTGTTTGATTATTGTAAATTATTTGCTGTCCTTTCAAATAGTTTATTATTAGGCTTTTTGTTATTTGAGGTGTCAGGCAATACTTGTCATTGCCACAATAAAAAGTACAGTATGTCTGAAATCTATTTTGCTGATTTTAAATTCTATGAATATAGTTTAAATCCATGGAACCTTAAAACTACGGAAGTGTATTAGGTCCAAGTGAAGAGCAAAAATAATAAAACGGTGACGGTGGTAATTAGATATTTTTATGCACGCATATTACCTTCTCTTGAAATACTAGAGTAAAGTCTGAATTGATTGTTGAGAATAAAGACTAAATTACATTTCGTGAATAAATTGGCAATATTTCGATAAAGCTGCACACGCTCACTCGCGCTCACACACACACGGTATCCCCAAAGCAATACCATTCTAATGGCTATAGTGTGTGGGGGGGTTATATCTGATAACAGCAATTCTACGGTCCATTATTATGACTTAACAGCTCCAGCCACTACTAGTAGCCTCTAAGGTGAGAAAGTGGTAGCTTAAGTTAGCGGTGTAGTTGAGTAAAATAGTTTTGGGATAACTTATGCTTCCTTCATTCCTCCCATCCTTGAAGACATTACCGATAGTGAAAGGATATTTTACGCTAAGCTACCAACCAAGTCAGATCAGTGATTTTATTTATTTATTTTCAAACAGCGCTTTTTAAGATGAGCTGCTTTGCACATGCAGGAGTGGTCCTTGCGTTGCCTCTCCTCCCATAGACACGTTTGCGTAAAATACCTGTTTCATTCCTCCCGCAGCCGTTGTTGGATAGGCCTATAATTTACTTTCACATGCCCACTGTAATGTACTATTAGCCTACAGGTTAGGGTACTCTATCTAGTGGTCCGCTATAGGTTTATAATGGCCTGCAAAATATTGGTGTTGTAGCGAATTTGGAGAGCAGCTCGACATGGACACATACTGTACACACACGCATAGCCCCCGGTCTCAAGGATCCCAAGATAATTCGTTTCATTGGGTGCTCATGTAGGCTACTAGCCTATAGTCGTTAGAAGGATAGTTGCCACGAGGGGGAAATGCTACTCTTAATAAAGCACCATGGCTTCCTGAGTGGTGCAGCGGTCTAGAGGCGTCACTACAGACCCGGGTTCGATCCCAGGCTGTGTCGCATTCGGCCGTGACTGGGAGACCCATGAGGCGGCGCACAATTGGCCCAGTGTCGTTAGGGGAGGGGTTTGCCGGGATGTCCTTATCCCATCACACTCTAGCGACTCCTTGTGGAGGACATTGGTGCGGCTGGCTTCTGGGTGAAGTAGGCAGTGTATCAGGAACCAGTTCCGGCTTGGCAGGGTCGTGCTTCGGAGGACGCTTGGTTCTCGACCTTCCCCTCTCCAAAGTCCATACGGGAGTTGCACCGATGGGACAAGACTGTAACTACCAATTGGGGAGACAAAGGGGTAAATAAAGCACCATGGATAAACTCGTTAATAGTTGCCATTATGCACATATTCTGAACTTCCCTTATGTCACACTTTCACTTTACATATAGATTTTTCAGTATTGGTATATCTATTAAGACCTATTTAAATATTGATGAATAGATTAAATTAATAGATAAAATATTACACTTCCTTTTTGCTAAATTAATTTATTACTGATAGAATACACTGAGCAGTTATGACAACTTGTCACACAGTATGGGGCAAGTTGTCACAATGTTATCTGTGGTGTTAGTGCAAACAGTTGGAGCGTTATGCATCACTTGATACTATTTGAAGTAAGAATGTCCTCAATAAAAGCTAACTACATGATTGCAAGTATATCTCATTTCACTGCTTATTGGAGGTAATTGCAGTTTGTGGTAAATCCTGATAAATGAACTGAACACAATAATAAATGACAATGTCAATGTTTCTTTATTATGCTTAAGGTGCCACGCAGATGTGCAAGATCAGGAACAAACTGCCTACGAAGCTGGGCACAGTGTGCAGTTTGGATAGTGATATTGATATTCCCTAGGGCTGCTACTGTCGTGGAGGACTCGAAGTCAAAGTTAATGAAGCAATTTTTTATTAACGCATGTAGAGGTTCATAAACTCAATACAAACCTGATGAAACTCAAAAGGGGATGTTCCCTTTCAGTCCTTTTATACTGCTACACAAACAAGTCATATAAACATGGTTGGTTCCTGTATGTGACTGATTTATACAACACAAGGCTTCTTACCTTGAAACTGAGATATTGTATAACTTCTTCTAGTTCCCAGAGCAATGTTCTGGGCGTACTGCCAATTGCTTATAAGTGATACTGTGGTTTAATCCTTTGTGCAGTCAACCGACAAGAAAATGTCCATCACACTACTGATATTCCCTAGGGTTGTTCAGCATTCAAAATTACTTGTAGATCAATGACTCAACACAGTTACATGCTTAGTTAGACACTGAAGGAGAGGACACATCGGTTATCACAAAATATTAGATAATTTCGGAAGGTAGAAAGTATACTGAACAAAACTATCAACGCAACATGCAACATTTTAGAAGATTTTACTGAGTTACAGTCCATATAAGGAAATCAGTCAATTGAAATAAATTCATTAGGCCATAATCTAGGGATTTCACATGACTAGGAATATAGATTTGCATCTGTTGGTAGGGCTAACGTTAGCAGTTTAGCAGGGCTAATATAAGCAGGCTAGTTGTCTAGCAACCTTGCAAGCTGATGTGTAACAATACATTCATAAAGTATTTGCTTGTAAATAGGACTGAAAATGTAATTGAAACCAGTAGTTATGAGTGCAAACGATTTTGTTTCATTTTAAGTTATACATTTAAAGTTATTTCAGTTGGAGTTTACATTATAGGGAATATGCTGGCTTGCCGGGTCCTCCATATGATATCAAACCCTGCAAAAACGTTTTCCAGGTGTAGGGGGTGCGTACTGGTGGAAGAGAAGTCAGGCGCAGGAGAGCAAAAACAGATTTACAATGGCGCAGTTTAATACATTAAACCACGGTAAACAGAACAATAAATGAATGGGTAAACAAAACCCGTTACACACCAGCATAACGTGCACAAGCACTCCAATAAACAATTCCGGACAAGGACATGGGGGGAACAGAGGGTCAAATACACATGTAATGATGGAATTGAAACCAGGTGTGTGGGAAGACAAGACAAAACAAATAGAAAATGAAAGGTGGATCGGCGATGGCTAGAAGACCGAACGAACAAGGAGAGGGACCGACTTCGGCGGAAGTCGTGACACCAGGCATGACTTTGACATTTTTCAAGGAACATAAATGGAACCTGGAACGAAAGTTAATTTAAAAGCAAGGAAACCTGTTAATAATGTTATTTTACGCTCCAGGCATTGTTTCTAGTCCCACAACAAAATACAACAAAGCGCCTATACAACGCCCTCACTCTGTCACTCAGAAACGTGTTCCAGTCTGAATGCAAGCTGAAAAAATTTGCTTGTACGTGGAAAATAATTTTGGTTCAAACCCCTGGTTTGAAAAATAAAGAATGTAATAAAAGTGAGGTGTAACTTTGCGTCAGGACTTTTGATGTGTATACTAATGCAAATCCATATATTACATGTGGTAACGTTTATGTTACCTACCCATTAAGTAGGTTGCTGATGACGCAAAATCAGGTCCAGTAGAGTGGATTAAGGTGGCAGGGATTACTGAATGATTGTCAGTGGCACCAATGACTCTTAACTGTCTATGGCTGCATTCTGCCCCTCTCTTGCCACACATTGAAACTGTCAACTACATTGTTCCCAGTTAACATTACATTTGAAGAGGTTTATTATACGATTGTACCATTTACATATTCAAGTCTGAATAAAAAAAATCTCTGCCATTGACCGAGGAAGATGAAAGTTAACTGGTTCAGGATGTGGAAAGTTGTCACAAGATGAGACAACAATGCAGTGAGTGAGAGATATGGAATCTGACTGTGGCCCTGCTCAGACAACACCTAGCCCCTACACTAGGCACTGGAATCTGACTGTGGCCCTGTTTAGACACAAACCCTAGTCCCTATACTAGGCACTGGAATCTGACTGTGGCCCTGTTCAGACACAAACCCTAGTCCCTATACTAGGCACTGGCCGTGTCCGAAATCTGGCTTGCCTACTACTTACTTAAACGGCATACTGTGTACTAATCGTACTATGTCTTAACTGTTTAGTAAAACGTATGCAGTATGCCAAGGCCGAAACGTACTACTTTTGGTGCGTTCAAGACAACTGGGAATTCTGAAACAAAACGAGCTCAGACTGGCACAATCCGGACGTTGTTGTTCTTCAGATCGGATAAGTCGGAGCTCCAGGATGATGACAGAGTTTCTGACTTGTAATTCCGAGTTGGATGACCGTTCAAACCGATTTTTCTCAGTTGGAGCAAGTTCCCCCTCCCCCTTTTTTTGGTCACGACCCCATTTTGTTATCTGACCCCAACCAAGTGAAAAAAAATCGTAATTAACAGCCAATGTTTACTTTTTTCATTGTGGATATGGCAGTCGATTCCAAAACATTCTAACAGTATTTCTGAACTCACCATCATATACTTCTAATGTGGGGCTATGACAGTCAATTGGAAATTAGTCTAACATAAGAGAAATGATCTCACCATGATGAATGAGATGGGTGTGCTTGATGCATGTTGCGTCATAGCTTCTCAATGTTAGGGGGCGTGGTCGACAGTGCGCACATCATCCACCTCGTCTCTTGTGTTACATCCAACCTGGATCGATATGTTTTTAATGCAGAGAGCACTGAATCAGTGCACCATGTGTTGTAATGCTCCAAGGGAGACAGCACAGTATTCCCTTTGAGTCTGGAACCAAAACTCCTCCATAGTGACCTGTGAATGCATTCTCTGCAGCATTCAGTCACATGGCAGCTCGATCAGCTGTCTGATTTCACTTACCAGCATGTCAACTGATCACTGTCAAACTCACTCATCTGTAGATTTTGGGGGGGGGGGGGGGGGTATTTTCCCTGCATGCATTCAGTTCCCAAAATATGTCTGTCACATAGGCAAGTAGACACCTTTTATTTTCATTACACAGAAATTCAGCAGTCTGTTTGTACATCCATTGCGAATGCCTCTCTCCAATTTGAAAAATCTTTCCAATACCTACCAAGCCTCGGTGTGAAACAGAACATTGTCGTGCTCTGATCCCATATCTCCACATAGTTTTGCGAACAGGCATGCGATATGTATTTTGCAATCGAAGTTACCTGCTGCATATCTCAGAGTTCTGCGCTCAGCTCTTTTGCTGCCAGTTGTTCTCTGTGTATCCATTATAGCTCAGTGGGTGTATCACACAATGCGTCCATATGGCAGAGGGAGACAAATTCATAACTAGAATGCAGAGGCCTGCCCGCCGTCCCGGGATAAATGGAGCACCATATGTGCAAAAGCCCATCAATCTATTTTTCGTCAATTTAGCCAAGCAGCAAACATCTCCTGTGCCGTTTAATGCTCGGGAATCATGAGTCAGAACAATATGTCCTAGTTTAATAGTATCCCCGCCATGAAGCAAACAAAAGTTAATGCATGGGCATCTCGGCCCCCACAGCTAATGTCCATTTGGTTAAGATGGGGGATTTTTAAGTCATTCAGTCAGAGTTTCCTCTAGATTGCTAGCTACAGCTGTCTCTATGGTGGTACCACAGTGTTCAATTCTCGGGCCGACTCTTTTCTCTGTATATATCAATGATGTCGCTCTTGTTGCGGGTGATTCCTTGATCCACCTCTAGGCAGACGACACCATTCTGTATACATCTGGCCCTTCTTTGGACACTGAGTTAACAAACCTCCAAACGAGCTTCAATGCCATACAACACTCCTTCCGTGGCCTCCAATTGCTCTTAAACGCTAGTAAACTAAATGCATGCTCTTCAAGTGATCGCTGCCCTCACCCACCCGCCCGCCCGCCCACCCGACTAGCATCACTACTCTGGAGGGTTCTGACTTAGAATATGTGGACAACTACAAATACCTAGGTGTCTGGTTAGACTGTAAACTCTCCTTCCAGACTCATATTAAGCATCTCCAATCCAAAATTAAATCTAGAATCGGCTTCCTATTTTGCAACAAAGTCTCCTTCACTCACACTGCCAAACATACCCTCGTAAAACTGACTATCCTATCCTGGAGACTTATATCTCCCTCACTAACTTTAAGCATCAGCTATCTGAGCACCTTACCGATCGCTGAAGCTGTACATAGCCCATCTGTAAATAGCCCATCCAACTACCTACCTCATCCCCATATTGTTTTTATTTACTTTTTTGCTCTTTAGCACAACAGTATTTCTACTTGCACATCATCATCTGCACATCTATCACTCCAGTGTTAATTTGCTAAATTGAAATTACTTCGCCACTATTGGCATATTTATTGCCTTACCTCCTCACTCCATTTGCACACACTGTATATAGATTTTTCTATTGTGTTATTGACTGTACTTTTGTTTGTCCCATGTGTAACTCTGTGTTGTTGTTTTTTTGTCGCACTGCTTTGCTTTATCTTGGCCAGATCGCAGTTGTAAATGAGAACTTGTTCTCAACTGGCCTACCTGGTTAAATAAAGGTGAAATTAAAATTTTTAAAATTAAAACAATATTTATTAGTTTCACAGTGTTATCTGACAAAACTATGTGGAGATATGGGATCAGAGCACGGCAATGTTCTATTTCACATCGAGGCTTGGTCGTTATCGAGGGGGTGTGTTGGGAAAAAATTTTGAATTGAGAGAGGAACTGTTGGCATTCACAATGGATGTAAAAAACAGACTTTGTTGACTTTCTGTGTAATGATTATCTGTGTAATGATTAATAAGGTTTCCTTTCATTATGTGTTCTCGAATTCATACAAATATTTACTGCCATTGTAAAAAGGCTGGCAATACGAGATGCCTTCAGATTTTCCTTTTTTGTATAATTTTCCTTGAAATAACAACTAGTGGGTTTCGTGTGCGCTTCCGCTATTTGGAACGTTGGTCTGCCTGCTCTTCAGTCCGAGAGAGACATTCAGAGAGGTGCTCAGATAATTAGAATGGTAGAGCATAGCTTGATCAGGACTGCTGTTGTAACGGCAGTAAAGGAACAAGAGAATGTTATTGATCAAACAACAGGTCAGAGTGATGGAGATGATAATCACTCCAATAATGATGAATACCACACTCAGCTGAGCGTCATGCTTGATTTAGTCAAACAGATGGGTCAAAAGATTGCTAACAGTATTGTTTCGAGTCTATCAGCTACCTATCCAAGGTAGCCGCCAACACTGTCCCAGTGTGCATTCCTCCCACTTTCAGAGGTGATAGCACAGATACATGTACTGTGTAGGAGTGGCAGGAAATTATGAAGACTTACTTGGTAAAGAAAGGTTTCAAAGATGAATGGGGGAGGGCCAAGGACATAGGCAAGATAGGAATCCGCAGCAACCCTTGTAAACATCAGCAGAGAACCTGAGGTTATTTTCAGTATTTTGAAAGCATTTTGGTGAGGCCATCTCCTCCACTACGCCTCTTTGAGATTTTTAAGAGACAAAACATTGTCGCGATTAGCTTAGACTACCATAATTTCCGGACTATTAAGCGCACCTGAATATAAGCCGCATCCACTGAATTAAAAAATATATATTATTTTGAACATAAATAAGCCGCACATGTCTATAAGCCGCAGGTGCCTACCGGTACATTGAAACAAATGAACTTTACACAGGCTTTAACGAAACACGGCTTGTAACAAAAATAAATTGTCTTTAACAAAACACGGCTTTTAACAAAAATAAATAGGCTTTAACGAAACACGGCTTGTAACAATTTTTTTTTATTAGCAGTAAGCTTTAGTTGTCTTTTTGCACTGAGTCAATTCCTCACGCTGCTGTTTCCAACGTCTTATCATCGACTCATTAAGACCAAGCTCCCGTGCAGCAGCTCTATTTCCTTTTCCAACAGCCAGATCAATCGCCTTCAACTTGAGAGCTGCATCATATGCATTTCTCCGTGTCTTTGCCATGATGAGGGTGACAAAATGACTACCGTAATCAGAATGATGGGAAGTTTGAGAGCGCTCGATTTAATCTTAAACAGTAAACAAAAAAGTTGTTTGACCTTAACCCGTTCGGCAATTTCATTGGTCAAATGAAAGCTTCATGCCGCCAAAAAACTGAGCACGTCACAGAATGTATTTTTTTAGAAAAAATTTTTTTAAGCGGGAAAAATCCATATATTAACCGCGTCATTGTTTAAACCGCGAGGTTCAAAGCCTGGGAAAAAAGTTGCGGCTTATAGTCCGGAATTTACGGTACTCGGTGTGCCTTAACCGAGTAACAGATCTAGCTAATGAATGTCTTACAAAGACAGGGCAGACAGATGGATGACGTGGGTCTTGCGGTCGCCTCAGTCATGAACTGTACACAGCATTCGGATGCGAGCCTAGGAAGAAATGGACAGTGAACGAAGTCCAGAAATTGATAGACAGCCATCAAAGTGACAGATGTGCTACAAGGTGGAAACAAAACATATTGACATTACAGGAAAACAGAAGAGAGCTCAGTGCCCTGTTCCTACTTCAGTGGTTCAATGAGTTCAGAGTGGCAATGATCAGGTGACAATGACACAACTCGCAACACTGCTAGAACAGTTTCTCATAAATCAAAACTCTGCTCCCCCCGCCACAAGAGGGGCTCGCAGAACTGCACACCTGTCTCCCCATGTGCTATATGTAAAGATGTGGCTCACTCCACTCCGTCTCACTGTATTAATGACCACCTGTGCTTCAAATGTCACAATCCTGGCCATCAAACCGTAGACTGCCCACAAAAGCAGGAAGTTTGAAGAGAGGCTCCAGTCGAGCAGTGGCCACAAAATCAAGGTCCAGCTTTAAACTAATTGTTCTGCACCTTGAGCGGGAAGGTGCAGCTAAAAACTGAGTCCTGAAATAGAACCGTTTTCATACAAAGCGAAAAACCAAGGCGACGCAAATGTGATATATCAACGTACACAGAGACTAGTAAGAAAAGTTTGTTCTATGCACCAGTGACCGTGCAGGGCTCAGTAGAACTAAAAGGACTCATTGATGGTGGTTCAAATGCCTGTACGCTAAGTGAATCTGCTGAGCATACATTGCTTCTAAAACGTCTTAACTGAAAGCCAAAGAATGTCCACTCCTGTAGTACTCATTGGATGTGGAGGACAACAGGTCGATCCCAAATGTGAATATGAGCTCCATATCGAATGAATGAACTATATGAAGCTGGTGCCAGTCTTAGTTGTGCCGGGACAAACTGACGACGTGATCATTGCAACAAATGTAACGAAACCTGTCCTCCATCAACTGAAAAGTAAAGAGGGATATTGGGAACAATATCACAACCAGACAATGGCCTTTCTGAGGAATCGGATACACTTCTAAGCATACTGTCAAATGTTGACCGTTCGCAAGAAAAGGTTGTGAAAAGAAAGTTGCCACTGTCGTTCTCAACCTGTGTGTGACACACACTGTGTGTGCAAAACTGGCATAAGTATACCCCTGTATAGGATTGGAAGATCTGGAGTTAAACAGCAGCTACTGTGGTCAATGTGATGATTACCAAGATGTCATTTGAACCACACCTGAACAGGAAGCAAAACGCACATATGAGGATGTGTTGAAAGAAATGGTTCTGTTTTTTTTTAACGGTGTCTGATTTCAATTATAGACAACAAACTGACCATAACACTTAAAAAAATATCTTCAAAAATGTTTTGTTTTATTTACAGAGCATTTTCAAAAATGTTATATTAGACTTTAAAGCTGTGAAAATATACATACATGCATGTATACTGTTCTTTGCAATCTCCATAATTGGTGTGTTGTGAAGCATCATTTTTAAATGCAACATACCAGTTGGTCTGTACAGGCGATGTGTTCAGCGTTTTACGCTCTCAGACAGCTCCTCCATTTGGTGTTTCAATCATTTCAGCTCACTGTCTTCCATTGGTTCTGATAAGGAAAGGACTAAACCAAAATGACAGCATTAGAGGTGAAGTCCTCACATTTGGCAAATCTACAGAGGTTCTACAGAACTAGGCTTAATCATCATGCATGTTCCATTTGATCCCATATAAGGTCTGTCAGTAATGCCCAGCGATGAAAGTAAATTGTCATAAATCTGGAGAGCAACACCATTTAACATTTCTATGGAGTAAAAAAACCTACAACTACTTGCCCACTCCTGGACATCAGTGACTCACTGTTGTACCGGGCCATCATTCACAGACATTTGGTTCTTCAGAACTTCAAGACTCTCCTTCTCATTCAGAAGTTTTTGCTTGGTCTATGAGGACAAACAAATTAAGAAAAATAATCTGAGAAAATGTGGCATGATGTGTAATCTTGTTAGCAGACAGTATCTTAAAAATGACCGTTAAACTCATTGCAAAGCTAACAAAACATTAACGTCACTAATTAGAAAGCAGTAGTCCGCAGGACATTTACAGTAGTAGGCAAGACTGCCTTCTCGTCTTGTGCACCAGAGGCATGGAATAGTCTACAATCCATGCTTCATCTAGATATGTTAGTGCCACTGAATGAATTTTAAATATTGATGGGAGACTCTGTTATAGAGGAGTGTAAATGCTTTTTTTTTAGGCTGGATCATGTTGTTGTATTGTGTTGTTGTATGAGTTAATACTGTAATGTATTAATTGTTGCTGTCTTCTTGGCCAGGTCTCCCTTGAAAAAGGGACTCTGGGTCTCAATGGTCTTTTCCTGGTTAAATAAAGGTTAAACATTATTTTGCAAATTCCCGACAGTTTAAGCAAACAATCTTTCAAGGTTACCTTGTTTGCTCAGGGTAGGACTCATATGGGTGAAATTCCAACAGCGCTGGTCCAGTGCGCTGTTGAAGAAGTCACATTTACACAGACGAGTGCAGTTTACAGTAAAGCAGAACACAAACCAGTCATTAATCGGTCATGAAATCTAGACTACATACAGTGAGGGAATAAGTATTTGATCCCCTACTGATTTTGTGCGTTTGCCCACTGACAAAGAAATGATCAGTCTATAATTTTAATGGTAGGTTTATTTGAACAGTGAGAGAAAGAATAACGACAAAAAAAATCCAGAAAACGCATGTCAAAAATGTTATAAATTGATTTGCATTTTAATGAGGGAAATAAGTATTTGACCCCCTCTCAATCATAAAGATTTCTGGCTCCCAGGTGTCTTTTATACAGGTAACGAGCTGAGATTAGGAACACACTGTTAAAGGGAGTGCTCCTAATCTCAGCTTGTTACCTGTATAAAAGACACCTGTCCACAGAAGCAATCAATCAATCAGATTCCAAACTCTCCACCATGGCCAAGACCAAAGAGCTCTCCAAGGATGTCAGGGACAAGATTGTAGACCTACACAAGGCTGGAATGGGCTACAAGACCATAGCCAAGCAGCTTTTTGAGAAGGTGACAACAGTTGGTGCGATTATTCGCAAATGGAAGAAACACAAAATAACTGTCAATCTCCCTTGGCCTGGGGCTCCATGCAAGATCTCACCTCGTGGAGTTGCAATGATCATGAGAACGGTGAGGAATCAGCCCAGAACTACACGGGAGGATCTTGTCAATGATCTCAAGGCAGCTGGGACCATAGTCACCAAGAAAACAATTGGTAACACTACGCTGTGGGTGAAAGTGTTGTGGTCAGATGAGACCAAAATGGAGCTCTTTGGCATCAACTCAACTCGCCATGTTTGGAGGAGGAGGAATGCTGCCTATGACCCCAAGAACACCATCCCCACCGTCAAACATGGAGGTGGAAACATTATGCTTTGGGGGTGTTTTTCTGCTAAGGGGACAGGACAACTTCACCGCATCAAAGGGACGATGGACGGGGCCATGTACCGTCAAATCTTGGGTGAGAACCTCCTTCCCTCAGCCAGGGCATTGAAAATGGGTCGTGGATGGGTATTCCAGCATGACAATGACCCAAAACACACGGCCAAGGCAACAAAGGAGTGGCTCAAGAAGAAGCACATTAAGGTCCTGGAGTGGCCTAGCCAGTCTCCAGACTTGCCAAACATCAGCCTCAAAACCTTAATGACTTGGAGAAGATCTGCAAAGAGGAGTGGGACAAAATCCCTCCTGAGATGTGAGCAAACCTGGTGGCCAACTACAAGAAACGTCTGACCTCTGTGATTGCCAACAAGGGTTTTGCCACCAAGTACTAAGTCATGTTTTGCAGAGGGGTCAAATACTTATTTCCCTCATTAAAATGCAAATCATTTTATAACATTTTTGACATGCATTTTTCTGGATTTTTGTTGTTGTTATTCTGTCTCTCACTGTTCAAATAAACCTATCATTAAAATGATAGATTGATCATTTCTTTGTCAGTGGGCAAACGTACAAAATCAGCAGGGGATCAAATACTTTTTTCCCTCACTGTAGCTGACAGAAGTGCTAAGACAGTTATTTTTCAACTTTAAAATGTATCCTTTAACCTCACTGACAGCCACATACACAAGCTACACCCAGTCAAACCAGTTCCATGTAATTGCGGCATATACTGTATTTGATAGCTATCTTTGAGATGAAGGCGTTTGCCTGTTCAACTTCCTCCCCAAGTGTACAGGCTGCACTCTTCTGGTTGGCCCCTCCTAATATTATCTATGTATTGGGTGAGAATGAATGTGATCTTCTTACTAAGAAACGATGTACTCATGACACAATAATTCACTACTAACTAGTGGGATTGAAAAGACTTGTATAATACCTCACACTCCATAAGCTTTGGCATGAACCACAGAGAGGAAGGGCTTTATCTCGAGCAAGTTCTCCAGCTCACGGCAGGCTCTGCAGTCCTTTTGTAAATATGGTCAATAGTTACACACCAAATTGTTGTAAAAGAAGGTGGCCGTGTTGCCCACTTCCCTCTGCAGCTACAGGGTATACACATGTATTTCCCTCCTGAACGTGTTGGGAGAGCAGTCCGCAAGTTGTGAGCTCGATTACCTGGAGGCCTCCTTTGCTGCCGCAAATTCGGCTCCACCACAGACACCATTTCCAGGGACGTTGGAACACACACACACACACACACCTAGAAATGACTCTGCATGGTCCATGTCTTCAACACTGTTATAAGCCATCAGCGTTTTATCCCTTGCTAAGCTAGCTGTTGGAGCTGAGAAAACAATACACAGAGTTATTAAAGGTATGGGGTGTTCATTCTTTCAGCCTTGGTGGGCCAAATAAATACATACGGGAGCAAGTGAAAGCAAGTCATGTTGTGGGCCACATCTGGCACATGGGGCCCACTGAGGCCAGTCCTTTGTATTGAATAATATTTGTTGGGATGATGTAATTCTTGAAAAATCTATTGCCAACATTACCCCTATTAATCTCTTACCGGTAGAAGATGATGCGTGGAACGTTTGTGTGATTACTGTGCCTCTGCTCTCCATCTCTCTCCAAGGGACCCTGGAAACAGTTGCTTTTTTGGTTTTCTGTTTCTTGGCCTAAAAAACGTTTTATTAATTCATTTGGATTGTCATTTGCTGTTGGTTATGCGGCAGCTACTCTTCAAAGGGTTACACACAAACAAGTCTCCTTGCATACTTTTTTGTTAACTGATTAATTAAAGGCAGACAGAGAGAGAAAGAGAGAGAGAGATGGAGAGAACGTCTTGTAAAAGAGCCTTTGAGTTGGGTGTAGAAAACCAGAGATATGGAGAGAGAGCGAGAGAAGAGAGAGAGAGAGTGAGTAAGAGGAGAGAAAGAGAGAGCAAGAGAAGATAGAGAGTGGGTAAGAGAAGATAGAGAGAGTGGTTAAGAGGCGAGAGAGTGGGTAAGAGGAGAGAGAGTGGGTAAGTGGAGAGAGAGTGGGTAAGAGGAGAGAGAGTAAGAGAAGATAGAAAGAGAGTGGGTAAGAGGAGAGAGAGAGAGTGGGTAAGAGGAGAGAGAGAGTGGGTAAGAGGAGAGAGAGAGAGTGGGTAAGAGGAGAGAGTGATAGAGTAAGAGAAGAGAGAGAGAGTGGGTAAGAGAAGAGAGAGAGAGTGGGTAAGAGGAGAGAGAGAGAGTGGGTAAGAGGAGAGAGAGTAAGAGAAGATAGAAAGAGAGTGGGTAAGAGGAGAGAGAGAGAGAGTAAGAGAAGATAGAGAGAGAGTGGGTAAGAGGAGAGAGAGAGAGTAAGAGAAGATAGAGAGAGAGTGGGTAAGAGGAGAGAGAGAGAGTAAGAGAAGATAGAGAGAGAGTGGGTAAGAGGAGAGAGAGAGAGTAAGAGAAGAGGGAGAGAGTGGGTAAGAGGAGAGAGAGAGTGGGTAAGAGGAGAGAGAGAGAGTGGGTAAGAGGAGAGATAGAGAAAGAGAAGATAGAGAGAGAGTGGGTAAGAGGAGAGAGAGCGAGAGAAAGAGGGAATAGTTGTCACGACATCCACCGAAGGTGGCTCCTCTTCCTGTTCGGGCGGTGCTCGGCGGTCGTCGTCGCCGGCCTACTAGCTGCCACCGATCGCATTTTCCTTTTCATTTAGTTCTGTGTGGTTTTACACACCTGTGTCTTCTTTTGTTGATTTCGGTGGCTTTATATTTCCCCACAGCAGGTTAGGCTGTGTGCGGGTTTATTTTGCTGTAGGCAACATGTAAGGGGTGCGTGCCTGCACCACGGGCGTTGTTAGTTGTTTGTACGGTATGTGTTACCATGAACATTTTGCTTGTAGGCATTACGGAGTTGAGGTTTCTCCCCTGTATGTGTCGTTGTGTTTTTTCGGATCTGCCAAAATAAACGGTGGATTCTTCTGGAACCCTCTGCTCTCCTGCTCCTGATTCCACCCCCCCCCCCCCTCCATAGAGAGGCTCCGTTACAGAATCCCACACCACATTATGGAGTCAGCAGGAGCCGACGCGCCCTCCACGTCCATGGAGGAGCGCATACAATAGCACACCACCGTACTCCACCATCTCGGGACAGCCATGGATCAGGTGATGGCAACGATGGAAAGATGGGAGAGGCGTGGTCGGCCTACCCCTACGCCCAACGTGTACCCACCTGCACCATCACCAACCAAGGGTTTTCTGCTCCAGCTGGAGTTGTACCTGGCAACCGTTCACCCGGCTCCTTCGGGAGGAGAGAGCGTGAGCGCCCTCGTCTCCTGCCTGTCCGGTAGAGCTCTGGAGTGGGCCAACGCGGTCTGGGAGGGACCAGACTCAGCGAGGGAAAACTACACAGAGTTCACCTGCCAGTTCCGGGCCGTGTTCGACCATCGACCTTCTGCGGCAGGAGACGAAGAGCACTCAAGACTTCGCGCTGGAGTTCCGGATCTTGGCAGCCGGCTTGGGGTGGAACGACAGGGCCTTGATCGACCACTATCGGTGTGGCCTACGTGAGGACATCCGCAGGGAGCTTGCCTGTAGAGACGCTACCCTCACCCTGGACCAGCTAATGGACATGTCCATCAGGCTGGATAACTTGCTGGCTACCCGCGGTCGTCCGGATGGGGTCCTGTTGGTTCCAACCCCCAGCACCTCTGCTCCAAACCCCATGGAGTTAGGAGGTGCTGCAGCAAGGGCGACCGGAGGAGGAGCGTCCTCCCGCACTGGAAGTGGTCTGAGAGGGCACACTACCGACCGGTGTTGGAGGGGCTCATCTGGGAGTCAAGATGGCAGCCAGGGCACTGTTCGGATACATTTACATTTACATTTAAGTCATTTAGCAGACGCTCTTATCCAGAGCGACTTACAAAATGGTGCATTCACCTTATGATATCCAGTGGAACAACCACTTGACAATAGTGCATCTAAGGGAGTTGTCAACCGTGATGGCGAGATCATGGAACGGGCAGTCCTTCCCCGGGAGGAAGAGCAGCTCCGTCTTGCCGAGGTCCAGCTTGAGCTGGTGATCCGTCATCCACACTGATACACACTGGATACCTCAGGTGAGTCAGCACCAGGCTCACCCAGAGCCCCCTGTTGGTCACATGTTTGTTTTGATTTCTTTCCCTGAGTTTTTCCCTCATTCCCAGCATAAGGCGCTAGTCGATTCAGGCTCAGCAGGGAATTTCATGGATTGTGGTTTCGCACAGAGGTTAGGGATTCCCCAGTTTCCGCTGGATAAACCCTTTCAGGTGCACTCCTTAGACAGTAGACCACTAGGGTCAGGGGTGGTCAGGGAGTCCACGGCGCCACTGGACATGGTTGCGCGGGGGGATCATGAGGAGAAAATGAGTTTTTTCCTCATTGATTCTCCTGCGTTTCCAGTGGTGCTGGGGATTCCTTGGTTGGCCTTTCACAACCCTACTATTTCGTGGCAACAGAGGGCTCTAAAGGGGTGGTCAGAGGAGTGCTCAGGTAGGTGTGTGGGAGTTTCCATCGGTGCAACGACGGTGGAGAGTCCAGACCAAGTCCCCACAGTGCACATTCCCCCCGAGTATGCCGATTTGGCTATCGCCTTCTGTAAGAAGAGGGCGACTAAATTACCACCTCATCGACGAGGGGATTGTGTGATAAACCTCCAGGTAGACGCCGTACCCCCCTGGAGTCACGTGTATCCCCTGTCCCAGGAGGAGACGGTGGCTATGGAAACATATGTCTCCGAATCTCTGAGGCAGGGGTACATTCGGCCCTCCATGTCCCCCGCCTCCGCGAGTTTCTTTTTTGTGAAGAAGAAAGGAGGAGGGTTGCGTCCGTGCATTGACTATAGAGGTCTAAATTCGATCACGGTGGGGTACAGTTACCCGCTACCTCTCGTTGCTATGGTAACGGAGTCATTCCACGGAGCACGCTTCTTCACAAAATTGGATCTCCGGAGCGCGTATAACTTGGTGCGTATCCGGACGGGAGATGAGTGGAAGACCGCATTTAGTACCACATCCGGCCATTATAAGTACCTCGTCATGCCGTATGGGTTGAAGAATGCTCCAGCTGTCTTCCAATCCTTTGTCGACGAGATTCTCAGGGACCTGCACGGGCAGGGTGTGGTGGCTTATATCGATGACATCTTGATATATTCCGCTACGTGCGCCGCGCATGTGTCTCTGGTGCGCAAAGTTCTTGGGCGACTGTTGGAGCATGACTTATACGTTAAGGCTGAGAAATGCGTGTTCTTCAAACAGTCCGTCTCTTTCCTGGGGTATCACATTTTCCACATCAGGGGTGGAGATGGAGTGTGACCACATTTCGGCCGTGCGTAATTGGCCGACTCCCACCACGGTGAAGGAGGTGCAGTGGTTTTTAGGGTTTGCCAATTATTACCGGAGGTTTATCCGGGGCTTTGGGCAGGTGGCTGCTCCCATTACCTCACTGCTGAAGGGAGGTCCGGTGCTTCTGCGGTGGTCGGCTGAGGTGGACAGAGCTTTTGATCGTCTGAAGTCACTGTTCACCGAGGCTCCCGTATTGGCTCATCCGGGTCCCTCTTTGGCATTCATGGTGGAGGTGGACGCGTCCGAGGCTGGGGTAGGTGCCGTGCTTTCCCAGCGCTCGGGCATGCCACCGAAGCTCCGCCCCTGCGCTTTCTTTTCGAGGAAGCTCAGCCCGGCGGAGCGAAATTATGACGTGGGGGACCGGGAGCTGCTAGCGGTCATGAAAGCGCTGAAAGTGTGGAGACATTGGCTCGAGGGGGCTAAACACTCTTTCCTCATCTGGACCGACCACCGGAATCTGGAGTACATCCGAGCGGCGAGGAGACTGAACCCTCGTCAGGCAAGGTGGGCCATGTATTTCACTAGATTTAGATTTACTATCTCGTATAGACCGGGTTCCCAAAACACTAAGGCAGACGCACTGTCCCATCTCTATGATACAGAGGAACGGCCCATCGATCCCACTCCCATACTTCCGGCCTCATATCAAATCACCCGTCCTAGACAATCTGGACCCTTTCTTTCTAAAATTATCTGCCGAAATTATTGCAACCCCTATTACTAGCCTGTTCAACCTCTCTTTCGTGTCGTCTGAGATTCCCTTAGATTGGAAAGCAGCTGCTGTCATCCCCCTCTTCAAAGGAGGGGACACTCTTGACCCAAATTGCTATAGACCTATATCCATCCTACCCTGCCTTTATAAGGTCTTCGAAAGCCAAGTCAACAAACAGATTACCGACCATTTCGAATCCCACCGCACCTTCTCCGCTATGTAATCTAGTTTCAGAGCTGGTCATGGGTGCACCTTAGCCACGCTCAAGGTCCTAAACGATATCATAACCGCCATCGATAAGAAACAATACTGTGCTGCCGTTTTCATTGACCTGGCCAAAGCTTTCGACTCTGTCAATCACCACATCCTCATCGGCAGACTCAATAGCCTTGGTTTCTCTAATGATTGCATCGCCTGGTTCACCAACTACTTCTCTGATAGAGTTCAGTGTGTCAAATCGGACGGCCTGTTGTCCGGACCTCTGGCAGTCTCTATGGGGGTGCCACAGGGTTCAATTCTTGGGCCAACTCTTTTCTCTGTATACATCAATGATGTCGCTCTTGCTGCTGGTGAGTCTCTGATCCACCTCTACGCAGACGACACCATTCTGTATACTTCTGGCCCTTCTTTGGACACTGTGTTAACAACCCTCCAGACGAGCTTCAATGCAATACAACTCTCCTTCCGTGGCCTCCAACTGCTCCTAAATACAAGTAAAACTAAATGCATGCTCTTCAACCGATCGCTGCCTGCACCTGCCCGCCTGTCCTGCATCACTACTCTGGACAGTTCTGACTTAGAATATGTGGACAACTACAAATACCTAGGTGTCTGGTTAGACTGTAAACTCTCCTTCCAGACTCACACCAAACATCTCCAATCCAAAGTTAAATCAAGAATTGGCTTCCTATTTCGCAACAAAGCATCCTTCACTCATGCTGCCAAACATACCCTCGTAAAACTGACCATCCTACCAATCCTCAACTTTGGCGATGTCATTTACAAAATAGCCTCCAATACACTACTCAACAAACTGGATGCAGTCTATCACAGTGCCATCCGTTTTGTCACCAAAGCCCCATATACTACCCACCACTGCGACCTGTACGCTCTCGTTGGCTGGCCTTCGCTTCATAATCATCGCCAAACCCACTGGCTCCAGGTCATCTACAAGACCCTGCTAGGTAAAGTCCCCCCTTATCTCCGCTCACTGGTCACCATAGCAGCACCCACCTGTAGCACTCGCTCCAGCGGGTATATCTCTCTGGTCACCCCCAAAGCCAATTCCTCCTTTGGCCGTCTCTTCTTCCAGTTCTCTGCTGCCAATGACTGGAACGAACTACAAAAATCTCTGAAACTGGAAGCACTTATCTCCCTCACTAGCTTTAAGCACCAGCTGTCAGAGCAGCTCACAGATCACTGCACCTGTACATAGCCCATCTATAATTTAGCCCAAACAACTACCTCTTCCCTACTGTATTTATTTATTTTATTTATTTTATTTTGCTCCTTTGCACCCCATTATCTCTATTTCTACTTTGCACTTTATTCTACTACAAATCTACCATTCCAGTGTTTTACTTGCTATATTGTATTTACTTTGCCACCATGGACTTTAAAAAAAATATATATATATTTTTTTATTTAAATCTTTTTTGCCTTTACCTCCCTTATCTCACCTCATTTGCTCACATTGTATATAGACTTATTTTCTACTGTATTATTGACTGTATATTTGTTTTACTCCATGTGTAACTCTGTGTTGTTGTATGTTGTCGAACTGCTTTGCTTTATCTTGGCCAGGTCGCAATTGTAAATGAGAACTTGTTCTCAACTTGCCTACCTGGTTAAATAAAGGTGAAATAAATAAAAAATATCTGGTGGCACCGGTGGTGTGGGAGGTGGATGCGGACATCGAGCGGGCATGTCGTTCAGAGCCTACTCCGCCTCAGTGTCCTGCGGGAATGTCCCGCTTGGTGTCAGCGATAGGAAATGTAATCATGGCTAAACCCTGCCCATTTATACAATTTCTCTTATTAAAATCTGATTTTAAACCTTAATCCTGACCTTAACCACACTGCCTATCGATAATCTTAAATTAAGACCAAAAAGCAAATTCTTGTTTTCAAGAATTTTTGATTCTTCAAAGTAGCCACCCTTTGCCTTGATGCCAGCTTTTCACACTCTTGGCATTCTCTCAACCAGCTTCATGAGGTAGTCACCTGGAATGCATTTAAATTAACAGGTGTGCCTTGTTAAAAGTTAATCTGTGGAATTTCTTTCCTTCTTAATGCATTTGAGCCAATCAGTTGTGTTGTGACAAGATAGGGATGGTATACAGAATATAGCCCTATTTGGTAAAGATCAAGTCCATATTATGGCAAGAACAGCTCAAATATGCAAAGAGAAAAGATAGTCCATCATTACTTTAAGACATGAAGGTCAGTCAATGCGGAAAATGTCAAGAACTTTAAAGTTTCTTCAAGTGCAGTCGCAAAAACCATCAAGCGCTATGATGAAACTGGCTCTCATGAGGACCGCCACAGGAAAGGAAGACCCAGAATTACCTCTGCTACAGAGGATGAGTTAATTAGAGTTACCAGCCTCAGATTGAAGCCAAAATAAATGCTTTATAGAGTTCAGGTAACAGACACATCTCAACATCAACTGTTCAGAGGAGACTGCATGAATCAGGCATCTTTGGTCAATTTGCTGCAAAGAAACCACTACTAAAGGACACCAATAAGAAGAAAAGACTTGCTTGCGCCAAGAAACACGAGCAATGGACAATAGATCGGTGGAAATCTGTCCTTTGGTCTGATGAGTCCAAATTTGTGATTTTTGGTTCCAATCGCCGTGTCTTTGTGAGATGCAGAGTAGTGGAACGGATGATCTCCACATATGTGGTTCCCACCATGAAGCATGGAGGAGGTGTGGGGGTGCTTTGCTGGTGACACTGTCTGTGATTTATTTAGAATTCAAGGCACGCATAACCAGCATGGCTACCACAGCATTCTGCAGCGATTCCATCTGGTTTGCACTTAGCGGGACTATCATTTGTTTTTCAACAGGACAATGACCCCAAACACATCTCCAGGCTGTGTAGGGATATTTGACAAAGGAGAGTGCTGCATCAGATGACCTGGCCTCCACAATCACCCGACCTCAACCCAATTGAGATGGTTTGGGGTGAGTTGGACCGCAGAGTGAAGGAAAAGTAGCCAACAAGTGCTCAGCATATGTGGGAACCCCTTCAGGACTGTTGGAAAAGCATTCCAGGTGAAGCTGGTGGAGAGAATACCAAGAGTGTGCAAAGCTGTCATCAAGGCAAAGTGTGGCTACTTTGAAGAATCTCAAATCTAAAATGTATTTTGATTTGTTTAACACTTTTTTGGTTACTACATGATTCCATATATGTTATTTCATAGTTTTGATGTCTTCACTATTATTCTACAATGTAGAAAATAGTAAAAATAAAGATAAACCCTTGAAGTAGTAGGTGTGTCCATACTTTTGACTGATACTGTACATGTAAACTCAGCAAAAAAAGAAACGTCCTGTCATTGTCACGTCCTGACCAGCAGTGGGAGTAAGTGTATAAGCTTTGGTCAGGGCGTGGCAGAAGGAGTTGTGTTTTGTATGTTCTGTCTAGGTTGGGTTGTTCTATGTATAGTTAATTGGGGTGGACTTCCAATTGAAGGCAGGTGTGTGGTGTTGCCTTTGATTGGGAGTCCTATATTAGTAGGGTGTGTTTGTCTGTGTTTTTGTGGGTAATTGTTTGTGAGCACTGCGTTGATTGAGCCTGCTATACTGTCTAGTCGTGAGTACTGTTTATTGTTTAGTTTTTTCCATGTGGATGCGTTTCTGAGTTTAAATAAAAAGATGAGTATCCACATACCCGCTGCATTTTGGTCCTCCCTTCAACACCACGACAAAATCCGTGACAGAATTACCCACCAAACCACGACCAAGCAGCAGAGGAACGAGGAGGAAGGATGGACATGGGCAGAATTAAGGATGAGCGTTTCCAGGGCTATGGAGGAGTTTAGTCATCTCGAGAGGCAGCCCCAAGATTTTTTTTGGGGGGGGCACAAGGGCAGTTTTGCGGGGCAAGAATGGAGGCCCAGGCCAGCTCCCCGCACTAGCCCTGAGGTGCGTGTCTCCGGGCTGGCACGTCCAGTACCAGCCCCACGCACAAGGCTTCTAGTGCGTCAGTCCAGCCCCGCCAGTCAAGAGTCACTAGAGCCGCCCGTCAGTCAAGAGTCGCCAGAGCCGCCCGTCAGTCAAGAGTCGCCAGAGCCGCCCGTCAGTCAAGAGTCGCCAGAGCCACCCACTTGTCAGGAGATGCCAGAGTGGCCAGTCTGCCCGGAGCTGCCAGAGTGGCCAGTCTGCCCGGAGCTGCCAGAGTGGCCCGACTGCCCGGAGCTGCCAGAGTGGCCCGACTGCCCGGAGCTGCCAGAGTGGCCCGACTGCCCGGAGCTGCCAGAGTGGCCCGACTGCCCGGAGCTGCCGGAGCTGCCAGAGTGGCCCGACTGCCCGGAGCTGCCAGAGTGGCCCGACTGCCCGGAGCTGCCACTCAGGATCACTCAGGACTGGCCACTCAGGATCAGCCAGAGTGGCCCGCCGGCCAGGATCAGCCAGAGTGGCCCGCCAGCCGGCCGCAGCCAGGGACACCCGCCAGCCGGTCGCGGCAAGAGTCGCCCGCCAGTCGGGTGAGGTCAGGTGCGCCTACTAGTATTCCGGAGCCGCCAGGGGCGCTACCGAAGTGGGCGACGACGAGGGTGGAACGGTGTCCACGTCCCGCACCTGAGCCACCTCCAACATAGGTGGGTTGGGGAGGGGGGGTGTAGCACAGTGCCGTCATTGACGGCAGCCACCCTCCCTTCCCTCCCTGTAGTTAGGGGGATTTTTCTGTTTGTTTTTGGTTTTCTGTGTTTTTTTCTTTTGAAGGTGCATTCGGGGTCTGCACCTTTAGGGGGGGGGGGGGGGGTAATGTCACGTCCTGACCAGCAGAGGGAGTAAGTGTATAAGTTTTGGTCAGGGCGTGGCAGAAGGAGTTGTGTTTTGTATGTTCTGTCTAGGTTGGGTTGTTCTATGTATAGTTAATTGGGGTGGACTTCCAATTGAAGGCAGGTGTGTGGTGTTGCCTTTGATTGGGAGTCCTATATTAGTAGGGTGTGTTTGTCTGTGTGTTTGTGGGTAATTGTTTGTGAGCACTGCGTTGATTGAGCCTGCTACACTGTCTAGTCGTGAGTACTGTTTATTGTTTTGTTTTTTCCATGTGGATGCGTTTCCGAGTTTAAATAAAAAGATGAGTATCCATATACCCGCTGCATTTTGGTCCTCCCTTCAACACCACGACGAAATCCGTGACAGTCATCTGCATTTATTTTCAGCAAACTTAACGTGTAAATATTTGTATGAACATAAGATTCAACAACTGAGACATAAACTGAACAAATTCCACAGACATGTCACTAACAAAAATGTAATAATGTGTCCCTGAACAGGGGGGGGAGGGGTCAAAATCAAAAGTAACAGTCAGTATCTGGTGTGGCCACCATCTGCATTAAGTACTCCAGTGCATCTCCTCCTCATGGACTGCACCAGATTTGCCAGTTCTTGCTGTAAGATGTTACCCCACTCTTCAACCAAGGCACCTGCAAGTTCCCAGACATTTCTGGGGGGAATGGCCCTGGCCCTAGCCCTCACCCTCCGAGCCAACAGGTCCCAGACGTGCTCAATTGTCAGGATGAGCCTGCAGGAAGGGTACCACATGAGAGAGGAGGATGTCTTCCCTGGAATGCATAGCGTTGAGATTGCCTGCAATGACAACAAGCTCAGTCCGATGATGCTGTGACACACCGCCCCAGACCATGACGGACCCTCTACCTCCAAATCGATCCTGCTCCAGAGTACAGGCCTTGGTGTAACGCGCATTTCTTTGACGATAAACGCGAATCCAAATCACATCAGTGAAGAGCACTTTTTCCCAGTCCTGTCTGGTCCAGCGACGGTGGGTTGTGCCCATAGGTGACGTTGTTGCCGGTGATGTCTGGTGAGGACCTGTATTACAACAGGCCTACAAGGCCTCAGTCCAGCCTCTCTCAGCCTATTGCAGACAATCTGAGCACTGATGGAGGGATTGTGCGTTCCTGGTGTAACTCGGGCAGTTGTTGTTGCCATCCTGTACCTGTCTCGCAGGTGTGATGTTCGGATGTACCGATCCTGTGCAGGTGTTGTTACACGTGGTCTGCCACTGCGAGGACAATTAGCTGTCCATCCTGTCTCCCTGTAGCGCTGTCTTAGGCGTCTCACAGTACGGACATTGCAATTTATTGCCCTGGCCTAAGGCACGTTCACACAGATGAGCAGGGACCCTGGGCATCTTTCTTTTGGTGTTTTACAGAGTCAGTAGAAAGGCCTCTTTAGTGTCCTAAGTTTTCATAACTGTGACCTTAATTGCCTACCATCTGTAAGCTGTTAGTGTCTTAACGACCGTTCCACAAGGGCATGTTCAATAATTGTTTATGGTTCATTGAACAAGCATGGGAAACAATGTTTAAACCCTTTACAATGCAGATCTGTGAAGTTATTTTGATTTTTACAAATTATCTTTGAAAGACAAGGTCCTGAAAAAGGGACGTTTCTTTTTTTTGTTGAGTTTAGGACCGCTATTCCATTGGTAGCCTATGTAATGTAACCTAAGGTAAGGTAATTTATCATACCAAACAGGTCAAAGCATACTGGTGCAAATGTGCAATCAAGACGTAGGATACTATACGTCCCACAATTCGTACTATATTGTACGACCGCTATTAAATTGGAAGCCTAATGTAATGTAACCTAACATAACGTGACATATCATACTAAATGGTGTGTCTCGGATTCCCGAAAATAATAATACTAAATGCTCTGAGACCAGGTTGCAACCAATCAATGAGTATATACAGTACAGTGGAGGCTGATGAGTGGAAGATGGCTCTTACTAATGGGTGGAACAGAGCAAATGGAATGGCATCAAACACTTGGAAACCATGTGTTTGATGTATTTGCTACCATTCCACAATTCCACTCCAGCCATTACCACGAGCCTATCCTCCCCAATTAAGGTGCCACCAACCTCTTGTGATACAGTATCATTAATTTAAAAGTAAAAAAAAAAAATGTACCACTGCATATTGCCCTTTTAATGAATACATTACATTTATCTTAGCCTGTGATTCGTGGAAGGGTTGGGGTGACGCAAGGCGCATATTCAGGAACATTAAACGTAATAGGTTCGTGTTCAGAAGGATGCAACGTTTTGGAACGCTATATAGAACAACATACGTCACTGACATGCAGAATAAGTAATCACATCGGCTCTGTTTGTGGTATTTCTATCTGCAACGTTCTAGAATGTGTTCGTACTGAACTTTGCCCCTGGTGAATAACGCCCAGCGCTAAGGAGTAAGTGTATTTATAATTTTCAGAGTGAGCCAAGTCAGCACCAGACGTTCTGCCGGAAGGGTAAGGTAAGAAACAAGTGCATTGTAAATATGCAGATATGCTTTTCTGTGGCAACGAATTAGTTGTATAATTTCACTATACTACAAATAAATATAGGCTACTATATTGGTTTGTTTGTTGGCATAACTTATACGAATATAATCACTAAAAAGTAATGACAGAACAATTGTATTCATACGAACAAACAAATAAACTGCTTTTGGACATTCCAATACAATTACAATAAAGTCGTGCAGATCCGAAGGCTAAGCTTCCCAGAGAGAAGTTTAGGAACTATAGGCATGAGCCACTGTCAATTGTAGGCTTTACAGCGAAATACCTACTAGTATAGAGGATATTTGCTTAATTTCTGCGACAGAGGCAAATGTGGTTATTATAAGAAATTGTTTGCCTATAAATTCACAGTTGGATAAAAAAAAAAAGTATAATAGCCAATTACCACAGGCTGTGGTGCTGGTTTTAAAACGGGCAGGCGGTTTCAAATTGCACACGATTGACTGGGGGACACCCCTTTCCTCTTATTGTCAATAAATTAAAGAAATTCACCTACACTACAACACTGTCACAATCACATTGGTTAGTAGCTTAATATGTATTTCTAATTTTAATTATACAAACACTTGAACAGTGGGTGTGTGGACATAGGGTTTTCAACAGGGGCGGACTGGGACCAGAAATCAGCTCTGGCATTTCTAACACACCGTTAGAGCTAACTGCGTTAGAGCTGTCAAATCCACAAGCGGCTCCTGGCATTAGGTCTATACCTAAAGCGGACATTGCCTTTGGCTGCATGCTGTCAAATTAAGAGAAATCCCATTCAACCTTGTTTACAAGTTTGAACACTTGAATGGGAGATATAATGTAATCTACACCTTGATTAGGCTGGTAGAAATCCAAATTCTTTTGTTTAATAATTTTCAATTTGACCGTCATTATTTATAGCCTACACTTTCTCTTTCTAAACTTCTAACGTGAATGGGACGCGTGTGTTTTTTTGTGGCAATGATAAAGAGCAGCTGCTCATCGATTTGACAGCTCCAACACAGTTAGGTTACACACACCTCCGACACCACCAAAACGTCAGCTATGCGAGTGTTGGCTATTGCCAGTTAACAATAGGAAAAGGCAGTCTTTCCTCACTTGGTAACGGCCCTGGGGACTTTATGTAGCAACCACCTAGTAGACCGCAACTAGTAACTGCTAGTGGTGAAGGAGAGCAGGCTACCAAGGTAGAGGGGGAGTTTAGTTTACCCAGAAGGGCTTTGTAGAGGAACCATAGAGAATGATAGGGGCCTCTAATGGCCAAAAGGCCATTTTAGCATGAGCAGCGCCATTGAGGGCTTCAAATCATGCTTCCGCCATTTTAAAGTAGTCAATATAGTCAACTGGGTAGGGATTCTTATAGGTTGTAGCCTCAATGGCGCTACCCATGCTGTCACACTATAATAGCACAGATATAAAGATGAGTCCTCTATTGATCTCTATGAGATGAACCACCATTTGATACAAGGCGCAAAGGTGGTTGAGAATTTATTTAAAAAACGCGGAGATGCATGTTAAACAGTCTCTTTAACACAGAAGAGGCTGCATGCATATACAATAAGTCGTCATAATCAATTACAGAAAGAAAAGTGTCTTGAGCAAGCTGCTTTCTAGCCTCAAACGGGAAGAAAGGCTTGTTACGCAAATAAACACCCAACTATAAGCACATTTCTGAAATTGTTGTATGGCATTAGCATTGTTAAGTAAAGGTTATCTATTTTTCTTGCTGGTTTTTCCAGTTGTTTGAGAAATTGCTCATCCACTTTGCAAAACATGCCTTGATGAATGTCCAGAACTGTTGGCTTGTTCCACTTATTTTCTCCAGACATGACAACATTGGATCAGTTGCCACCCTTGCATTTCCATTACTGCAGTCCTATGATGCAATTCAGAAAATTGAATGCATATGCCAAGAACTACCTAATACTTGATCTCATTTGAGTTGGAATTTCATTATTGTCACACCCCTGCCTAACCCCTGAAGGACGTAATTGTCCAAAGGTTGAAATGATTCGAATCAATGATACTCTTCTACATCATAGAGATAGATAGTTGATTATTGATTTATAATTTCCCCCCCAAAAATGAGTAGACGTGTATACCTGTCACTGTGCATCACTTTTATTTCTTATACTTTAAAAGGGAAATGAATGTCCATTTTGTTTAGCCATTGATTCTCTCTTTCTTTACACTGCCTTTCTGCTGTTTTTGACCTTTTATCTGAACACTTGAGCTAGTGTAAACCACAGTGCCTCAGGAAGACCCGCTAAGCTCAGATAGGAAACTGTTGTGGTTCACTGCAAAATAACTGTTAGACAAGGTATTCTTTGTCTTTAGGCATTCTCTGTTTGATCTTTCTAAAATGTTTTCTTGAAAATGTTCTCTATTTTAAATTCATAATCAGAGGATGAACACCTGTGTGTCTTTCTGTGAATCTAATGCTGACTGCATGTTTATAGAATAGAATTTTCTATCCATTCGTGTTACAATTTCTTTATTTCAAATTGAATACTATTTTCCTCAGTAATGACTGTCCCAGTCATCTTATGTTTGTCATACTGTAAGAAGCATGTTATTTAAAAAAATTCTGCAGACATATTTTGGGCATAGAACAGCAACTAAGTTTTTTCACTTTACTAGTGAAATAGTAATTGAAATTATTAAACGTCAATGAACGATGGCGATTAATTGGGTTTTCTGCCCATGATATCGTTTATGGTACTCCAAAGCATTTTTCCAATGTCATTTAACTTGGTTTCATAATATAATTTCTTCTTTTTGTTAAATTCAGTCACCAAATTTCTCAATTTATAGTATGTCAACCAATCAGAGCTTAAGACTGTGTCATCTAAAATAGTTGTTCTTTGTACGGGGACAGGAAACACAGATGTATTTGTGGCCCATTTTAAAAGCAAGTCTTGTTTTTTCTCATTACAGAGCAACAAGGATGAGAAGGTCTTCTCGTTTGCTTGAGGTGACAGCTTTACTTGTGATAGGCATTCTGTGCTTGGTCATCATTTTTTCCCCTCCTGATGAACCCTCTAACCATGTCCAGATAAACAGAATGGAATCAACCTACCAAAACAGACCTCAGAAACCAACCAGTGAGAGCGCAGGTGTTTTCACCTGGGGCCGTTGTGAACGGAATGAGTCTGCCGCCAATGTGTCAGGGTTTTCCTCTCTGCCTGGTCACATCCAAAACTTCCTCTTCTATCGTCACTGCCGCCACTTCCCAATGCTGCTGGACGTACCTGATAAATGTGGAGGCCCTCACAAGTCTGCTGACGTCTTCCTTCTGCTTGTCATAAAAAGCTCACCTGTGAATTACGACCGCCGTGAGGTACTACGGAAAACCTGGGCCAACGAGAGACTGCAAAACGGAGTGTGGATCCGCAGGATTTTTCTCTCTGGCACCACAGGCACAGGCTTTGAGAAGCGCACTTTGAACAAGCTTTTACGACTGGAGAATCGTGAGCATAATGATATCTTGCAGTGGGACTTCAACGACTCCTTCTTCAACCTAACCCTGAAGCAAATTGTGTTCTTAGAGTGGATGGACAAGAACTGCCGCCAGGCCAGATTTCTCTTCAACGGTGACGATGATATCTTCGCCAACACAGATAACATGGTGGACTTTCTTCAGAGCCAGAAAAACAAAGATGGTGACATGCACCTTTTTGCAGGTCATCTAATCCGCTATGTCGGACCCATTAGAGAGTCAGGGAGCAAATACTATGTCCCAGTCCAGGTTCAAGAGTCAGACTCATATCCCCCTTATTGTGGTGGAGGGGGCTTCCTGCTCTCTGGATACACAGCTATGGTCATTTACAAAATGTCCCATACCATTCCCATTTTGCCAATTGACGACGTCTACATGGGAATGTGTCTGGAAAAGGCCGGTCTTAGGCCAGAGTCCCATTTTGGTATCAGGACTGCTGGACTGCAAGTCCCCTCCCAAAAAGTGGACGCGTACGACCCTTGTTATTACAGGGAAATAATTCTAGTACACAGATTTCTACCCCATCAGATATATATTATGTGGCATGGAATACATGAACCTAACTTGAAATGTGGGAATTTGCAAGGTTCACTGTAACCCTTGAAATCAGTTGCCTGCTCAGGTTTCTTTTTACAATCTTTTTTTTGCCAAGCAATTACTGAGGTGTGCTCTCTCAAAGCAGGATTTATTCCTGCTGTATTCCTGCAGATGTTTGAACAATGCCAGATCTATTGGCGTATGCCAGGTTACTGTGGAATTTGACAGCTGGCACTGTTATTCATGTAAATGATTGACAAGACATTGATTTATAGGAAACTGTTGTGGTTCACTGCAAAATAACAATATGTTCTTTGTAAATGTTATCTTTTTAAATCAATAATCAGAGGATGAACACCTGTGTGTCTTTCTGTGAATCTAATGCTGACTGCATGTTTATAGAATATAATTTTTTTAATCCATTTGTATAACAATTGTGAACAGATCAGTTTGTCCGAAGCGCCCTAACACAGGTGGGAGACATCAAATGAACAGACCAGAGGCAGTGGTTGTGGGTTCCTTTTCTTTTGTATCATTTACTAAACGGGTCTTCTTTCGCCCCGACAAGATAACTCCAGTACAGGGGACGTCCAACGCTGAAACACCAGCGTAACAAAACATGAACTAAGCTGTTGACCTAAAGGCTGTGGCCAAAAAGGGAAAGCAAAACAATAAACAGCTACTCCTGTCTTAGACGATCGTCTACACGTAACAGTTGCAGGAGGAACGCTTCGCTCTACCTAAAACCTGCCTAGGTTAACAGAGAGACAAGGTGCCCAGTCACAGAAGCTTTCTCTGAGGTAGGAAAAACTGACGTCCTCACAGGTCCCCGTCTCTACTCCCAATCCTCCCCCAGCTCCTCTCCTGGCACACCTATATAGAGGAAGACACAAAGCAATTAGTGGGCCCAGCTGTGTATTAATTGGCTTCACACTGAGTACCTTTCCCTTGAGGAGGGTGCTGTCGTTTCGTCTTCATCTGGCTGGTCGCTGAACTCTCACACAGTGTTGTTGCAAATTGCGTGTGTGATTTATTTGTCTTTAATCACGCACACACTTTTAATTGTCATTTCGGTCATTTGTGTGGTATTAAAAAGAGTTGTATGATGTCTCCGGTCATGAAAAACTATGTACAATTGTATGAAATTATTTCATATAAAGGCCTATTCTTTCCCGGACCCGCAAATAATAGATGCATGCAATGCTTTATTATAAAGGGAATTTTTTGGGGAGGGGTTCCAGGTTTCCACTTCATTGCTATCGCAATCTGACCATGTCAGAATCAGATCAGTGGTTAAAAGAAGGAAGGAACAGTAGCACAATCATTCCATCTCATCATTGATGCTGTTTTGAAAGGACGATAATTATTCAATGCCAGTGAGTTACGACTGAACATGTATCTAACTTTAATATTTTGCCTTTGTTCATTTTCTAATTGGTTTATTTTAACGGATTAGGGACATATACAAATTAACATTAGAAACAGGTATTCAATTAATGCATCATAGTTTAAACAATTTTGCAACGCTACTTGTGATACAATTAGCTGATTTTCCATGGCCACACACTGTTTTTTTGTTTGTTGCAAAAGTGTCATTATTTGGCTAATAATGGGTGCCTCGAAAAAAAATGGGCCGGTGTGGGGGCTTCCAGGAAAAAAATGATCCGTTGTGTTAGAAATGCCAGGGCAGTCCACCCCTGGGTCAGGGAGATCAAATCACAATCAGATCACAATGACATTTTAATCATCTACACTTGTCCAAAAATTTGGGCACAGTCAGAATATGGACAAGATCAGGACAAAGGATGCATGTTAGCACCAGGTATACATTTTAGTATTTGTATTTATTATGGATCCCCATTAGCTGCTGCCTTGGCAGCAGGCCCATACTCCACTACCACATATCTACAACGCAAAATCCATGTGTACGTGTGTGTATAGTGCGTATGTTATCATGTGTGTGTATGCATGTGTCTGTGCCTATGTTTGTTACTTCACAGTCCACACTGTTCCATAAGGTGTATTTTTACCTGCTTTTTAAATCTGATTCTACTGCTTGCATCAGTTACCTGATGTGGAATAGAGTTCCATGTAGTCATGGCTCTATGTAGTACTGTGTGCCTCCCATAGTCTGTTCTGGACTTGGGGACTGTGAAGAGACCTCTGGTGGCATGTCTTGTGGGGTATGTATGGGTGTTTGAGCTGTGTGCTAGTATTTTAAAACAGACAGCTTGGTATCTTCAGCTTTTCAACACCTCTTACAAAAACATGTTTACATTTATTTACATTTTTACATTTATAGTCATTTAGCAGACACTCTTATCCCGAGCGACTTACAGTAGTGAATGCATACATTTCATTTCATGCATTTTTTTGTTTTTGTACTGGCCCCCCGTGGGAATCGAACCCACAACCCTGGCGTTGCAAACACCATGCTGACGTTGCAAACACCATGCTCTACCAACTGAGCCACATGTAATGAGGAAGTCAATCTCTCTTCCACTTTGAGCCATGAGAGAGTGACATGCATGTCACTAATGTTAGCTCTCCGTTTACTTTTAAGGGCCAGCCGTGCTGCCCTGTTTTGAGCTAACTGCAATTTTCCCAAGTCCCTCTTTGTGGCACCTGACCACATGACTGGGCAGTAGTCCAGGTGCGACAAAATCAGGGCCTTTAGGACCTGCTGTCACGAGCGGATAGAACAATTGAAGGATGAGTCAAGCGCAGGAGACTGAGGTCCGTTGGAACAAACGTGATTTAATAAATCCAAGGGCAAAATCCATATAAGGCTGGGAGCACAACAGTCAAAAGACTAGAGGGAAGCTCCACTCGAAAAGACAGACGGGGCGCAGCCCGGCAACCCTAATGCCTAGACAATAAGTAGTAGACCAACTACGTATAAACAATACAACCCCTACCACACGTAACAATGAACAATCCCGCACGAATCCTAACTAACCACAGACAAACTAACCCCCCCCCCCCACTAATGACAAACACGAAACAGGTGCAATCAAAAAACAGACATAACTAACAAACACTGAAACATAGATCGGTGGCAGCTAGTAGGCCGGCGACGACGACCGCCGAGCACCGCCCGACCGAGGAGAGGCGCCACCTTCTGTGGACGTTGTGACACCTGCCTTGTTGATAGTGCTGTTAAGAAGGTAGAGCAGCGCTTTATTATGGACACACTTCTCCCCATCATAGCTACTGTTGTGTCAATATGTTTTGACCATGACAGTTTACATTCCAGGGTTACTCCAAGCAGTTTAGTCAATTTGCTCAATTTCCACATTATTCATTATGAGATGTAGCTGAGGTTTAGGGTTTAGTAGATGATTTGTCTCAAATCAATGCTTTTAGTTTTGGAAATATTTAGGACTAACTTATTCCTTGCTACTCATTCTGAAACTAACTGCAGCTCTTTGTTAAGTGTTGCAGTCATTTCAGTCGCTGTAGTAGCTGACGTGTAGTGTTGAGTCCTCCGCATACATACACACCCTGGCCTTACTCAAAGCCAGTAGCATGTCGTTAAGTAAAGATTGAAAAAAGCAAAGGGCCTAAACAACTACCCTTGGGAATTCCTGATTCAACCTGGATTATGTTGGAGAGGATTCCATTAAAGAACACCCTCTGTGTTCTGTTAGGCAGGTAACTCTTTATCCACAATATAGTAGGGGGTGTAAAGCCATAACACATGTTTTTCCAGCAGCAGACTATGATCGATAATGTCAAAAGCTGCACTGAAGTCTAACATGACAGCCCCCACAATCATTTTATCAGTTTCTCTCAGCCAATCATTAGTCATTTGTGTAAGTGCCGGGCTTGTTGAGTGTCCTTCCCTATAAGCATGCTGAAAGTCTGTTGTCAATTTGTTTTACTGTGAAATAACACTGTATCTGGTCAAACGCAATTTTTCCCAGAAGTTTACTGTTGGTAACAGGCTGATTGGTCGGGCTATTTGAGCCAGTAAGGGGGGCTTTACTATTCTTGGGTAGTGGAATGACTTTAGCGTCCCTCCAGGCCTGAGGGCACACACTTTCTAGTTGGCTTAAATTGAAGATGTGGCAAATAGGAGTGGCAATATCATCCGTTATTATCCTCAGTAATTTCCCATCCAGATTGTCAGACCCCTTTTCCACATTGACTTTACGTGATTCAAAAGCACAATTCTTGTCTTTCATAATTTGGTCAGATATACTTGGATGTGTAGTGTCAGTGTTTGTGGCTGGCATGTCATCCCTAAGTTTGTTTATCTTGCCAATGAAAAAGTAATTAAAGTAGTTTGCAATATCAGTGGGTTTTGTGATAAATGAGTCATCTGATTCAATGAATGAAGGAGCCGAGTTGGCTTTTTTCCCTCAAAGCTTTTTACTATCATTCTTTATATCATTTATCTTTGTTTCATAGTATAGTTTATTTTTATTTAGCTTAGTCACATGATTTCTTCATTTTTAGTACGTTTGCCAATCGGTTGGGCTGCCAGACTTATTTGCCATACCTTTTGCCTCATCCCTCTCAACCATACCATTTTTCAATTCCTCATCAATCCAAGGAGATTTAACAGTTTCTACAGTCATTTTCTTAATGGGTGCTTTCTTATTAACTGGAACAAGCAATTTCATAAATGTGTCAAGTCCAGCATCTGGTTGATCCTAA
Source organism: Salmo salar (assembly GCF_965601325.2). NCBI lineage: Eukaryota > Metazoa > Chordata > Actinopteri > Salmoniformes > Salmonidae > Salmo > Salmo salar. The sequence continues at coordinate 18,250,985 of NC_138300.1, forward strand.
TTACACACCACAGACCAGCAAACATTCTTTACATCATCAACATATGAACCACTACAAAACTTATTGTATGACCTCTTATACACTATATTAGGCCCAGCCTTTGGGACTTTGGTTTTCCTATATACAGGGGGTACCGGTACAGAGTCAATGTGCGGGGGCACCGGTGTCGAGGTAATTGAGGTATGGCCATTTTTGTAGGGGTTGTTACATTTTTCGTAAGGGAAGTCTTTTTAAACCTCTTTTTTAAAACATTTTATTTCCTGCATTGCAGGAAAGTTCTCCTGCAACAGGGTGATCAAATGAAGATCCTACATTTGTACTTTGTCTGTTATGCAGTTGGTATTGAATAACACGTTTTATTTAATTTACTTGATATACAGTGCATTCGGAAAGTATTCAGACCCCTTCTCTTTTTCAACATTTTGTTACGTTGCAGGCTTATTCTAAAATGGATCAAATACAATTTTTTCCTCATCAATCTACACACACTGACAAAGCGAAAAGATGTTTTTAGAATATTTTTTTATACAAATATATTAAAAATAGAAAACAGAAATACCTTATTTACATAAGTATTCAAAGAAGGTCTACTGTCAACACGTGTTTTAATAAAACCACAATCACACTGAGCCAGTTGCATGAAGTAAAACTAAGTAATTTCACAATAAGCTGTGATAATGTGTTGCTTAACTACTAGGATATCGATCCAAAGAAAAAAATTTGAATTCTATAGCCTATTCCCAGGATGTTTTATGAAGAAATTCTAGCAAGTCCTTTTGAATATTGGTTTAATATAACTTGTCTCTTGGTTTAATACCAGAGCATGTCGTCATTGGCTATATGAAATGGACGTTTTCTTTAAGGATTAATTAAGTCAGCATGCACTGTAGGTGACGTCATAAGGGTCTGCTTCCATCGGGAGCTGCAATGTTGACATATTCAAGGAACTGGCATTTTCCAGTATAAGAAGTACCCAGCCCATCAAGTCATTCCTGATGAGTCATAGGTTTCTGCTGCTGCGAAGGTCTTCGCTGGCAGTCCCCTTACACGATTTACCACCCTGTAAAGAAGTGGGTATTTTTACAGCTTTGTGTGCTAAGAAAATGCTATGTCTTGCTTGGCCTATGTTGCTCTACATGTGCTCACTGCTCAATGATTGTCTGTATTTTTATTGTTTTAATAACTTGCCCAGAGACTGCAGTTGAAAATTAGCCGGCTGGCTAAAACCGGCACTGACTGAAACGTTGATTAATGCGCACTGTCCCTGTAAAAATAAACTCAAGTCAAGTGAGATGTGTCGGCTTAAGCACACATCCTGGTTTGGTGACATTGAAAAGTTACTACACCAGGTGATAATGGGAGGTGTCACCACACTGGGGTTGAATTCCAGTTTGATTTGAATAAATAAATCCACTGCCAAGTATTACATAGCCCTGAAGATCTTTAACCCTAACAGCTATTCAAAATGTACAGACGGTGTAACTGTGCACCTCTCTAATAACTAAATAAAACAAACAAAAGATAAGTAATGTAATATATACTGTGCCCGTCAAATATATATATAGTATGTATAAGCTGGAAGTAGAAGCCTAAGTGTTACTGTCCATTAGTTGGCAACCCCTCCCCTAATTGGAGTCAAGAGCTGTCATCAAGGCAAATGGTGGCTACTTTGAAGAATCTAAAATATATTTAGATTTGTTTAACACCTTTTTGGTTACTACATGATTCCATATGTGTTATTTCATGGTTTGATGTTTTGATGTCTTCACTATTATTCTACAATGTAGAAAATAGTAAAAATAAAGAAAAACCCTTGAATGAGTAGGTGGGTCTAAACTTTTAACTGGTACTGTAGTGAAAAAAGCTCTATACAAATCTGTCAATTTAAACTAGAGAACTTTTTTTGCATTGGATCCCCGCACCGCATCGGTAGAGGTTGCACTTCCGCAACTCCGGTGAAAGGTGACAGAGCTAGAGCGGTATTTGTCAGACCACGAGACATCCTGAAAATCGGTGTTCGCACAAAATTGTCTGTAGCTTCCAAACGGTTTGGTCTACAAACTATTATTACTATTACTGTGGTGTTCGCCGTTTTGCCCCCACAAGCGTCTTGGTACCCATCTGAAGTTGGTAGAACCGGTCTGCCAACTTCTGTCTGTAGTGTCCGAACAATTTGGGCTACACACTAATATAAAACCCCTGTTCAAAGGTGAGACTCTCACGAGAAAACATCAGTTTTGCTCTAGGGCCTCAAGACTAGGCTGAGTTTAAAAAATGAATGGAAGTACAGTACATTACAGCCTTATTCTAAAATGGATTAAAATAGCTTTTTTCCTCATCAATCTACACACAATATCCCATAATGACAAAGCAAAAAGAGGTTAAAAAAAAAGAATAACTATAACTGAAATATCACATTTACGAAAGTATTCAAATAAAACAATCTAAATGTATTAGTCACATGCGGTGAATACAACGGGTATAGACCTTACAGTGAAATGCATACTTACAAGCCCCTAACCAACAATGCAGTTTAAAAAATACAAATAAGAATAAGAAATGTCCCTAAAAAAAGTAAGAGATAAGAATAACAAGTAATTAAATGCAATTAGTCTGGGTAGCCATTTGATTAGATGTTCAGGAGTCTTATGGTTTGGCGACAGAAGCTGTTTAGAAGCCTCTTGGACCTAGACTTGGCGCTCTGGTACCGCTTGCCGTGCGGTAGCAGAGAGAACAGTCTATGACTAGGGTGTCTGGAGTCTTTGACAATGTTTAGGGCCTTCCTCTGACACCGCCTGGTACAGAGGTCCTGGATGGCAGGAAGCTTGGCCTCAGTGATGTACTGGGCCGTACGCACTACCCTCTGTAGTGCCTTGCGTTCGGAGGCCGAGCAGTTGCAATACCAGGCAGTGATGCAACCAGGCAGGATGCTCTCAATGGTGCAGCTGTAGAACCTTTTGAAGATCTGAGGACCCATGCCAAATCTCTTCAGTCTCCTGAGGGGGAAAAGGTTTTGTCGTGCCCTCTTCACGACTGTCTTGGTGTGCTTGGACATGTTAGTTTGTTGGTGATGTGGACACCAAGGAATTGAAGCTCTCAACCTGCTCCACTACAGCCCCGTCGATGAGAATGGGGGCGTGCTCGGTCCTGTAGTCCACAATCATCTCCTTTGTCTTGATCACGTTGGGGGAGAGGTTGTTGTCCTGGCACCCCACAGCCAGGTCTCTGACCTCCTCCCTAGGCTGTCTCGTTGTCGGTGATTTGGTCTACCATTGTTGTGTCATCGGCAAACTTAGTGATGGTGTTGGAGTCGTGCCTGGCCGTGCTGTCATGAGTGAACATGGAGTACAGGAGGGGACTGAGCACACACCCCTGAGGGGCCTCTGTGTTGAAGATCAGCGTGGCGGGTGTGTTGTTACCTACCCTTACCACCTGCGGGCGGCCAGTCAGGAAGTCCAGGATCCAGTTGCAGAGGGAGGTGTTTAGTCCCAGGGTCCTTAGCTTATTAATGAGCTATGGTGTTGAACGCTGAGCTGTAATCAATGAATATCATTCTCACATAGGTGTTCCTTTTGTCCAGGTGGGAAAGGGCAGTGTGGAGTGCAATAGAGATTGTATCATCTGTGGATCTGTTAGGGTGGTATGCAAATTGGAGTGGGTCTAGGGTTTCTGGGATAATGATGTTGATGTGAGCCATGACCAGTTTTTCAAATCACTTCATGGCTACAGACGTGAGTCCTACGGATTGGTAGTCATTTAGGCAGGTTACCTTAGTGTTCTTGGGCACAGGGACTATGTTGGTCTGCTTAAAACATGTTGGTATTACAGACTCGGACAGGGAGAGGTTGAAAATGTCAATTAAGACACTTGCCAGTTGCCCAGCGCATGCTCGTAGTACACGTCCTGGTAATCCGTCTGGCCCTGCAGCCTTGTGAATGTTGACCTGTTGAAAGGTCTTACTCGCATCGGCTGCGGAGAGCGTGATCACACAGTCGTCCAGAACAGCTGGTGCTCTCATACATGTTTCAGTGTTATTTGCCTCGAAGCGAGCATAGAGGTAGTTTAGCTCATCTGGTAGGCTTGTGTCACTGGGCAGCTCTCGGCTGTGCTTCCCTTTGTAGTCTGTAATGGTTTGCAAGCCCTGCCACATCCAATGAGCGTCAGAGCCGGTGTAGTACAATTCGATCTTAGTCCTGTATTGATGCTTTGCCTGTTTGTTGGTTCGTCGGATGGCATAGCGGGATTTCTTGTAAGCTTCCGCGTTAGAGTCCCGCTCCTTGAAAGCGGCAGCTCTAGCCTTAGCTCAGCGTGGATGTTGCCTGTAATCCATGGCTTCTGGTTGGGGTATGTACGTACGGTCACTGTGGGGACGACGTCGTCGATGCACTTAATGACTGATGTGGTGTACTCCTCAATGCCATTGGGAGAATCCCGGAACATATTCCAGTCTGTGCTAGCAAAACAGTCCTGTAGCTTAGCATCTGCTTCCTCCGACCACTTTTTAATTGACCGAGTCACTGGTGCTTCCTGCTTTAGTTTTTTCTTGTAAGCAGGAATCAGGAGGATATTATTATGGTCAGATTTGCCAAATGGAGGGCGAGGGAGAGCTTTGTACGCGTCTCTGTGTGTGGAATAAAGGTGGACTAGAGTTTTTTTCCCCTCTGGTTGCACATTTAACATGCTGATAGAAATGGGGTAAAACTGATTTAAGTTTCCCTGCATTGAAGTCCCCGGCCACTAGGAGCTCCACCTCTGGATGAGCGTTTTCCTGTTTGCTTATGGCGGAATACAGCTCATTGAGTGCGGTCTTAGTGCCAGCATCGGTCTGTGGTGGTATGTAGACAGCTACAAAAAATACAGATGAAAACTCTCTAGGTAGATAGTGTGGTCTATAGCTTATCATGAGATACTCTACCTCAGGCGAGCAAAACCTCAAGACTTCCTTAGATATCGTGCACCAGCTGTTGTTTACAAATATACATAGTCCACCCCTCCCCCCTTGTCTTACCAGACACCGCTGTTCTGTCCTGCCGATACAGTGTATAAGAACCCAGTTGTATGTTGATAAATTCGTTATTCAGCCACAACTCGATGAAGCATAAGATATTACTGTTTTTAATGTCTCGTTGGTAGTTTAACCTCTCTAGGGTAGGGGGCAGTATTTGCACGGCCGGATAAAAAACGTACCCGATTTAATCTGGTTATTACTACTGCCCAGAAACTAGAATATGCATATAATTATTGGCTTTGGATAGAAAACACCCTAAAGTTTCTAAAACTGTTTGAATGGTGTCTGTGAGTATAACAGAACTCATATGGCAGGCAAAAACCTGAGAAGATTCCTTACAGGAAGTGCCCTCTCTGACCATTTCTTGGGCTTCTACACTCTCTTTATTGAAAACGGAGGATCTCTGCTGTAACGTGACACTTCCTACGGCTCCCATAGGCTCTCAGAAGGCGGCAAAACGCTGAATGATGCCTTTGCAGGCCCTGGCTGAAAAACAGTAGCGCATTTGGATAGTGGTCGATCAGAGAACAATGAGACTGGAGGCGCGTGCACGAGGCGACACCATGTTTTTATTTTTTCGTCTTTGAACGAAAACAGGGTTTCCCGGTCGGAATATTATTGCTTTTTTACGAGAAAAATCGCATAAAAATTGATTTTAAACAGCGGTTGACATGCTTTGAAGTACGGTAATGGAATATTTAGAATTCTTTTGTCACGAAACGCGTCGGGCGCGTAACCCTTCGTCACCCTTCGGATAGTGTCTTGAACGCACAAACAAAACAGAGGATATTTGAACATAACTATGGATTATTTTGAACCAAACCAACATTTGTTATTGAAGTAGAAGTCCTGGGAGTGCATTCTGACGAAGAACAGCAAAGGTAATCACATTTTTCTAATAGTAAATCTGAGTTTGGTGAGGGCCAAACTTGGTGGGTGTCAAATTAGCTAGCCCGTGATGGCGAGCTATCTACTCAGAATATTGCAAAATGTGCTTTTGCCGAAAAGCTATTTTAAAATCGGACATAGCGATTGCATAAAGGAGTTCTGTATCTATTATTCTTAAAATAATTGTTATGTTTTTTGTGAACGTTTATCGTGAGTAATTTAGTAAATTCACCGGAAGTTTGCGGTGGGTATGCTAGTTCTGAACGTCACATGCTAATGTAAAAAGCTGTTTTTTGATATAAATATGAACTTGATTGAACAAAACATGCATGTATTGTATAATATAATGTCCTAGGAGTGTCATCTGATGAAGATCATCAAAGGTTAGTGCTGCATTTAGCTGTGGTTTGGGTTTATGTGACATTATATGCTCGCTTGAAAAATGGGTGTCTGATTATTTCTGGCTGGGTACTCTGCTGACATAATCTAATGTTTTGCTTTCGTTGTAAAGCCTTTTTGAAATCGGACAATGTGGTTAGATTAACGAGAGTCTTGTCTTTAAAATGGTGTAAAATAGTCATATGTTTGAGAAATTGAAGTAATTGCATTTCTAAGGTATTTGAATATCGCGCCACTCGATTCCACTGGCTGTTGACTAGGTGGGACGATTTCGTCCCACATACCCTAGAGAGGTTAATGCAGTAAAACACAGGATAGTTAGTCAAACTATGTAATTTTCCAACCTTTGGCAGTGATTACAGCCTCGAGTCTTCTTGGGTATGGCGCTACAAGCTTGGCACACCTGTATTTGGGGAGTTTTTCCCATTCTTCTCTGCAGATCCTCTCAAGCTCTGTCAGGTTAGATGGGGAGCATTGCTGCACAGCTATTTTCAGGTCTCTCCAGAGATGTTTGATCGAGTTAAAGTCCGGGCTGTTGCTGGGCAACTCAAGGCCCAAGGCAACTCAAGGCCACTCATGCATTGGCTTAGCTGTGTGCTTAGGGTTGTTGTCCTGCTGGAAGGCGAACCTTTGTCCCAGTCTGCGGTCTGGAGAAGGTTTTCATCAAGGATCTCTCTGTACTTTGTTCCGTTCATCTTTCCCCCGATCCTGACTAGTCTCTCAGTCCCTGCTGCTGAAAAACATCCTCACAGCATTCTGCTGCCACCACCCTTCTTCACTGTAGGGATGGTGCCAGTTTCCTCCAGACGTGACGCTTGGCATTCAGGACAAAGAGTTCAATCTTGATTTCACCAGACCAGAGAATATTGTTTCTCATGGTCTGAGAGTCCTTTAGGTGCCTTTTGGCAAACTCCAAGTGGGCTGTCATGTACCTTTTACTGAGGAGTGGCTTACGTCTGGCTACTCTACCATAAAGGCCTGATTGGTGGAGTGCTGCCGAGATTGTTGTCCACCTGGAAGATTCTCCCATCTCCACAGAGGAACTCTGGAGCTCTGTCAGAGTGACCATCGGGTTCTTGGTCACCTTCCTGACCAAGGCCCTTCTCCCCCGAGGCCACTGTGTTCTTGGGGACCTTCAATGCTGCAGAAATGCTTTGGTACCCTTCCCCAGATCTGTGCCTCGACACAATCCTGTCTCAGCGCTCTACGAACAATTCCTTTGACCTCATGGCTTGGTTTTTTCTTTGACATGCACTGTCAACTGTGGGACCTTATATATACAGGACTGTGCGTTTCCAAATCATGTCCAATCAATTGAACATTTTTGAAAATTAGTCACTGTTGTGCCGTCTTCACTGCACTGTCTGTGTAAAGGGACCACTTCAGGTCGTCAGAGATGTGCAGGCCTGAAGAACTTGAAGTTGAGGCCTTTACTGCAGCCCCGGCGATGTGGATGGGGGTGTGCTCTCTCTGCTGTCTCCTGTAGTCCACGATCAGCTCCTTCATTTTGTTGACGTTGCGGGAGAGGTTACTTTCCTGGCACTACTGTTCCAAGGCTCTCACCTCCTCCCTGTAGGCTGCCTCGTCGTTTTTGATAATCAGGCCAACCACTGTTGTGTCGTCAGCAAACTTGATGATTGAGTTGGAGACATGCGAGGCCACGCAGTCATGGGTGAACGGAGTACAGGAGGGGGCTGAGCACGCACCCCTGTGGAGTCCAGGACCCAGTTGCACAGGGAGGGGTTCAGACCCAGGGCCCTGAGCTTACTGATGAGCTTAGAGGGCACTATGATGTTAATTTTCTAAATATCTGTGTAGTGAGTACGCTAGTGTTCCTGTTTGTATGTTGACAATAAATGTTATTTATTTTTAGGAGATTCATTCCGATCATATCAAGCTGGTGGAAAACTGTTGGGAAAAGTCCCTTAGGTTTTCAAATGTCAAAACTAGTCTTAGAACACAAAACAATACTGTATTAAAAAATATATATATATATATATTACGTGTGTGTGTAATACTAAATATATATAGACAGAAATGACATATGATCAAAGTTTCAATAAAGAAATGTCAGTCAAATTGATTGGGTTAGTTTGTAACGTCACTGAAACGAGCCATTTTGTTCAGCACATCATCGCTGAGGAATTTGATTGTGGAGATGATGGCAGAAACTGAGGTTTTGTTTGAAACTGCCAGTGAGATGGGTGAAGCTAATAGTACAGAAAGTGAGAATGAGTGGGTTACAGTGGCGAAGAAAAGGGGAAACAAGAGAAGGAAAATAGGGTTTTGGATCAATGCTTCATGGGAAATTCGTTTAACGTCTCGAGGAAAATCTGGAGTGTTTTGGAGGAAAGTGTGTAGATGGTGAGAGTCACAAGAAGTGATCTTATTTTGATTTTTTGTGTGTCTGCCGAGCAGAAGAAGTGTGTTTTAAGACTCAAAAATATATCGGAGTGGAAGCTTTCCTGTATAGATTTTCGTAGCCGGGCAACTATCAAGGGGATTATTTCTGGGGTGGCGCAAGAAATAAAGGCAGAGGATATAACTGAAGACACCGATGGAGTGGTTGGTGCACGTTGATTGACCTGTATGATGGATGGAGAAAATATATTAACTTCATCCATGCTACTGTTCTTTGATGAAGAGTCTCTCCCTTCTCATATAAAGTTAGGATTCATGCTTTTTGTGCGTAAGCCCCTTCAGTGTCATAAATGTAAAAGATTTGGTAATGTGTCAAGTGTGTGCAAAAGGGAAGAGTATCATATGCCAGATGAAGTGAAATTCTGCAACTGTGGAGGTGAACATGCGCCTGAATTCCTGGAGTGCCCTGTTAGGGTGAAGGAGAATGAGGTGGCAAGGGTAAGGAGTGTCCAGCGTGTCTCTTATCTGGAGGGGGTGAGAAGATTGGAAGGAACGAGTGGCGGGGAAGAAACAATGGTAGTAGAGCTACCACGACCAGAGTTCTTAACAACTGAGGGATAGTGAAATTAAACATTTTTAATAGGTGGACTTTGTATTATTTATTGCAATGGGCATAAACTGTACAGCACACGTGGAGAAGAAGTCTAATAAAATTGAAATCATTGTGAATGCCACTGAACGTTTTTTGGTCTTTGTGATTTCACAGCCGAGTCCATGCAAGAATTCATGTCGGTGAATGTACCACCATGTATTTTGGAGTGGACTGTGATTGAAGAAGTGGGACGGGTTTTCTTGGTTTGTGTTTTATTATGTATGATGACGTTTTCCCATTTTCCCGCAATATTTTTGTAGTTTCTTATTCAACACCCCGTCCAGCTGGTGGCGGTAATGCACCATTAACATTGGATCCCAACCGCCGTTAACCCCCATGGAAGAAGGACGTCATCGCTGTGCGTCATTGTCACGAAAGGTGGGCTGGCAGATGCCTTTTCGAAACAACAATAACCTGTTGTCGCTCAGGTACGACCCTTTTCTTTTCACAAACATATATAATTTTTACATTGGTTAATATAGTCAATTGCCACGAATTCAGACTCTGAAATCTTTAATTGGTTCATCTTTGCTAGCTAACTTTAGCTTAGTAGCTAGCTAACTTCTATAGCTAACGTTAGCTAAATGGCGCGTTATGCAAGTTGGCCAGCCGTTGTATTTATATGTTGGGTAAATACAGAACTCGTGTGACTGAGGTATCTAACGTTTGTCTAATGTTTTGCTTAGCTTGTTAACGTTATCATGATATAGTTGACATGGAGAGCTTCTAGCTATATCAACTAGCCAGTGTGTAACTTCATGTCATTGCTAGCTAAGATGGCAAGCTGCTTCTAACCATTGTGTAACATCATGTCATTGCTAGTTAAAATAGTCAGTGAGGTGTTCTCTCATTTGTGTCTGGAAGTAGCAAGCTAGCTGCTTCTAGCTATATCATCTAGCCAGTGTGTAACATCATGCCATTGCTAGCCGATTACATGTTTACATTTTATCGAGACCGACTTACAGCAATGAGTGGATACATTTTTGTACTGGTCCCCCGTGGGACTCGAACCCACAACCCTGGCATTGCAAGTGCCATACTCTACCAACTGAGCCACAAAGACCGTGACGTTGCCAGATGCCTAACTATGTGCGCATTCGTAAATTCACTATGACTATCTACTCCGATTTCAGAGCACTCTCGCAGAATAACTGATGAATTAACGAATGCTCAACACTCGTTGAATATGGCCGGTGTCAGTAAACGTCGGCAAAAAAGGTGTAATTAAATGGTTGCCAGCTGCAGAGTTAATCACCAACGCTCTGGATAACATGAAAACTGCCTAATCCGCTCTGCTAGGACGAGTAAAATAGTCAGTGAGGTGTTAGCCAGTTAGCTTGGGTGCTTGACTGCCGTTGAGGTCAGAACGATCGGATCAACCCTACTCCTAGCTTGCTAGCTACTTCCAGACAAATGAGAGAACACCTCACTCTAACAATTTTACTCGCCCTAGCAGTGCTGGTTGGGCTGTTTTCGTGTTATCCAGAGCGTTGGCGACTAACTGCGCTTCTGGCAACAATTGTATTATGCCTTTTTGCCGTTTACTGACACCAGCCATAATCAACTGGTGTTGAGCTTTAGTAAATGCATCACTTGTTCTGCGCTCTGGCATACTCAGATGAGAGTGTTATGAAATCGGAGTAGATAGCCATAGTGAATTTACGAACACACCCTATTGTTCGTAAATTCACCCTGGAGTGCCAGAGAGCGCTTGTAAACTCTGAGCGTTTCGCACTCTGAACGCTCAGGCCGAGGAGTAGGGTTGATCCGAGTGTTCTGACCTCACAAAGGCAGTCAAGTTCCCAAGCTAACTGGCCAAAGTGAAATCACACTTTATTTGCCACATGCGCCGAATACAACAAGTGTAGACTTCACCTTGAAATGCTTACTTACAAGCCCTTAACCAACAGTTCAGTTCAAGAAGAAGAAAATATTTACCAAGTAGGCTAAAATAAAAAGTTATAATAAAATAACACAATAAGAATAACGATGCTATATACAGGGGGCACTGGTACTGAGTCAGTGTGCGGGGTACAGGCTAGTTGAGGTAATCTGTACATGTAGGTGGGGGTGAAGTAACTATCCATAGGTAACAACCAAACATCGAGTAGCAGCAGTGTACAAAGGGGGTGTACAATGTAAATTGTCCGGTGGCGATTTTTATGAATTGTTCAGCAGTCTTATGGCTTGGGGATAGAAGCTGTTGAGAAGCCTTTTGGTTCTAGACTTGGTGCTCCGGTACCGCTTGCCGTGCGGTAGCAGAGAAAACAGTCTATAACTTGGGTGACTGGAGTCTCTGACAATTTTATGGGCTTTCCTCTGACACCGCCTATTATATAGGTCCTGGATGGCAGGAAGCTTGGCCCCAGTGATGTACTGGGCGGTTCAGAGGAAAGCCCATAAAACTACCATCTGTAGCGCCTTACGGTCAGATGCCGAGCAGTTGCAATACCAGGCGGTGACGCAACTGGTCAGGTTGCTCTCGATGGTGCAGCTGTAGAAACTTTTGAGGATCTGGGGACCCATGCCAAATCTTCTCAATCTCCTGAGGGGGAAAAGGTTTTGTCGTGCCCTCTTCACGACTGTCTTTGGACCATGATAGTTCATTGGTGATGTGGACACCAAGGAACTTGAAACTCTCAACCCGCTCCACTGCAGCCCCGTCGATGTTAACACTTGACAGTTGGTCCGTGTATGCTTTGAGTACACGTCCTGGTATTTCGTCTGGCCCAGCGGCTTTCTGAATGTTGACTTGTTTAAAGGTTTTGTTCACATCGGCTACCGAGAGTGTTATCACACAGTCATCCAGAACAGCTTTGCTTGTTTGATGGCATGTCTGAGGGCATAGTGGGATTTCTTATAAGCGTCCGGATTAGCCTCCCACTCCTTGAAAGCGGCAGCTCTAGCATTTAGCTCGATGCGGATGCTGCATGTAATCCATGGCTTCTGGTTGGGATATGTACGTACAGTCACTGTGGGGACGACGTCATCGATGCACTTATTGATGAAGCCGATGACTGAGGTGGTGTGTTCCGCAATGCCATTGGATGAATCCCGCAACACATTCCAGTCTGTGCTAGCAAAACAGTCCTGTAGTGTAGCATCCACCTCATCTGACCACTTCCGTATTGAGTGAGTCACTGGTACTTCCTGCTTTAGTTTTTGCTTGTAAGCAGGAATCATGAGGATAGAATTATGGTCAGATTTGCCAAATGGAGGTCGGGGGAGAGCTTTCTATGCATCTCTGTGGGTGGAGTAAAGGTGGTCTAGGATTTTTTTCTCCCCCCTGGTTACACCAAAGTTGGTAAAACTGATTTAAGTTTGCCTTCATTTAAGTCCCCGGCCACTAGGAGCGCCGCTTCTTGGTGAGCATTTTCTTCTTTGCTTATGTCCTTATAGAGTTGGTTGAGAGCGGTCTTAGTGCCAGCTTCGTTTTGTGGTGGTAAATAGATGGCTATGAATAATACAGAAGAGAACTCTCTTGGTAGATAATGTGGTCTGCAGCTTATCATAAGGTGCTCTACCTCAGGCGAGCAATACCTCGAGACTTCTTTAATATTAGACATTGCATACCAGCTGTTATTGACAAAAAGACACACACCCCCACCCCTCATCTTACCAGAGGTAGCGTCTCTGTTTTGCCGGTGCATGGAAAATCCCGCTAGCTCTTTGTTGTCCGTATCTTCGTTCAGCCACGTCTCGGTGAAACATAAGATGTTGCAGTTTTTAATGTCCCGTTGGTAGGATAATCTTAATAGTAGATTATCAATTTTATTTTCCAATGATTGCACGTTAACAAGAAGAATGGAAGGCATTGTGAGTTTACTCGCTCGCCTCTGGATTCTCAGAAGGATCCCCGATCTGCATCCCCTTTTTCGGCGTCTTCACGCAAAAAGTGTGGATCTGGGCCTGTTCCAATGAAAGCAGGATATCCTTCTCGTCGGACCCGTTAAAGGAAAAAGTTTCTTCCAGTCCGTGGTGAGTACTCGCTTTTCTGATGTCCATAAGTTATTTTCGGTCATAAGAGACGGTAGCAGCAACATTATCGACACAATACTTAAAAAATAAGTTACTCAAAAAAATGGCACAATTGGTTGGGAGAATGTGAAACGTCAGCCATGTTCTTCGGTGCCATTTTTCCATTTTTGGGAAATCCCCGAGCTGACAAGGTAAAAATATGTCGTTCTGCCCCTGAGCAAGGCAGTTAACCACTGTTCCCCGGGCACTAAAGACGTTGATGTCCATTTAGGTTAAATGCAGAAGACTCATTTCAGGTGAATACATTGTTGGCCAACTGACTAGGTATCCCCCTTTCCTTTTCCCAAAGTTGGCTAGCTTGCTAGCTAACTACTGGGGGTGCATTCGTAAAGTCATTCTGGCTATCTATTCCGATTTCAGAGCACTTTGGTCTGTGTCAATTCGATTGTGAGTTAACTTGCCACCTAGTTTGGTTCATGATAGAATGGCTCTATGTATAGTTAGGTTGTTAGTCGAAAAGATCATGTCAAAATAATACATTGATTCTGTCAGCTGAAGAATAGGCCTAGTCTTAGGGATGCCGAAGAAGTTCCAGGGTGAGAACTCCAAGGCGGTCACTGCCAAGGCCCGCAAGGCAGAGGCCAAAGCAGTGGAAGACGCCCGCAAGAAGAAAGAGCTGGAGGATGCACTATGGCAGGAGAACGACAAACATGTCCTGAAGAAAGAACAGAGGAAGGTGAGACCTTTCGCACTCTGTTTCCTATTCTCACACGGGGTCAAATAGTCTGCAGTAGTATTATATTGGGCTATATCACAATCCAGTATCTGGCTATGTATGTACAGACACCACGCTCTAGAATCTACTGAATGTTGAAGTGAACCTGATTATTTAGGCTTGACTTTAAATGTCCCCTCTCGGAACCTGCAGGATGACAAGGAGAAAAAGCGCCTTGAGGCCCTGGAGCGAAAGAAGGAGAACCAGCGGCTCTTAGATGAGGAGGCTGCAAAGATTAAGGGCAAGGCCAAGGAGGCTGCTGCTGCTGCTGCTGTGGTGGCAGGCAAAGTGACTCGGGCCCAGATTGAGGAGACGCTGCGTGTCGAGCAGCAGCTACAACAGCAGGAGCAACCCAAAGAGAAAGGCAATGACCTCACCAATATACCTTGAATCATTAACCAGGCTCTCTTTCCTCTCCGGGTTCTGTTGTATTCTTATGGTCTCCCTCTCCTCTGTTTGTGTCCACAGAGAAGAGTCACCTGGAGACGCCCCTGGAGGAGAATGTAAATCGCATCATCCCTGAGGAAGGTGTTGTAGAGGCTAGAACCATAGAGGATGCCATTGCCATGCTCAGGTACAGAATACTGTATAGGCATAACCTCTCAATGTTGCTTTTGTAGGGGGTAACAATGTTAAGGTTACAGGCGAGAACCAGGGGAGCCTTTCCATTGGTGTACCATACCGTTATCAACAAAGTGGGTTTGGTGTGCCTTCAGAAAGTATTAACAATCCTTTACTTTTTTTCACATATTGTTCTTAGTCTAAATTTAAAATGTATAACATTTTGATTTTGTGTCACTGATCTACACACAATACCCCATCATGTCGAAGTGGAATTGTTTTTAGAAATGAATTAAAAATGAAAATCTGAAATGTCTTCAGTCAATATGTATTCAACCCTTTTGTTATGGCAAGTCTAAGTAAGTTCAGGAGTAAAAATGTGTTTAATAAGTCACAATTTGCATGGATTCACTGTATGCAATGATAGTGTTTAAAATTATTTTTAAATGACAACCCAATCTCTATACCCCCCACACACAATTATCTGTAAGGTCCCTCAGTCGAGCAATGAATTTCATGCACAGATTCAACCACAAAGAACAGGGAGGTTTTCCAATGTTTCGCAAAGAAGGGCGCCTATTGGTAGTTGACATTTAATATCTCTTTGAGAAAGGTGAAGTTATTAATTACACTTTGGATGGTGTATCAATACACCCAGTCACTACAAAGATACAGGCACCCTTCCTAACTCGGTTGCCGGAGAGGAAGGAAACCGCTCAGGGATTTCACCATGAGGCCAATGGTGATTTTAAAACCATTAGTGTAATGGCTGAGATGGGAGGTAATTGACGATGAATCAACATTGTAGTTACTCCATAATACTAACCCAAATGAAAGCGTGAAAAGACGTAAACCTGTACAGATTACAAAATATTCCAAAACATGTATCCTGTTTGCAATAAGGCACTAAAGAAATTCACTTTTTGTCCTGAATACAAAGTGTTAAGTTTGGGGGAAAATCCATATGTTGGTGGTGGCTGCATCATGTTATGGGTATACTTGTTATTGGCAAGGGAGTTTTTCAGGATAAAAAATAAATGGAATAGAGCTAAGCACATGCAAAATCCTATAGGAAAACCTGGTTCAGTCTGCTTTCCAACAGACATTTGGAGACAAATTCACCTTTTCAGCAGGACAATTACTTGAAACCCAAGGGCAAATATACACTGCAGTTGCTTACCAAGACGACATTGAATGTTCTTGAGTGGCCTAGTTACAGTTTTGACTTAAATTGGCTTGGAAGTCTATGGAAAGACTTACATGTCTGTCTAGCAATGATCAACAACCAACTTGACAGAGCTTGAACAATTTAAAAAAAAAAAAATAATGTGCAAATGTTTTGCAATCCAGCTGTGCAAAGCTCTTAGACTTTCTTCCACTTTGACAGAGTATTTTGTGTAGATTGTTAACAAAAAATGTAAATGGAATCCATTTTAATCCCACTTTGTAACACAACAAATGTGGAAAAATTCAAAGGGTGTGAATTCTTTCTGAAGGCACTGTATAACATCAGTTACTTCTCATACTCTAGGCTATATAAAAGATGAAGCAGGCATGGCAGGTATCATAAGTATGAGGTTCCATAGAATAGCTAAAGTGAGAAGTCGAGATGGCCAAATTTCAACCCGTCCTCTTGTGTGTTTCTTTCCCAGCACGGCTGAAGAGCTCGACCGCCACCCAGAGCGCAGGGTGAAGGCAGCGTTCGCCGCGTTCGAGGATCTGAACATGCCCCTCCTTAAAAAAGAGAACCCCAACATGCGGCTGTCGCAGCTCAAACAGCAACTGAAAAAGGAGTGGATGAAGTCGCCAGAGAACCCACTGAACCAGCGCTTTGCCAACTACAACACAAAGTGAACCAACTTCAGCAGCAGCTAATACAAAACTGTCTACCTATGCACATTGGACCTTACAATGGAAGATGCCCCCAACCTATAATTATTCCCCCATTTATGAATGTGTTGCTGGAAAAGCAGCACTCATTCCCTAGGAAGGACCTCCGATGCAAGGAATCACCTTGGGACATCCGCTTGTTTCGTTCCGATTTGACAAAGAAAAGCAAACCCCTTCCCCCAACCAATGTTCCTGATGATTTTATTTTACTGTGCATGTCCACTTGTGAAGCATCTCGGCAGTTTCTGGATTTTATTCCCACTGTCAGTTTTTGGCTCTTATGTTGAAAAGGGATTAAAGTCATTTATTTCAGTTCACAATACACTAACATATCTAATTCTTTCTGAGAATGAGACTACAGGTATGTGATCTGCACTCTTGCCTATCGTAATCGCCTCCATTTAACCGACGATGATAATAATAACCCACATAAGAAAATATCATGACCAGAGCCAGTTGTTGACTTGTAAGAATACTGGCTTGTTATAAACTGCCATTTTGAGCACCATTGGAAATGACTACCCCTTTTCTCTATGATAAAGTGTCTCGTGGCACCTGTTCCCCATCCTAACAAGGCCTTATTAGGTGCACCTACTCAATACATCAATACTGTTGTTGCTAATCCTGGTATCATGCAATATTAGGCCTGCATCTGCTTTCAGGTTACATTGAATTGTATGTAGATTGTTATTGCTTTTTTGTAAGTGAAATTTGAAAAGACTACAAAAAAAAAAAATTCTAATCTCAAATTCATGTAAATCTAAATAACCCCCAAACAACGTAATGCGGGTTTACGTACCATTTTCTCGCCTTCATGATTTTGAGAGTTTATGTAAAAAGGCCGTCTCGTTTATTGAAAGCATACAGCTCACATCTCTTGTCAGTCGTGTTTTCGGAGCTGCAGCTAAGAAGTGTCTCCTAACACCCACCACTTCTGTTTCAACATTTTCAACATTTAGCACAAGTGGGTTTTTAAAATTCACTGCATTTTGATCTACACTCATTTAGCCACTTAAATAGACTTTCAGCCGTGTGCATGCCTTACATTAGTGCTCTTTTTCAGCCAGGTTTCCATCTGAAGAGGATACTGAAAGCTGTGTTCTGGTTCTGTCCTTCTCCTCCCCAAGGCATTTACTGCACTGCTGGAAGTAGAAACAAGTCATCTGTACGCGACTGAACTCTGATTTGAAGTGCACACATGTTCACTCCCTTTCATAGATTTAAAATGAATAGACTAGTGTAAGGAATACTTGCACAAATCCAGTGCTTTTAAACACATGATGGAGTCAACAAGTGCACACTTACAGTAAAAAGGAAGGGAATTGGAATTCATCCCACATGTGACTCATCTTTTGTTCCCAGTGGCTCCTGAATTTGACTCTCATGCTATGCCACTGGATGACACTCAGCAGACTATGCGCACATCCTCATCCATTTAGTTAATTGCTGATCTATAAGATATCTTATCAATTTAATATTTATAAGGTGGAATCGGCTGTTGGCATTTATACAGGAATACAGTATTGTGTAGGCATGCCTTTTACTCTGCTACAATACTGTTATAGATGCCAATACCATTCAGGTGTAAGAAGTTACTGTGGAATATATTAGTCAAAACCCTCTTATCCAAGTAAATCTGCATAGGTAGTGTTCAAATTAAAGTTGTAACTGAGAGGACGACCAATAAATATCATTACCGTATTTGCTGTTAAATCAACTGTCTTTTTGTTTTTAATTTATGCCACATTTATATTACAATTCACTTGAACACAGTTATACATTGACCTTTGAAGCTCGGCAAATATTTATTTGGTTTATGACCGTGTCCTGTGCTGCCTTTCTTTACAATGTTTTTTTTAAAGCACAGCAACATTCAAACAGCAGCCTGCTGACCAAGCATGCAGTGGTCTTTGTAACTTTGCCTGCCACCAGTTTGAAAGAGCGTAACAATGTATTACTAACAGGAAATGCTTACAGCTTCACCTCAATGGCTTTTTGAAAGTAGCTGGGTGTCAGAATTAATGATTGTTTAATTATACTGAACAAAAATATAAATGCAACAATTTGAAAGATTTTACTGAGTTAGAGCTAATATGAGGAAATCGGTCAATTTAAATAAATGCATTAGGCACTAATCTATGGATTTCACATGACTGGGAATACAGATATGCATTTGTTGGTCACAGATACCTTAAAAAAGGTAGGATCATGGCTCAGAAAACCAGTCAGTATCTAGTGTGACCATCATTTACCTCATACAGCGTGGCGCATCTCTTTTGCATAAAGTTGATCAGGCTGTTGATTGTGGCCTGTGGAATGTTGTCCCACTTTTCAATGGCTGTGCAAAGTTGCTGGTTATTGGTGGGATCTGGAACTAGCTGTCGTACACGTCGATCCAGAGCATCCAAAACATACTCAATGGGTAACATGTCTGGTGACTATGCAGGCCATGGAAGAACTGGGACATTTTCAGCTTCCAGTAATTATGTACAGATCTTTGTGACATGGGGCCGTGCATTATCATGCTGAAACATGAGGTGATGGCGGCAGATGAATGGCACGAAATCTGGCCATCATGATCTTGTCACTTTATCTCTTTGCATTCAAATTGCCATCGATAAAATGCAACTGTGTTCATTGTCCGTAGCTTATGCCTGCCCATACCATAACCCCACCTCCACCATGGGGTACTCGGTTCACGACGTTGACATCAAACCGCTCGCCCACACGACGCCATACATGTGGTCTGCGGTTGTAAGGCCGTTTAGACGTACTGCCAAATTCTCTAAAATTTGGCTTATGGTAGAGAAATGAACATTAAATTATCTTGCAACAGCTCTGGTGGACATTCCTGCAGTCAGCATGCCAATGGCACGCTCCCTCAAAACTTGAGACATCTGTGGCATTGTGTTGTGTGACAAAAGTGCACATTTTAGAGTGGCCTTTTATTGTCCCCAGCACAATGTGCACCTGTGTAATGATTATGCTGTTTAATCAGCTTCTTCATATGCCACACCTTTTAGAGAAATAAGCTTTTTGTGTGTATGGAGCATTTTATTTTTTATTTCAGAACATGAAACATGGGACCAACACTTTACATGTTGCGTTTATATTTTTGTTCAGTTTATATATGATTGTTCATTCAAATGTCATAACTCCACGTTTTTGAACCTTCAGAGTCGCTCTTGGTGAGAGACAATCCTTGGTATCCAATGTGATTAAGCCCTCAACTATAGTAAATAACTACATGAAGCGTAATATAACACTTTTATTAAGCCTATAGGTTTAATTATGTATACATAAGTAAATGGCCTAATGACCACATGAAGCACTGTGTATGTTGTCAAATGCATTATTAAATCCAATGTTTTATGATTACTTGCTATGGCAAAAGCCAATGCCACTTTTGGACAATAGGCTGATGCAAGTTTTATAATTTATGACAACTGTATATACGATAGACAATTAATAGCTGTATATAATGTAGAAGTGTCCCAAGCACCCCTTAAATGGGGAAGTTGGTTTGGAGCAGAAAGCTTGGATTGCTATTACAAACCTAAAAACTTCCCCTGTTTATGATTGAAGAATGAATGACAACCTGTGTGTCAGGAGGATATATAACATACATTGAGAACAACAAGTCAGTTGTCTAGTGTGCGACAGATTTGACGTGATGTATTATGTTCAGGTGATCTCACTCATGTGCAGATTAAAGAAACGTTGGCCCCTTCACAGTTTGTCTTTATGATTCCTTGCATATTATTTCCTCAACTCTTTCTCAAGCGTATTGGAGAAGACCCAAGGTCCTACACGAGACCTTTTTCTCCGGTGCGTTTTTAAAAGGAGAGAGGATGCAAGGAAAGATGAATGAGAAAGAGGCTTTGTGTGGTCCTTGTGGCGGAGGAGATAAGAGGCTCTGTGTAGGCTTTTGAACCACGAAACATCAATGACAAGTTTCTCTGACCCCTAATTGACTATTCTGCTTTGAAAGCACCGGCCGACACCCCATACAACCAACGGTTCTTTTAGCTATCTATGGGGCTGCTTTGAGTCCATTTATGTATGTGTGAAGTGTGAATTGGTCCTTATTGCTTAGATCTGATGTCACATCATTTTCTGTATCCCGCACGGACCTAATGCTTTGTCCCCCATTGTATTTGCATGCCAGGCCTTTAATAAGCCCAGCAGCTGCCCTTTCTTCAGTTTGAATCCTAATGATCACTTTCAAAGGAAAGCGGCCCTATCTCAAGTGTTGAGCACTAGGAAGTCTGCTGTCTGGCTCCCACTTCAAAAGCCTTTCGAGCGGTGCCCTGCCCCGGCACTGGCCAAGATCACCTCCAAGTTGTGTGTGGCTTTCTACAAGGAGAGTGAGAGAAACGTATCTGAAGGAATAAGGTAAGAGTCTCTGGGCTACGGGGGTCTAGTCAGTTATTTCACATGCTTTGGGTTGATAGAGCAGAGAAAGGTAATAAATGGGAGATTTTTTTCTCCCTAAAGAGTCATACAATTGATACATTTGTTAAGCAAGCAAAGAGAGGGTCTGATAGTTGTTCAGTGCACAATATTGTGAACTGCATTTAACCAGATCCTTGTGGAGTTTCTTGAATATTATGTAGTCGTTTGATAAATTAGGCTAGGTTTCTTGTCCCGGGGGCAAGTATCTGCGGTCGGTGCATTAGGACACTGTTAGACGGAAATGTAAAATCAATTGAATAATATGTGATTCTAATAATTTTCTAAAATAAATAGTACTGTGGATGTTTTACCATCACCACATTCTACAAGCTCAGTTGGAAAATACATAAGGCTAAAGAATGACAAAGGTTAGCGTACACACAAAGGTTTTATATATGGTGTATTCAACATTGATAACCCAGTTATGGTTGACAATTTAGGTTTATATATGTCCTTAGTCCCTACATCTGTAGCAATGGTGATATCCCTGTTTGAGGAAGATTCCTAGCAGAGGGGCTCATCTGGTTTCGACAGGATCTCCCCAGTCTCACTTTGGGAGACAGTTATACACAGGTCTCCTAAAAATGTTTTATCTGTTAGAAGTCCTATGTTTGATTTAGATCTTTGTTAGCTTTTGCCGTAAAATGTAGAGCATGTAGTTCACTTAAAATGATATCTTATTGGTCAGATACTTTACAGCTTTTAAGAGGGAGTTGTGTCAATGTCTCTGTATAGCATTCCTTCATGTTTTCTCTGCTTTCTTACAGATTATTTTTGTGTGAACCCAACGGTCTTTTAGCGGGATGACTGTAATACACCATGAATATGGACACAGCAACCTGAATAACCTGATTAAATAGGTTATTAATAATATTATGGACTGAATCTGATTTTTTTCCCCCCCAGTTATGATCAACAATGCATTGGCTATTGCACATGGTTATACCAACATAAGCAGTTGGGTTGAAAATGCGAAACATTTCCATTTGAATCTGGAATCCTTCCAAGCAAAGTCTTTTCAGTTCATCAATGTAAACAGTGTTACAAGTGACAAGATTTTCCCATTAAGTTCATGTTCAACTAACTTGCCAGCATCACCGTTTTTTCAAAATTCATAAAATTATTAAACAATTCTTAGTTAACTAACAAAAACTAAAAGTTGATTAAAAAGACAGTTAAAAACAACAAAATATGAATAAAATATACAACATGTACAGGAATCATTAAGTTAAGCTGCCATCGGATTCCGGGGCATCACCCAAGTCGGTGCTACACATTGGTAGTACGGAGGAGTAGCTAGCCAGCTACTTACAGAGTCCGTAAGGAGAGGCTGAGGACGGCGGGGACAGCGAGGTGTGGTAAAGGCTCCGGACCAGTCTCTGACTGACTCTGATATGACCACCGACCTCCCTTGCTGTGACCAAAATGCTCCCCCCATCCCTCCACCGCTCACTGTTCTACCTCCATTCTTGCTTCAACTCCCTGATTTTTGATTTTCTTGTATCTCGTTATGTTCATTGAAATTTGGTTCCTTGTATGTGTTACTGCAATTCAGCTTTTAGCTGCCATAGTACACAGGAAATTAAATAAATAATTATCATCATACATTATGAGGCTGGTTCTGGTCAAACCCACCAATGCAACGCGTCGGCTCGATTCAACAGGAGACGCTTGCAACGACCAAGACCCGGATCACTGCAACTCACGAGGGCAGTCCCTACCAGACAAAGCCCCTGAGGTCATGCAGTATCGCTACTCTGGAACTGCCCTCCAGCCCCAAACGTCAATACTAGAGCAGAGCAATAACAGCATTTCCACTTCCACTTCTCCGCCACAGGCTACTCCAAATGGAGTCGCTCCACCAAGGAAATCTCCACCATTAAAAACTACACTGTCAAAACTGAGCAATCAAGATCTCCTCCTTTTTTGTAGCCAGGTGGGTGGTACTCTTGAACTGCAGCGCGAAAGCCCACTGTTGGCCGAGTGGCATGGGACCACGATGGGACGTCCTGATGAGGACTGTGGCTCTGTTTGCTATTCTCCTAGTACAAAACATGGATCAGAGGTGGCCGGTTTCCAGCCACAATCAAAGCAGGGCTTCTTGAAGGACTGCCTCTCCACATTCTCAAAAAAGGGAACTCCTCCTTCTCTACAGTATACCCACTCCTATCCTCAGAACTCCCTGGTGTCATCGTCATCCCGCTTTTTCAGGCAGAAACCAAGTCAAGAGGATCCCTCAATAGAGACTGTCAATCACGAGAAGGATAATTTCACATCCCGATGCAGGGGAGAAGACGGGCTGAAGGAGTATAATCAATGGCAGCAGCAGACCCATAATCATTTCAAGATTAAAGAGCATAACCTACCACCAGTCTCAACTACTGAAAGAACAGAACCTTCGCTCAATATACCTCTGAATAGCAATGAGTCAAGTAAAGTTAGGCAGCTCTTGGTTTTGTCTCAATCTCAGGACCAACAGCAACTTCCCTTAGATACGCAACACCAATGGATCCTAGGAAACGGTTTACCTAGCTACTGTGCCAATGAGTGTGGAGTACATTGTGGAAGCCAACAACCTTACTTAAACCAGCAACTACAGCAACACCCTCAAAGGCAGCATTGTTGTGAACATCTTAGCACCCTAAAATGCCATCAGTGTTCTCTCTACCCATCCAGCAGCAGCCCGCGAGTGAAGAATTCATTCCCGGCTACTAGCGACAAAAGCAGTGTTCACTCCTCTTCCAGTAGCCAGCGGTGGCCGGAGAACCATCAACTAGAGGGAGAAGGGCAACGACAAGGGGAGCAACAGGTACATCCTCATACCAAAAAGGTTGGCCATGTTGGTTCAACGCCTTCCCTGTCCAAGAGCAGTAGCCCACTCCCTCCCGACACAGTTGTAACAAGCGCTAAATACAATGGGGATGTTGGGAGACCCCTGAGCAGCCTAGGAGCTTCGCCACCCAACCTTTCAGAGCTGGACTCAGTGAGACAAGAGCCCCTCCAGACTCTCCACAGGTCCGTCCTGGAGGAGGTGTTCTCCAAAGGCCTCAGTGAGGACAATAGTAAGGCCAACAGCGAGGGAGGAGGAGACGCGCCACAGAAGAGGACTAAGGACATTGGCTACAGATTGGGCCAGCGTAGAGCACTATTTGGAAAGCGCAAACAGTTGAGCGACTATGCTTTGATCTTTGGGATGTTTGGGATTGTTGTCATGGTGATGGAGACGGAACTGTCCTGGGGGGTTTACACGAAGGTAAGAAATGTGTCTATTGCAGTGGATTGACCCGTCATAATGTCATGCAGCATTAGAGGTCTACCATGAATATCAGGCATAGAGTAATAGTAAGACAATATGTTTTAAAAAGGGGATCTTAATTGTCTATCTTCTCTGCAGGAATCCTCATACTCATTCGCTCTGAAATGCCTTGTCAGCCTTTCAACTGCTGTATTGCTTGGCCTCATTGTGATGTACCATGCACGGGAAATACAGGTGATATGCCACCATCACTATCTCTACATTAATATTACAGTTTTTCCCCTTGCTCTCTTTTCCCCCACATCTAAATATCCTTGTTTGCCCTTCTCTCCTTACATCTACACACACAGCTTTTCATGGTGGACAATGCAGCTGATGACTGGAGGATTGCTATGACGTATGAGCGGATCTTTCTGGTTGTGCTGGAGCTGCTGGTCTGTGCCATCCACCCCATTCCGGGCCAGTACATCTTCACCTGGACAGCCCGGCTGGCCTTCACCTACACACCCTCATTGACCAATGCCGACGTGGACCTCGTCCTCTCCATCCCCATGTTCCTCAGGCTCTACCTAATCGGTCGCGTCATGCTGCTGCACAGCAAGCTTTTCACGGACGCCTCATCGCGCAGCATCGGCGCCCTCAATAAGATCAACTTCAACACGCGGTTCGTCATGAAGACACTCATGACCATCTGCCCCGGCACGGTGCTGCTGGTCTTCAGTGTCTCTTGTTGGATCATCGCGGCGTGGACGGTGCGTGTATGTGAGAGGTACAGGCCCCAGACACAGTAGGCATTCCATCAACACTGTATCCCTACAACCCAGTACATTTCTCAGTGAAGAAGATCCTTATGTAAGATGAATGCCTCTCTTGATTAGGGTTAGCTCAAGATGTTGATATGGACTTCTACTATGCCTCTTTGCTTGATATATAATGAAACATACATAAATGTATGGTATACAGTATAAGATGTTATACTGTAAAAAATAGATATGTGATTATTATAATACATGTATATTTTTTGTTCCTCCAGGTATCATGACGCACAGGAAGTGACCAATAACTTCCTTGGGGCCATGTGGCTCATCTCTATCACCTTTCTCTCCATTGGTTATGGAGACATGGTCCCTCACACTTACTGTGGAAAGGGTGTGTGTCTGCTGACTGGAATCATGGTATGTTTCCTATGCATCCGCAAGTGTCAAAAGAGATCTATGACATTCAGGATGAGGCAGCTCTAAGGTGTTGTTAAGTTCTAATTTCTCAGAATAAAAACTCAACAGACACTATGAAAGCTTAACCAAGTTTTTTCTTCCCAGAGGATCAATACAGCTGCATTAGACAAAAACCTTTTCATACAAACACTGATATTTAACCCTTCCTCCTAGGCTGAGTCTCCTCCGACACATCTGTATAAACATTGTATCTTTACTGCTAGGCACGACACTAAGTGATACGGGCCATAAACTTTTCTTTCTCCATTAACCTGACCTGACCTCGAACCCCTTCATCACTAATCCATGGCTCACTCCCCTTATCAATGCCTGCCACATGTGATCGCTTTCCCTACACTCAGTACATTCCAAGCTTAATTGCACACACTATATACCTTCTTCCTACAGATAAGCATTAGCTTCTGGTGTAGACCCTCTAAACCTAAGCACTCAATATTTCAATAGAATACCTGAAAGTTAACCCTATCCCAAGTTTAGGAGTTAGTACCCAGAACCACATCAGTGTAATCCGAGAAGGGGTTTGTAGTTGGATGAACTTTGGTGATAATACACTGATACACTGACCATACTGGCAACAGCAACAAAAACATATACGGTACATGTGTTATTATATTGAATAAATAATATCTAATGAGATATAAAGACAACACTTTTACTCATGAAAAAGTATTACTGCCTTTGTCTTTTCTCCCCAGGGGGCTGGCTGCACTGCCCTGGTGGTTGCTGTAGTTGCCAGGAAGTCTGAGTTGACCAGAGCTGAGAAGCATGTTCACAACTTCATGATGGACACTCAGCTCTATAAACGAGTAAGTGGACATTAGAGTTCTTCATGGCTCCAAAATGTTGGGTCTGACCCAAACTGAACCCGTGGATTTATGACCCTAACCTGATACGTATCGGATAATCAAAATGTTTTTTGAAGAGACATTATAAATAAAGACAATGCTCCCCAATCAGCAACCTAGTAAGCAAAATGTTGTTGACAAGACGTTGAAGATGCGTCTTTGTCTGACATTGAAGCCACTTTAGTTTTCAAGGCGCATTTTAAGACATTATCAAGGCGTCTTTTAACAGATGTTGAAAAGACGACTCTGCCGGTAGTTGGAAAGACTCTGCCGGACCTCCTATTGACATCCAGTTTTAGTTGAAAAGACGTCTATTTTGGTTGTTGTTTCTACGGCAAAATATCAATGAAGAAAACATTATGCCAAGTTATTATGTCCCAATAAAAGCAAAATGGGGCAAAATGGAGATTAAAGTATCGATTACTCATTATTGTTTCTATCTGTCACTTTCACTTATGTCAGACTTTTCAAAAGCTTCAGAACTGGCAGTGATCATGTTTGAAATTTACTGACACAACCAACAGAATATTTGAACTACAACAACATTCTCAGAAACAGTTACAGCAACTGAACCCTTGCAAAGTACACAGAGTATAATTGTAATGAGCTCTGCCCCCAAACAAGGACAGCCTTTAAAATCTGGACCAATCATAGACTAGTATTATTTGGCAAATCAAGGCCGGTCCAGACAAGACTAAATCTGTGATGGTCACCGACTTGACAAAAGTGATCCGCTCAAACACGCCCAAGGCCAGGGTGGATGGACCAAATATCTACCAATAATAAACGTCCATAGATCTCCTGCGTCAATCGGTGCTCACTGGGTTTGGCTGTCATGTTATTAACTGTAGGCCTGGATCATAATCATGACAACTTAATAATCATGACAACTTTTGAATTGTACTGTGTGTGTGTATATGTATCTTTTATATACACTACCGTTTTATATACACTACCGTTCAAAAGTTTGGGGTCACTTAGAAATGTCCTTGTTTTTGAAAGAAAACCTTTTTTTTGTCCATTAAAATAACATCAAATTGATCAGAAATACAGTGTAGACATTGTTAATGTTGTAAATGACTATTGTAGCTGGAAACGGCTGATTTCTTTATGGAATATCTACAAAGGCATACAGAGGCCCATTATCAGCAACCATCACTCCTGTGTTCAAATGGCACGTTGTGTTAGCTAATCCAAGTTTATCATTTTAAAAGACTAATTGATCATTAGAAAACCCTTTTGCAATTATGTTAGCACAGCTGAAAACTGTTATGCTAATTAAAGAAGCAATAAAACTGGCCTTCTTTAGACTAGTTGAGTATCTGGAGCATCAGCATTTGTGGGTTTGATTACAGGCTCAAAATGGCCAGACACAAATAACTTTCTTCTGAAACTCGTCAGTCTATTCTTGTTCTGAGAAATGAAGGCTATTCCAAGCGAGAAATTGCCAAGAAACTGAAGATCTGGTACAACACTGTGTACTACTCCCTTCACAGAACAGCGCAAACTGGCTCTAACCAGAATACCTACCATCATAGTACTGTACCAAAACATTTCTCTGTTTTCTGGACTGTTCCCTACAGGTGAAAAACACAGCTGCCAATGTACTCAGAGAGACATGGCTTATCTACAAACACACCAAGTTAGTCAAGAAGATCGATCACGCCAGGGTACGCAAACATCAGCGGAAATTTCTGCAAGCCATTCACCAGTAAGTAGTGTGCCTTTTCAAACCATTGTTAAATAAATAGTTGATGTGTGTATATCTGTGAGTATGTTATGCAGCCTAAATTACCCCTTTGCCCTCCATAACTCACTTCCACTTCACTTTCCCCTAGACTGCGCAGAGTCAAACTGGAACAGATGAAACTCACCGACCAGGCTAACACACTTGTGGATCTAGCCAAGGTGCACCTTCATGATCATCTTCATTAAGCACCTTCATTATCATCATATTTAATTCATATATTTCTTTCTAAACCCTGAGCACAAGTTTGACACACCGTTTTTGCGCCACAGACTCAGAACATGATGTACGACCTGGTGTCTGACCTGCAGCTGCGCAGCGAGGAGCTGGATAGGAGGATTGGTAGTTTGGACGACAAACTGGACTCCATCCTAGTCAATCTGCAGGCCCTACCCAGCCTGCTCTCCCAGGCGGTCACACAGCAGCACAAGGACTTCCTGGATGGCTTGGCCCACCGTGTACGGAAAGCCTCGTCGGAATCTGAGCTTCACTGGGTTCCCGCTAGGTGCCAACGGTCCCTTTCCACTGCACCACAAACAATACCTTACAGCTGACAGCCTAGCCACATTGCCACTATTGTGACCTTAAATTATGTATTTAATAATGTATCTCATACTACCCCAGGGACAGGGATATTTTATCCTCTGACAATGAATTTGAGCATGGTTATATCTCTCCAGCCCCATCCCTCAGCTGTTTACTAAAAGAAGTAGCGGGTGGCGGTTTGTTGTTTTCCAAATCTTGGATTGCCAGTCTGTGAACTTAGGCCATTCTTAAATTGCGGTGGCATTTAGGCATGGCATTTTGGGAAAAAGTAACTTTTTTTCTAGATTTTATATTTATTTAGATGTATGTTGGTACTGTACCAGTCAAAAGTTTGGACACACCTACTCATTCAAGGGTTTTTCTTTATTTGTACTAAAACTATGAAATAACACATATGGAATCATGTAGTAACCCAAAAAGTGTTAAACAAATCTAAATATATTTCATATTTGAGATTCTTCAAAGTAGCCACACTTTGCCTTGATGACAGTTTTGCACACTCTTGGTATTCTCTCCACCAGCTTCACCTGGAATGCTTTTCCAACCGTCTTGAAGGAGTTCCCACCTATGCTGAGCACTTGTTGGCTGCTTTTCCTTCACTCTGCAGTCCAACTCATCCCAAACCATCTCAGATGGGTTGATGTCGGGTGATTGTGGAGGCCAGGTCATCTGATGCAGCACTCTCCTTTGTCAATTAGCCCTTACACAGCCTGGAGGTGGGTTTTGGGTCATTGTCCTGTTGAAAAACAAATGATAGTGCAAATCAGATGGGATGGCGTATTGCTGCAGAATGCTGTGGTAGCCATGCTGGTTAAGTGAGCCTTGAATTCTAAATAAATCAGTGTCAAAGCACCTCCACACCATCACACCTCCTCCTCCATGCTTCACGGTGGGAACCACACATGCCGAGATCATTCGTTCACCTACTCTGCGTCTCACAAAGACACAGCGTTTGGAATCAAAAATCTAATTTGAACTCATCAGACCAAAGGACACAATTCCACTGGTCTAATGTCTATTGCTCGTGTTTCTTGGGCCAAGCAAGTCTCTTCTTATTGGTGTCCTTTATTTGGGTTACAATTTCTGAGGCTGGTAACGCTAATGAACTTATCCTCTGCAGCAGATGGTTTTTGCGACTGCACTTGAAGAAACTTTAAAAGTTCTTGAAATTTTCTGGATTGACTGACCTTCATGTCTTAATGTAATGATGGACTGTCATTTCTCTTTGCTTATTTGAGCTGTTCTTGCCATAATATGGAGTTGGTCTTTTACCAAATAGGGTTATCTTCTATATACCACCACTACCTTGCCACATCACAGCTGATTGGCTCAAACGCATTAAGGAAAGAAATTCCCCAAATGTACTTTTAACAAGGCACACCTGTTAATTGAAATGCATTCCAGGTGACTACCTCCTGAAGCTGGTTGAGAGAATGCCAAGAGTGTGCAAAGCTGTCATCAAGGCAAAGGGTGGCTACTTTGAAGAATCTCAAATATAAAATATATTTTGTTTAACACTTTTTTGGTTACTACATGATTCCATGTGTTGTTTTATAGTTTTGATGTCTTCACTATTATTCTACAATGTAGAAAATAGTAAAAAGAAAAGAAAAATCCGGGATGTAGGTGTGTCCAAACTTCTGACTGGTACTGTACATCGTCCCATTCTTAATCAACAAATATGGTAGCTTAATTAGTCAATAATTTGTACCATTATAATAACATTGTGCCACCAGTGGGAGTAGTAACACCAATGATGGTAAAACTAATGACAAATTGGAGGTAATTGAGGATTTTCTTTCAATTGTGGGCCACATATGCTCAAGTCTGTCATTAATCATAAAAAAATATTTTACTATTAATTGTGTACACTGAGTATACAACTTTAAGAACACCTGCTATTTCCATGACCTACAGTGCATTCAGAAAGTATTCAGACCCCTAGACTTTTCCCAGATGTTGTTATGCTACAGCCTTATTCTAAAATTGATACAATTATTGTTCTTAATCAATCTACCCACAATACCCCATAATGACAAAACAAAACTGTTTTTTTGATTTTTTTGCAAATGTATAAAAAAAATTAAAAATACCTTATTTACATAAGTCTTCAAACCCTTTGCTATGAGACTACATTGAGCTCAGGTGCATCCTATTTCCATTGATCATCCTTGATGTTTCTACAACTTGATTGGAGTCCACCTGTGGTAAATTCAATTGATTGGACATGATTTGGAAAGGTACACACCTGTCTATATAAGGTCCCACAGTTGACAGTGCATGGCCTCCATCATTCTGAAATGGAAGAAGTTTGGAACCACCAAGACTCTTCCTAGAGCTGGCTGCCCAGCTAAACTGAGCAATCGGGGGAGAAGGGCCTTGGTTAGGGAGGTGACCAAGAACCCGATGGTCATTCTGACAGAGCTCCACAGTTCCTTTGTGGAGGAAGAACCTTCCAGAAGGACAATCATCTCTGCAGCACTCTACCAATCCGGCCTTTATGGTAGAGTGGCCACTCCTCAGTAAAAGGCACAAGACAGCCCGCTTGGAGTTTGCCAAAAGGCACCTAAAGGACTCTCAGACCATGAGAAACAAGATTCTCTGGTCTGATGAAACCAAGATTGAACTCTTTGGCCTGAATGCCAAGTGTCATGTCTGTGGGAAACCTGGCACCATCCCTATGGTGAAGCATGGTGGGGGCAGCATAATGCTGTGGGGATGTTTTTCAGCGGCAGGGACTGGGAGGGAATGATGAACGGAGTAAAGTACATGAAAACCTGCTCCAGAGAGCTCAGGGCGAACCCGATTCAACATCTCTGGAGAGTCCGGAAAATAGCTGTGCAGCGACGCTCCCAATCCAACCTGAAAGAGCTTGAGTGGATCTGAAGAGAAGAATCAAATCAAATCAAATTTATTTATATAGCCCTTCGTACATCAGCTGATATCTCAAAGTGCTGTACAGAAACCCAGCCTAAAACCCCAAACAGCAAGCAAAGCATGTGAAAGAAGCACGGTGGCTAGGAAAAACTCCCTAGGAAAAACTCCCTAGAAAGGCCAAAAACCTAGGAAGAAACCTAGAGAGGAACCAGGCTATGAGGGGTGGCCAGTCCTCTTCTGGCTGTGCAGGGTGGATATTATAACAGAACATGGTCAAGATGTTAAAATGTTCATAAATGACCAGCATGGTCAAATAATAATAATCATAGTAGTTGTCGAGGGTGCAACAAGCACGTCCAGTGAACAGGTCAGGGTTCCATAGCCGCAGGCAGAACAGTTGAAACTGGAGCAGCAGCACGGCCAGGTGGACTGGGGACAGCAAGGAGTCATCATACCAGGTTGTCCTGAGGCATGGTCCTAGGGCTCAGGTCCTCCGAGAGAAAGACAGAAAGAGAGAATTAGAGAGAGCATATTTAAATTCACACAGGACACCGGATAAGACAAGAGAAATACTCCAGATGTAACAGACTGACCCTAGCCCCCCGACACATAAACTACTGCAGCATAAATACTGGCGGCTGAGACAGGAGGGATCAGAAGACACTGTGGCCCCATCCGATGATACCCCCGGACAGGGCCAAACAGGCAGGATGTAACCCCACCCACTTTGCCAAAGCACAGCCCCCACACCACTAGAGGGATGTCTCCAACCACCAACTTACCGTCCTAAGACAAGGCCGAGTATAGCCCACAACGATCTCCGCCATGGCACAACCCAAGGGGGGGCAGGAGAAACTCCTCAAATACAGGTGTTCCAAGCTTGTTGTGTCATACCAAAGAAGACTGAAGGCTATAATCGCTGCCAAATGTGCTTCAACAAAAGTACTGAGTAAAAGGGTCAGAATAATTACGTAAATGTCAAAATGCCTTTTGTTTGATATACATTTGCAAAAATGTCAATCTGTTTTTGCTTTGTCATTATGGGGCAGTGTGTGTAGATTGTTTTTTTCCCCCCCTAATCAATTTAATACATTTTAGAATAAGGCTGTAACGTTACAAAATGTGGAAAAAGTCAAGGGCTCTGAATTCTTTCCGATTGCACTATAGACTGACCAGGTGAATCCAGATAAGTTATGATCCCTTATTGATGTCACTTGTTAAATCCACTTCAAATCAGTGTTGATGAATTTGAAGAGACATGGATTGTGTGTGTGCCATTCAGAGGGTGAATGGGCAAGACAAAATATTTAAGTGCTTTTGAATGGGGTATGGTAGTAGGTGCCAGGTGCACCGGTTTGTGTCAAGAGCTGCAATGCTGCTGGGTTTTTGATGCTCAACAATTTCCTGTGTGTACCACGAATGGTCCAGGACATCCAGCCAATTTGACACAAATGTGGGAAGCACTGGAGTGAACATGGGCCAGCATCCCTGCTTTCCCCACCTTGCAGAGTCCATGTTTGACAAATTGAGGCTGGGGGTGGAACTAAATATTAGAAAGGTGTTGCTCATGTTTGGTATACTCAGTGTAATTTATCTTCATTTAAAGCTGCAATATGTAACTTTTTGGGCAATCTGACCAAATTCACATTGACAGATCTAGTTCTCTCATTGAAAGCAAATCTAAGAAGCCGTAGATCTGTTCTATGCTTCTTGTTCTTAAATGGAGTTTTTGCATCTTACTTTTGGTTTTATACACCAGCTTCAAACAGCTGACAATACAATAGTTTTGGTTATTGAAATTATATTTCACAGTGGCTTGGATGGTACAATGATTCTCTACACTATGCTTGTTGTGTCACAAACTGAAATTAGCTGAACTATTAACATTTTAGCAACCAGGAAATGGAATATAGCACATTGAAATTAACTTACACCAATTGTTTTTTGCAACACCAATGACACCAAATTATTAATGGAATCCTCAAATTTATGACATACTAAAAGGGTGTAATTAGCTTAATTTTCTTTAATATAGATCCATAGCAGTTTGCCAAAGGAGGGAAGGTCCTTGTATATATTTGTAATAAGATATTTTCAAGGTGGTAACACAAATGAAAAAACTTTAGGGACACGTTTTTCAAGCCAATTTACCTGGTGTGCAGCCCCCCCCCAAAAGGGAAAAATGCCAGTCTTAATAAAATCCCATTACACCATCGTGCTAGGATGGCTAATGCTGCTCCCGTATTAGCCACCCTAGCTATTGCCCGCTACGTTACCTACGTTGGGACGCCAAAAACCAGACGACATACTTTGGCAAAACTTGGGGCTGTCTCATTAAGTTCTAAACGATGCTTCAGATGTATACCCCCTGTGACGTATCTGGGTTTCCCCTTTTGTCTGTGGTGTAACCTCCTGCATTATAGCTGTCGAATCAGTGAGCTGCCTTTGTAGTCATGAAACCACACCCGCTTTAGAAGTTTAGAACGAGAAACTGCAGGCTATATAGAAATAATGACAGTTACATTGAAAATGATTAAATATCAAGGATTTATCAGACTAAATCAGTGTACATTACATCACACATTCCAGTGTTTGAACTTGTAACACGGTTGCATGGAATTTATACTAATGCGACTCAGTTCATTCCATGGCGATAGATGACGTCAGCAGCCGCTTGTAGATTTGACAGGTCTAACATTACACCTCTGACACCGCCTAAACAAAAGCAATGAAAAGCCATGTATGCGTTTGTCAGCTAAATGTGGGTTACCGCTGATCTGATTGAATCTTGGCCTAAGAGAGTACGAGTCATAATACCCATAAAACCTAGTGGTCAAACAGGGAAATGGTTCCAATCGTTTTTTCCACCACTAATTTTTCCCATAGAGGATTTGAGAAACACTTAAAATGAGGGCTGTGTTTCATGCAGGCTTACACTGGCGTGACATTTTGATAACCATGTAAATCTCTCTATGACAAGGTGACTTATCAATATATTCACCTGTATTTACCTCCTCAAAATTAAACGCTAATTAGCTGCTAACGTGGCTTTATAAAAGAACTACAAATGCCATGATGATCTGGACGAGACTGCCGAATTGAGGCAAAGGTAAGAATCTCTGGATGAACTGTTAGCTAAATGTAGTAATGAATAAATAGGCTACATTTCTTTAAAAACGGACAATTCTGTAAACTGTCTTGTGCAAGTTTTACATTAACAATACCTGCTTGCAGGGATTTGCAGTTTTGCATGGGAAAAATGAATGTTGGTAAAATGATTGGAACCATTTCCGTTAGACCACTAGGTTTTATGGGTATTCTGACACCGCCACTGTGGGGCTCTATTATGGCCGGGATTCAATGTGATTGCGCTTCGTCAGCAACATACATACATATGCGCCTTTTAAAAGGTGTGTGTTCCTGCATTCACGGAATCCGCATCACGGTGGTATAATAATTACAGTCTGCGTTCATGGTAAATGCTGCATATGTCCGCTCAATCGCAAACTATCTGTAAATGGCACATTGTCGACAAAGCGCGATTGGATTAAATCCCGGCCTAAATTTTCCATATATATATTTTTTTACTATAAAGTAGTCAAACGGTTTTTGAAGACCACATTTATTGAAAAGACAATCAAAAGAAATCTAAAGAAATTAGGAACAATCCTTAAAGAAAAAAAAATATATAAATTACAAGCAATCTACATCTCTGCAACAAAAAAAAACCTTTTTCCAGAGAAGCCTCTTACTGAGGGTTGGGAGATTAGATTTTATGGCAACAAACAATCTACGACAAATTGTAATAAAATGTTTACCAACAGGCTTTGTTTTCCATTCAGTTAGGTTAACTTTATTATAATTCTCTATACGTTACAAATACACACATTTCCCTGAGGAAACAATTCCACTGGAAGTTCTACAGACTCAGTGGCTGATATGTTCTAAATGCCTCAATGTTTCGTTTCAAACACTTAATAAAAAAAAACAGGTGATTACAGATGTCAACAACCGGTATAATGTACCTTTTAAGAGCATAGAGTTTTAGCATACGCTTCATTGCTATGATATAGCCGTATCTGGGTAAAATATCATTTAGCAGAATAACAATTTGCAAGTTTTAGGGTTATCAATATTGATTCAAAGTTGAAGCATTAAGGTGCATGGTTATGACAGTTGAGAGAATCATTCCCCTAGCAGCAAAACAATCCTCTCTAGAGAGGGGTTGTGATATCCACAGAAATGCACATTCTTAAAAACTCAAAGCATCATTTACATATTTTAGGTGCCAGGTGCTAGTGAAAACGAACATTCAACTTAAGATTGACAAATATTGTTTCTCGGCAGAAACATTCTGACAAACTGAGGTGCCAATACAATGCCTTCAGAAAGTATTCACACCCGTTTACTTTTTACACATTTTTGTTGGAGTGGGATTTTTTTGGTCAACGATCCACACACACACACACACACACACACACCACACACACACACACACACACACACACACACACACACACACAAAGTGGAAGAAAAATTATATATTTATGAAAAATAGAACACAAATATATCTTGATTAGATAAGTATTCAATACATGTTATAATCACCTTTGGCAGCAATTACAGCTGTGAGTATTTTTGGGTAAGTCTAAGAGCTTTGAATACCTGGATTGTACAATATTTGCCTATTATGCCATTAAAAATGTTTCAAGCTCTGTCAAGTTGGTTGTTGATGATTGCTAAACAGCCATTTTCAAGTCCTGCCATAGATTTTCAAGCAGATTTAAGTCAAAACTGTAACTAGTCCAATCAGGAACATTCAATGTTGTCTTGGCAAGCATCTGCAGTGTATATTTGGCTTTGTTTTTTAGGTTATTGTTGAAAAGGTGAATTTGTCTCCCAGGAAAGCAAATCAGGTTTTCCTCTAGGATTTTGCCTGTGCTTAGCTCTAGTACATTTATTTTGATCCTAAATAACTCCCTAGTCTTCACCAATGACAAGCGTACCCTAACATGATGCAGCCACCATCATGCTTGAAAATATGAAGAGTGGTACTTAGTGATGTGTTGGATTTGCATCAAACAAAACACTTTGTATACAGGTCAAAAAGTGTTTTGCAGTATTGCTTCAGTGCCTTGTTGCAAACAGGATGTATGTTTTTATTCTGTACAGGCTTCCTTTTCACTCTGTCAATTAAGTTATTATTGTTGAGTAACTACAATGTTGTTGATCCATCCTCAGTTTTCTCCCATCACAGCCATTAAACTCTAACGGTTTTAAAAATCAGTATTGGTCTCATGGCGAAATCCCTGAACGGTTCCCTTCCTCTCCGGCTACAGAGATAGGAAGAACACCTGCATCTTTGTCGTGACTGGGTATATTGATACACCATCCAAAGTGTAATTAATAACTTCACCACCCTCAAAGGGATATTCAGTCTGCTTTTTTTTCTCCTTCTCTTTCTACCAATAGGTGCCCTTCTTTGCGAGGCATTGGAAAACCTCCCTGGTCTTTGTGGTTGAATCTGTGCTTGA
Organism: Salmo salar; assembly: GCF_965601325.2. Lineage (NCBI taxonomy): Eukaryota > Metazoa > Chordata > Actinopteri > Salmoniformes > Salmonidae > Salmo > Salmo salar. The sequence continues at coordinate 18,287,992 of NC_138300.1, forward strand.
AAATTACTTTGAACTGAGGGACCTTCCTGATAATTGTATGTGTGGGGTAGTCATTCAAAAATAATGTTAACCACTATTATTGCATGCAACTTAAGCACATTTTTACTCCTGTACTTATTTAGGCTTGCCATATCAAATGGGTTGAATAGTTGACTCAAGACATTTCAGGTTTTCATTTTTAATTAATTTGTCAAATAAATTCTAAAAACAACATTTGACATTATGGGGTATTGTGTGTAGATCAGTGACAATCTCAATGTAATCAATTTTAAATTCAGGCTTTAACAACTAAATGTGGAAAAAGTAAAGGGGTGGGACTTTCTGAATGCACTGGATATTATATGGAATCCCTTATTTCAATCATTAGATTCATAGCAACTGTTTTCAGAGTACTGAGAAGATATATTCCTCACATGACTAGATATTGGTCGTAGGGCAAGGAGTTTTTCCCTGACTGTCACCTCACCAAGCAACATTCCAGGATTTAGAAATAACTAGGGCCCAGTTTTTCCTGGTTAGGTCACAAGGTCAGAAATAACTTCTGGCCCTAGACAATCGCACCTAATCATTGGCTTAAATAATAATTATAGAAATGCCCAATAGAATCATGTCTAATTCAGAAAGATGAACACAGCATTGCTGTTCCGGTAAAAAAAAAAAAATAAGTATACAGACAACTGATCGTGACAAAACAGTACCACAAAAAGAGAGTAGAAAGCAACACTACAGCCCTTAGATGAATGAAAAATACAGACTTCAGACTTCAAGCACATCTCTAAACAATATTTAAGCTACATTTTAACACACAAATACTGTAAAATGCACACATAATATTCCAGTCTGATTTGGATTTCGGCTTTTTGGACCGATCTGGAAACAGATATTACTTGTTTACAACCATTTGAACATTGATTAAAATGTTCTTTACTCTTTGGGAAAGACAAAATATGGTTTGTTTTATATAATCATTCAACAAACTAACATTTGATTTTGAATCGAACTAAATGCCACATTTAAAAAAATAAAAAAATCTGAGTCTTCTACAGATATTTAGGAAAGATCCCCTGAACAGAAGAAAATAAACACCACCAATGTGGATAATTCTTCAGAAACATTGAGTAAAAATAACCTTACTAAAAGCAAAACTGTCATGGATTCAATCATAGAGTTGGTTTAGACACGTGAATTGGCACATAAGGATGTACTATTGCCCCTGGTCATATCGTCAATCAATGACCGATATTTCTGGAAAAATGCTCTTTAGTGTGCATTGTATACACTTATCATATTTTTGTATTTATTATGGATCCCCATTAGCTGCTGCCAGCTACTCTTCCTGGGGTCCAGCAAAATTAAGGCAGTTTATACAATTTTAAAAACATTACAATACATTCAGACTGTGTGCCCTCAGGCCCCTACTCCACCACTACCACATATATACAGTACAAAATCCATGTGTACGTGTGTATGCGCCTATGTTTGTGTTGCTTCACAGTCCCCGCTGTTCCATAAGGTGTTATTTTAATGTTTTAAAAAAATCTAATATGACTGCTTGCATGAGTTGCTTGACGTGGAATAGAGTTCCATGTAGTCATGGCTCTATTTAGTACTGTGCGCCTTCCATAGCCTGTTCTGGACTTGGGGACTGTGACGAGACCTCTTGTGTCATGTCTTGTGGGGTATGCATGGGTATCCGAGCTGTGCGCCAGTAGTTCAAACAGACAGCTTGGTGCATTCAAATACAAGCATGCGCTCCTCCACTTTGAGCCAGGAGAGATTGACATGCATATTATTAATATTAGCTCTCTGTGTACATCCAAGGGCCAGCCGTGCTGCCCTGTTCTGAACCAATTGCAATTGTCCTTTTTTGTGGCACCTGACCACAACTGAGCAGTAGTCCTGGTGCGACAAAACTAGGGCCCGTAGGACCTGTCATATTACCAACACACAGGAAATCATTAACATTACAATAGAGATCTGTAAGGGTTGATCATGTAATCATGTATAACTAGGACATTGTAAGTAACAACCGTTTGTTATTCTTGAAATTTAAATGTGAATCTTAAAAAATAAACAAAAGTGATTGATGCAGAAAAGAAAACTATATAAGTTAACACTGCCTTAACATGTCATTCCGTCTAAACATGTATTTTTGATTGGAACTAGCATTCTAGCGGTATCTCTCAGTACCGTGTTTCTGACAATTCTGAAACACATTTTGGATGAACACAAACTAGGATCTCTGACGATATGTGATCTGCTACTATGAGGAGAAAGACTGGCTTATGTAGTACACAACTGACCTGCAGAAAATATGACATCTACAATATGGTCAACACATGAGGGTGGACAGCAATGCACACAGTACATTTTATGTTGTGAAATCATGTGAACCAATTTAGCTGTTGAGAATATATTAATCGCGACAGAGTGTGTGTGCGCGCGCGCATGTTTGTGTACTGTATCTTCGAGTATATGGACAACAATGGTGGCAGAGGTATAGGACTGGCTCATTGTACTGGTTAGAATTAAATGGTATCAAACACGTTCAGACTTTTCTCTCACGTGTTTTAGACTATTCTCTCTGCTACCTCACAGCAAGCAGTGCCAGTGTGCACCAAGTCTGGATCCAACAGGACCCTGGACAGCTTCTACCCCCAAGCCATAAGACTGCTAAATATTGCTGAGCAATTAAGTTTATTTTTTGTTGTTTAAGCAACTAATTGGCTAAAGTTGGTTCAATTATTTGAATTCCATTCTGTTCCGTTTTTTTTCTGTATGCTCAATGCGCACATTGTAGTTTCTCTTAAGACAAATCAGATCCAGCCTGAACTGTGCGATGTAGTTTCCAACAGGCCAGTATTCTACATAGTTTAGTGCATAAAACATGGTAATTAACTACAATTGGCCATAATCCATTGCGCATCTACTTGTCCGGTCTATGTTTCTTTTATGCCTGCTATAGGAAGAGACAAGAATGCACGATCGTGAGGTGACAGAGCAGCTGTTGCTTCGAGAGGTATCTCTACCAGAAAATACATGATCAAAGTGATTGATCGTTGTTATTCAGCAGTCATAAAAATATTATTTACTTTGAAGAGCTACAAAATAGTGATTTTGTCAGACAGCAGCTCTATAGACATGATGATGACTTGAAAGTCATCAAATAAAACAAATGTAATACACTGAACTATATTTTATATTAAAGTAATGTGAATAAATGATCAGCAGTAATGGGCAGCATTTAACCCAAATAACCGCAACCTAAAACCGTGATTATTTTTTAATAATCGAACCGAAACAACCTCCAAAAAAACACTAATCACTTAGCACTACTGCTAAACAAGACTGGTAAATAGATAAGGAAATGGCTACCCGGACTACCAGCATTGACCCTTTTTTGCACCAACTCTTGTACGGACTCTATGCACACACAATGGAATCTACCTACACACTCACTGACACCCCCAACACACACGCCCACAAACACACATGCATACTGATGCCACACACACTTTCACACTCACCACATATGCTGCTGCTACTGTGTATTATCAATCCTTTTGCCTAGTCACTTTACACCTACTTGATGTGCATATCGACCTCAATTACCTTGTACTCTGTACCAGTACTTCCTGAATATAGCAATGTTTTTTTACTTGTTATTGTTATTCGTATTTATTCCTGGTTAGTATTTCTATTGTAATTTTTTTATCTTTAACTCTGCATTGTGGGAAAAGGACCCGGAAGTAATAATTTCAGTCAGTCTACACCGGTTGTTTACGAAGCATGTGACAAATGAAATGAGATTGTATTTGATTTCAGCCCGTCATCCTAGATCTCCACCCAGCAGCTTCCTCTGATGGACAATGAGTATTAGCCCTTTGATTTCACTTTTGACTGTGCAGTGGTTATACATGCATGCTATTATGGCTATAGCGCAGTGTGTATCGGTAGTACAGTATGTGTTGCCAGTTGCACGGCTGTATGGAGAGAGCATACAGCTAGCTAATTAATTTCACAATGCCATTATCATACCTTGATTCTTCTTCCATGGGAAGAAATGCAATACAGGATCAATTTTTATTTTTTTTCAAAGACAGTTTTTATGCGGAGCAATGCTAGCCCATGTGTGGCCAGTTTGACACGATTTTGCAAGTCTATTCGCCTATGGATGGTTTCTACATGCGGGGGGGGGGGGGGATTGCTGCTACACGTGATTCCAAGCCTCTTGTGTGCACATACTGTTTCATACTACAAAAAGGTTCTGGTTCAGCAATGAGATTACAGTACTGTTGGGTAAGCAGTAGTGTTCCAACCACCATGTAACAATGGCTATATGGAGCTGGGTTCATGCACATCCATGCGTCGAGTCTCCTGTATGATGATAACCACCTTAGTGGAGATGTCTGGTGGCTGCTTACAAACAAAAGCAACGGGAGAAGATCTTGAGCTCCTGGAGGAATCACGGCAGCAGCAACTACAACTGTAAAAATAAGAACTAAGATTGGAGTGTGTTCGTTTGCTGCATATTTCAGCACAGGGGTCTGACTCTGCCACAGGACCCAGCCTGTCGACACCAAGGACTCTTGGACTGCAGGTAGACCAGGTGAGGGCGGAGGAGGAGAAGTGGGGTGGATATAGAGTAGACCAGTGGTTCTCAACTGGTTTTGCCCAGGACACAAATTAAACCAGGTTGGCTCAGTCGCAACTTGATACACTATATATACACAAAAGTATGTGGACACCCCATCAGATTAGTGGATTCGGCTATTTTAGCCACACCCGTTTCTGACAGGTGTATAAAAATCGAGCACACAGCCATGTAATCTCCATAGGAAACATTGGCAGAAGTATGGCCTTACTGAAGAGCTCAGTGACCTTCAACATGGCACTGTCACAGGATGCCACCTTTTCAACAAGTCAGTTCGTCAAATTTATGCCCTGCTAGAGCTTCCTCGGTCAACTGTAAGGGCTGTTATTTTGAAGTGGAAACGTCTAGGCTCACCCGCGAAGTGGCAGGCCACACAAGCTCACAGAACGGGACCGCTGAGTGCGGAAGCGCGTAAAAACCGTCTGTCCTCGGTTGCAACACTACCGAGTTCCAAACTGCCTCTGGAAGCAACGTCAACACAAGAACTGTTCGTCGGGAGCTTAATGAAATGGGTTTCCATGGACGAGCAGCCGCACTCAAGCCTAAGATCACCATGCGCAATGCCAAGCGTCGGCTAAAGTGGTGTAAAGCTCTCCGCCATTGGACTCTGAAGCAGTGGAAACGTGTTTTCTGGAGTGATTAATCACACTTCACCATCTGGCAGTCTGAAGGACAAATCTGAATTTGGAAAATGCCAGGAGAATGCTACCTGCCCGAATGCATAGTGCCAACTGTAAAGATTGGTGGAAGAGGAATAATGGCCTGGGACTGTTTTTCATGTTTCTGGCTAGGTCCCTTAGTTCCAGTGAAGGGAAATCATAACATTACAGCATACGACATTCTAGACGATTCTGTGCTTCCAACTTTATGGCAACAGTTTGGGGAAGGTCCTTCACTGTTATAGCATGACAATGCCCCTGTGCACAAATCAAGGTCCATACAGAAATGGTTTGTCGAGATTGGTGTTGAAGAACTTGACTGGCCTGCATAGAGCCCTGACCTCAACCCCATTGAGCACCTATGTGATGCAGGCTTAATCGCCCAACATCAGTGCCTGACCTCACTAATGCTCGTGTATGAATGGAAGCAAATCACTGCAGCAATGCTCCAACATCTAGTGGAAAGCCTTCCCAGAAGAGCGGAGGCTGTTATAGCAGCAAAGGGGGCACCGACTCCATATTAATGCCCATGATTTTGGAATGAGATGTTTGACAAGCAGGTGTCCACATACCTTTGGTCATATAGTGTATTTGCGTCACAAAGAAAATTAGCAAAAATGTAATCTGGAAAATGTATGTTCATAAACTCACTGGTTTGAGACCACAAAATCAACCAACATAGCGCTGCTAATAGCTCTATATTGAAAATACAGTGATTGAAGAAAAATAGTCAGATTAAATTATTTAATCACTTTCTAACTGGTTTTAGTCGTTTAAGTTCAGACTGAGTAAATAAATAAATATCCAGACACCCACGACCCATTCAAAACCACCCGCGACCCAAATTTGGGTTGTGACCCACCAGTTGAGAATCGCTGGAGTTCACTATCCTTGGGATGTATTTGTGTAGTAGACAAACCTTTGTAGACCAGGGGGTGGTGGCAGGTTGAGGGGTTTGGTTGGTGGGGCTTATGTAGACTAGCCAGGGTCTTAACACTGATTGATCTGAGCAGCAAAGAGCATGGAGAGACCAGATACCTGGAGGATCCACACTCCCATTTGTCCATCCCACAAACCATTTCCACCATCACCCCATCTTTCATAGTCTTTCGCCTCGTGCTTTTCATCGACAACAGTTAATTTTTTGTCCTTTTGGTCGTGTATGTATATCTGCTTTAGCAAGATCGGGTGCGGGGGGGTGCTAGGAGTCGCCCATGATCTGGTAGGAGGAGCAGTTTTCTGGGGTGTTGCCAGGCGGCGGGGGATTGGCTTCAGTGGTGGTGGTGGGTTTGGGGGGCCAGTCGGGGTCCACGCTCAGCTCCTGGGCCAGGTGCATGTAGAGTGCCTTGGGTACCTTCCTCTGCCGGCAGCACAGCCACGACAGACACTTGGGTCCCCAGAGGTCAATGCCACCCTGGAAACCGCACAATAACAACAAGAGGAGGGAAAGGGAAAAGAAAACTTTATGAATATTTTTTTCCTCTGTGGATATGTTTCCTCATTCATTGTCTTCCCAATTCTCTTTTGTATTTTTGTGCCTTTAGAAGGTAGAATGATCTCACATGCTTATGTCACCACATGCACTATATAACCTAAAGGTAGTGATGGTATTCCGATTGGTTCCCTATTGCAGCATGCACACACATTGTTTTATTATGGTTTTTAACTGTTGTGAAAAATTCTATAATTTCAACAGAATAAGTTCTTAGGTAATTCAAATTCAAGTCAAGCATGGCAATACGTTTGGGGGATTGTCGTTTTTATGCCGAGAATTACCTCAAAACAAGCAGACATGCAGTGCAACAGAGAAGATAATTAGGATAATTTTTGACACCATGGGTGGGAGACACCCTTCTCAGCTAGCCTGCAGTGGATACGTACTGTACCTGATCTAGACCATGCGGTTTCCACTCACACGGTTAGGAGCTAACAGGGGACGCTTTGAGGCGCATGCAGCGGGAGGAGCTTACTGGAGCCAATACTGTACTACTGCTGGGGGTATTAAATACAGGAAGGAATCGTGCTCCCAGAGGAGAGTAATAACACAGACAACCCACCAGGGGGGGCGAAAGAGGGTCAGAGAACAATAAGGTCCACACATGCAAGGTTTGGGTAGGTTATATAATAAGAGTGCTGGGTGATAGAGAAAGAGAAAGGAGAGAAAGAAAGGGGGGGGGAAGGGGGGGGTCACCAGGGGAGATTAAAAGCGACAGTGGAAGAGTGTCAGATTTCCCAACCTGTGTTGTCGGGGTGGCGGGTGTGGCGCCATAGCTGCCCTGCTTGTCTCGGCTGAACACAAGCTTCCATAAGACGACGTCAAGGACGAGGGTCTATGGAATAATAGGCGCAGTGGGCGGGAAAAAAATTACAAAGAGCAGAGTGGCTACTTGATCACACAGCTTTTCTCAAGCAGATTTTGTCCACCCTCATTTGTTTTTTGTATAGTCAAACTACTGAAAAGACGTTTGGAGGTGATTTCAGCGCTGTACGTTAGTCGTGAGTAGAGGCAAAAGGGGTTATTCTCAACATAAATGACGACAATAAATACAGTGAGAAAGAGGGTGTCATCATCTACAACAGGATGGTGCGTTTCAAAAGTGGATTTTGTGTGACAGGGATCTGTTCCTGGTGATTATCCATTGAGCGTCATTGGTTGGTGTGTGGGAGGTTGGCAGCCTTGGCGAGACCGCCATCTTGTGTCACTGCTAAGCTGTGTGTGCTTGGGAGGCTCAAGAGCGGGGAGAGAGAACTGCTCTACTGCGCAGGGCAAGCCAGGGGCATTTTGTAATACTAAATCACCGGTGAGCCATCTCTATCATTGGGCCACACAGCTCGAAGGCATCATGTTCTGCCACTTGTCTACGCTTGGAGATTGAGAAAGAGCAGAGCCTGGGTGTGTAACCAACCACTCATTAGATTTAATACGCCGAGTGGTTTACAGCGTGGCCGTCACTGTGGTGATGGCAGGTTGTGTTTAAAGAAAGGGAGGAATTGTGTGCGTGTCCCCGCTCAAGTTTACAAGAGGGCTTTTTCAGTTGGTTACGTCAATGAAAGACGAGGCAGTTTCTGTCTTTTTCATACTGAAAAGGTAGTCAAATGGTAACATCACAGCTCAGCCCTCCACTTCATCCTTTAACACTCTCCGACAGTAGGTCAGAGTCAACGCACAATCGAACACCACGTGACAACCTACGCACCTTAATGACGTCAACACTGACGACAAAACAAAAACTGTACATGCGAGAAAGACCTACGTAACGTGGTGTAAAGAGAGCCCAGAATACTGCAAAATGGACAGTTCAGTGTGTGCGTGTCTTACCTCCGCCAAGACAGACACGGCTGCATTGACTACGATGATGAAGAACAGAGTGACTCTCCATTCAAACGGAACACACACAATCTAGACGGGAGGGAGAGGAACAGATTCACAAGAGCACATTTCAACAACAAAAAGTGAAGCAACGCCACGTTAATTCACAAAGTCATTACTGTAGGAGCCAATTCAACCGAAGCTTGAGGCTAATATCAGTATGAAGCTCGTCTCTCCTGGTTGATGTCCACTCACCTCTAGGAATTCATCGATAGCAGACACAGGGTAGAACATGATGAAGAACAGAAATATGTACAAGCCAATACATGACACCACGAAGGGCCCTGCAGAGAGACGGACAGAACAACTAATCAAACATAGGTCAGTCACACAGAAAATAATTGTGCATTTCCAACCAATCTCAAACCCTAACTTGATTTTTGAACCAACACTTTTATACTGTTATCTGATTTTCAGGCGAATACGTGGGAATGTTGGTGTTAGTAGTGGTCCTCACAGTTTTTGTAGCTGGGCTGTCTGAAGGGCTTCCCCTTGGAGAAGACGATGGCCACGATGAGGTACTGGAAGGAGGAGACGTAGAACAGGGAGGTGTTCTCGTAGTTCTTGATGTTGTGGTCGTCCTCAGAGGAGTTGTGTTTCGGGGAGAAGTTGGCATGGGGGGACGAGTTGCAGGCACTGGGAGAGGAGAGAACAGAGATGCACACAGAGTCATATGTATATCGGGAAGCAGTTTTACAAGTCAAAAGCTGACTGGCGACGTCCCTACTGTTTGCAGTAATGATACACAATAAGACATTCACGGTATATGGCTTATTGGTTTGTTTTGAGTCTGGTAGTGTCATCTCATTTGTCCATTGGTGTATTGTTACAGGTGTGTTAGCACTGGAACGGTTTTGGTGTGAATTGGTGATGTTACATTCTTACTGCTGTCCCCCCAATGGTGTGTTTTGAATAGGTCCTGTAGTTAGCTTGGGGGTTGAACTTGGACTCACTCTGACTCTGGCGTCCAGATGTCGTACCAGGCCTGGTGTCGGACCCAGAGGAAGGCGATGGTCTGGAAGCCCAGACAGATGAGGATCTGAGTCAGCACGGAGAATAGCAGAGGGCCTGAGATCAGACCTGAGGGGGGACGCCTCGACACCAGCTCCTTCCACGCTGGGTTCAGAGACACTGGACAGAGAAGGTGGGAGAGACAGTGACAAAGACACAGGGAAAGAAGTAAGGAACCGGAAGGTAGGATGGGTACAGAGAGTGAGGTACAAACCCAGCAAAGCTGGTAGAAGATCAAACATTTAATTTAAAAAGGACAAGCTCACTTTTATTTCTACCAAATCTCAATTTTCTAAAATTTCACCTGGTTTATAGAAACTTACCAACAACATCTAAAGACCTGCATCACTCTACTGAGAGCTTTGCAATTTCTAAAATAAAGTATTTGGGTGTTTTTGGACTCCCATACTGTGACTCCCATACTGCAGAACAAGCAATGAGGAAGTCTATTGCTGGTGGGGTAAGTTTCTAAAAACTAAATTAAATCGCAATAAAAGTGTCTGGACACTTGTGGACAAGTGTCAAACTAACTAGTGTTGATCTACTTACTGGTGAAGACGATGAGGAGGATGATAGCGATGTCGATAAAGAGGAACTGGAAGTCTCCCAGGTTACTGAGGATCTGACATGGTTACAGAGAGATAAGGTCAGAGGTCAGCTACTGTATACACCAGAGACTAGTAATGTCCTGACAGGAGTGCAGAGACTAAGGGAGGGGTACTGTACTCACAGAGTAGAGCAGGGTGACACTGATGTACTGGATGATGCTGTACAGGGCCATGAACTTGAACACACAGAAGGAGGTGATCAGAGCCGCTCGCCCTTCTCTGTGGATAGATCGGTTTTTTTTAGGAAAGAATTGAGCGAGTCAGTGTGGAAGTGCTTTTATAAGGCTACCCATCAGCCATGTTGAGCTGATGGGTAGTGTTCTGGTGCATGAGGCCCAGTGCAGGCCTACCTGATGAGGCTTGGCACACAGGAGATGTTGGGGGTCCTGGAGGTGAAGGGAGAGGCTACAGAGGCCTCCAGCTCAGAGAGAGAGATCCCACCATGAGCCCTCTTCAAAGCCTAGAAAGCAAGGTTGGAGGAGGGGAGCAAGTTGAAGCAATAACATAGCGTCTTTACTTCTATCTGCATGATCATTTGACAACAAAAAATGCTTTCAAAAGAGGTCTGTACTTACACCACAATCATTTGCGCCATCTCCACACATGCCCACAAAATAGCTACAGATAAGGAAAGATAATTGACTGTTTTTAACTGTAATTTACAAAATGTGTAACGAATGCAATTTAAACAGATCTATGAAGAGGGTGAGTGTGTACTGTGCCATTTGTGCCCATGGGTCAACAGCATCTCTACTCACTCCACACTCTGCAGTGCTTCAATGAGCTGGGTCTTCTGGTCGGGGGCCATTCGGGCAAACACTGTCCCATGCAGCACCAACTACACCAGATAGGCCGACAACAATGCATTAGACACAACCAAATCACAACAGCAATAGCTATGTGTTTGGGGAATGGACCCCATTACCTTTTGCAGCACATCCTGAAAGTGCTCAGTGATGACAGCAAAGGACTTGCCACTCATGGCGAAGTGGTACTGGTCCTGAGACTTGGGCTCGTCAGTGTGACACACATCCTCTAGACTGATCTCTACTTCCTGTTGGGACAGGAAGGGGCGGGGGGCAAGCAGGTACAGGTGAGCAAGGGAAGAATGACATCTTGATACAACAGGTCTTATGTAGAGTAACAGTTGTAAAAGCTAGCGACTGACAACTTCAGTTTCCATCAATGTTAACTTTGGCACTCTGACTAAAATATCATTAAGACTTAGTAAAATGTTTTACATAAAAAAAAAAAAAAGATTGTGTAGTTATTTTCAAAATGACGAAAACAGTGGGCCATTTTAGTCAACTAAATGCCCTTTCATTTTAGTCACGTTACATTTGTATTGCCTCATTAACCTATAGTAAACATACGTCACTGACTTCTATGAGCACAAACATACATAGCGTTGTCCTACCAACATATTTGTCTGCGTAACATCCTATTCTCTTCCCAGCAGCAGAAATATGACAAACATACAGTGGGGAGAACAAGTATTTGATAACCTGCAAAATCGGCAGTGTTTCCTACTTACAAAGCATGTAGAGGTCTGTAATTTTTATCATAGGTACACTTCAACTGTGAGAGACGGAATCTAAAACAAAAATCCAGAAAATCACGTTGTGTTTTAGATTCCGTCTCTCACAGTTGAAGTGTACCTATGATAAAAATGACAGACCTCTACATGCTTTGTAAGTAGGAAAACCTGCAAAATCGGCAGTGTATCAAATACTTGTTCTCCCCACTATTTAAGAATTATCTGGCCATGTAAATTCCTAACTCAGCCTACATTGATAGTGTACATTACATACAGAACAGACACACACACGCACACACACAAGTGGAGAGAGAGAGAGCGCGAGAGAAGCATAATCACCAGATGGTGCCGCAAAGTATTGGCAAAGCAGGAAGGGTTGCACATCCGTCACTCGGTCGCGTCATTGGTATTGTGGTCAACGTTCCACAGACGCCACAGCCACATTGGTGTCCAAAAGTAGAATGGGAGCTAATGACTTTCGCCCAGTGATGTCGTGCAGTCACAAAAACCTAGAGTCCAAATCAGTGATCGAGAACTAGTCCAAGTGTTCAAGTCTCAGTCCCCATTAACTCAAAATAAAAGTTATTTACCCAGTCAGATACAGTGTAGTGGCAAGAGGAATTTAGTCAATAAATTGTTTGCTATGACTGAACAAGTTGTCGCCTAAACAAATAGTTAACAGTCCGGTCCGCAAGTAGCCTAGTTTTAGAACGAGCCACTTTACGAATGCAAAATGCGGCCCGCTAAAGCACGATAGAAAGAAAAACACGTAGTGACGGTATTATGGGTCATATCGTTTGAACCGTAAGGGCTAGAATCAAGCTGTCTCTCTGAGGAAAAGAGGGAGACTTGGCTACTGAACCTGCCTATGAAATGCAGTGGGGAAAGTGGGAGGGTTGAGTGAGACTACACATTCAAAGACAGCCTACTTCTCTATACTCAAGGGAGAGAAAAACATAGCTAGACTTGTTTTACTATTAAACTCAAATGCAGCTACTGTTTTTCATTTCGTAAAGCAGCTTGTGTTTCTTATCCAGGTAAAGGATAGCCAACGAGAAAGCTGGTGGTGACTAGTCATCTACGGGAAGCAAGAGAGAGTCACTAACGTGACGTGTATAATCAGAGGCGGAGCCTGTCTGCCTCAGCTCTTGCTCCCCCGCAGCTCACCTGATCTAGGCCGGGTTTGGTGTGTCCTTCCCACTGCTGAACAGAACTGTGCTGCGCATCTGTGCTGCTAATATTAATTGTGCTCGTCACTGAAAAGCTCTCAATCTCTCCAAGAACTTTTGTCCAGTCCACTTAGCAGTCAGATTTTAGTCACAGAGGTCATTTATTCTTGTCTCGTTTTAGTCGACTGAAATGAAAAAGCTTTTTCGTTTAGTTAGTTTTTTCTGGGTCTATTTAGTTAAAGTCTCGTCAATTGCCACTGACAAATATTTTTGTAAAAATTACCACTGGTTTCCATATAAACTGATGTGGAGACCTTATAGGGATTTGGCAATGAAGCCCTGTATCTACTTCCTCAGAGTCAGATGAACTAGGGATACCATTTTTATGTCTCAACGTCCAGTACGAAGGAAGTTGGAGGAAGTTTCGTGAGCCAATGCTAACTAGCTTTAGCGTAACGACGAATTCTACAACGAAAGCTAGCATGCTAGCTGTTCCCATAGACTTCCAGTAATTGCACTAACTCTAGTTAGCAACTTCCTTCAAACTGAACAACACATACAAATGGTATCCACAAGTTCATCTGACTGAGGAAGTAGATAAAGGGCTTCATTGCCAAAATCCCAAACTATCCCTTTAAGGTATGCCAGTAAATATACATATTCCTGATAGCATCTAGACGCAATCTGACACAATGACTGGCTGCCATTGTCTAGAACCCAGAACACACCCATTCATTCATCCATTCCTTCTGCGTGTGATCACTGGGCTATTTCTGAGTTCTGATGTAACCATGCATGGATCTCATTGAAACTCAGGGGGATCAGAACAACTAGCTTAATCATGACTCATACTGGCCCACAGAGGGCACTCACATGTGTGGTGGTTCTATTTTCCATGTCTCACTCACCCAGCATCTAGTGTGTGTGTGTGTGTGTGTGTGTCTGTCTGTCTGTCAGAGCTGTAATTAGCCACACCCACCACCAGGGGTCCATCTCTCACCTCCAGGCGTGGGGCTTTGCCCATATGTTTGCTGGGTTTGTCTGCGTAGCGCCAGTTGATCTTGGCCGACTGACCATCTTTGGAGGGCAGCGCGTCGGCGATGATGACCCGGTCCTGAGGGGGGATCATGCCACAGTCCCTGGCCACTGAGATGGCCGTCAACATGTTGTCACCTGGAGGAAAGATGTTAAATGTTGCCTTTAGGCACAGACCTACTCACAACCATTATGGAAGGGGGGAAGACACAAAACAGATCTCAGATCATTGCCCAAGAGGTGATTGCCTCCTATTCCCTGAGGTACAAGGGGGTATTGTCCTGGCGCTATGCTCTTTGTGAAACTCTAAACCTTGGTAGGGGTTGGAATGGAGCGGCCTGGGCATACTGGCTCTGGACCAGCGGTCCGCATGACAGGCCACGGGTTAGTGAGAGGGGTTGGTGGGTGGTGAAACCATATAATTGTGTGATTATATTTACAGTGCTGAAAGCGACAGAGGGAGAGAGGGAGAGAGGGAGAGAGGGAGAGAGGGAGAGAGGGAGAGAGGGAGAGACCGGGCTGGACTTTGGCTCTTTCTGCCCGTTAAGCTGCACGGCCCAGAACTTTATTAGTCTGGATTCCAGGAATACCTCCATAAAGCGTTGAGAACCACAAGAAAAACCCAAAGATCATCACAGCCAACATCACATTCTATGTGTGTGAGGCATGGCTACAGTATGAGTGGGTACTGGTGGTTGTCATTAGAGAGTGACAACCGCTCATGTCTGATAGCGATCCTGTGTGGCTCGGTTGGTAGAGCATGGCGCTTGTAAACGGCAGTATTGTGGCCACCCATATGTAGAATGTATGCATGCCTGATTATATGTCGCTTTGGGGAAAAAAAGCTTCTGCTAAATGGCATATACCTTGAACTCATCACTGATTCAACACCATTGGCATCCAAGTCCACTGAATGGCTTTCACAGATCCAGTCAAGTCAGATCAGTGATGTTTTACTGTGTATGTTGATATGATAAACATGTTGGTGTGTCCGCTTTCTCACCAGTGACCATGACGGTGCGGATGTGTGCCCTGCGGAGGTCCTCCAGTACCCCGGCAGTCTCAGCCTTCAGCTTGTTCTGCATGATGATCAGCCCCAGGAACTCCATGTTGGCCTCCATCTGGTCCCTGTTGACGTTCTGGACTTTGTGCCAGGTGAGTTTGGACTCGAGGCGGCGGTGGGCCAGGGCGATGACCCGGAAGCCCTGCTTGGTGTAGTCCTCCAGAACCTCCGCAAAGTCCTCTGGAACTACACGGACAGATGGTTTCGAAAACATCTTCAAAATGAACAATTCCAGGGAGCAAAACATTTTACTTAAACTGCTCGTCTTTATCATGGCATTGGCATCATTTCAGTACACCATTCGTATGAAGTGACCATGATTATCACACTTGGTTAGACCAAGGCTACGACTGAATAGCAGAGCGTTCGTTACTATACTGGCCATAACTTCTTCTCAATAGGAGCGTCTGCAAAACATACTGTCAAATTCAGAGTAAACAGTTAATAGACCAACCAGTGTCTTTCTTGCAGAGGCTGGCCACCACCTCTGGCGCTCCCTTGAGGTAGGCATCCATGCGCTTCTCCCCCAGCAGACGGGCCACCACACACATCCTCTGCAGCGCCGAGGAGAACGGGAACTGACGCACAATACCAATCTCATAGGCCAACTGTATGGGGACACAACACACAGGATTACCTTTCACCTCCGGATCTTTCGCCTCCAAGTCAAACTACGAGAAATATTAAAGACAAGAGAGATAGCACTACTTACCGACAAGTCATACAGCTCCTACGGTGTGAAAGTGAAGTAAACAGAGTGAATGTACAATCAAAAAGTGCATTTAAAAAAATATGTGACAACTGAATATGTGACAGGTGAATATGTGACAGAGCTTAATCTTAATATTTTACATCAGTGCCTTGCTCTCTGGGGGGGGTGTAAACTATTCGTACCATGTCCTGTTCGGGTGACATGACGGGCTCAGGGGGCATCAGCTGCTTGGGGGGCCGCACCACGGTGGGCATGATGCGGTCGTGGAGGGAGGTCTCCTCCTCAGTGGCCTCCTCCAGGATCTGACATGAACGTGAAAGAACATGAAAGAAATGCTAAGCTGCATCGAAAGTGGACATTTCAACGGACCAACATCTCAAAATGGACCAATAAGTGTGATCGGCACATCATTGAAAGTCAGGGGAAAGCGAATACGTGTTCCGAAAAGAACATTAAGATGTAAGAAATAGTAAGCCGGAAAATCTCTCAAAGCAACTTGTCCACCACACTTTCCACATATCTCTGCACGAAACACACTGGACGGGTGAAGAAAGAGTGAAGGACAGAGGTTAAAGGTCCAGTTTCGGTCACTCACCCAACCTGTGGCCTCAAACATCTTCAGGTCCAGAGGGTCTCCGGACAGCTGGCCATCGATCTTGGTAAGAGAGTGGCAGGTGGCCATGCAGGCTACAAACTGGGACTTGACCAGACTCTCCTTGTAGGCATTCTCCTCTGACAGGTGGAAAGTGCCATTCTCCACTCTCTGGACTCCCCATAAGTCCAGTCCATCCTCTGTGAGTGTACCCGTCTGAGGAGAGAGTAACAGAGATGGTGAATAGGGGGAGAATAACCCTTTCTTCAAAGTAAATATAGAGAAGTAACTGTTGACACGGCGATTCCCATATCAGATCACCAGGCCACAATACAACTAGTTTCTCAAGCACAGCCTCTCCTCTACTAGTGTGTGTGTGTGTGTGTGTGTGTGTGTGTGTGTGTGTGTGTGTGTGTGTGTCCACCTTGTCGAAGCAGACCAGGTTGAGCTGGCCACAGATGTTGATCCTCTGGGGGCTGATGCAGAAGATGCCGATGCGTTTGAGGCGGCGCTGGGCGTACACGATGCCCGCCGTCATGGCAGCGGGCAGCGCGGGGGGCACGGTGATGGTGATGATGTCCAGGGACTCGATGATGATGGTCTTGGCTGGCACCTGGGCCCCAGTAGAGGAGAGGGCAAGAAAACAAGTCCAAGACAATAGGAGCTCATGTAGGAATTGAACATGAAGATAAATAGCCAGTCTTTTTCAGTTCAACTCCATTTTCCAATGAAATGCCCTGACCACATTACCACTGACCTAGACACCTT
Organism: Salmo salar; assembly: GCF_965601325.2. Classification (NCBI taxonomy): domain Eukaryota; kingdom Metazoa; phylum Chordata; class Actinopteri; order Salmoniformes; family Salmonidae; genus Salmo; species Salmo salar. The sequence goes on from NC_138300.1 coordinate 18,305,170, forward strand.
GTACACCATCTAAAAAGGACTAGTCACTCTCCCTCTTCCCTGACTCACTTCTTCCCTTCTCTTTCTCCCCAGCCCGGCAGTAGCCCCGTGAGAGAGCGTCCTGCTCTGTTCAGTCCAGTACAGTACCTTGTTCATGATGCTGAGGACGATGGAGTAGACAAAGCCGATACCGGCTATAGCCACCAGGCACAGCAGGAAGAGGTAGGCGTCGCGGTACAGCTTGAAGTCCGTGGGCTTGGGGTAGAGGATGGAGCGCACCAGCTGGCCCTTAGCTGTGCTGAAGCCTGGTGGGGGAGGGGGACACGGACGAGCATATTTAGATGAAAGCAGAATTCAGAATGTGACAACTGGTCCTAAAAGAAATCTGAGGGCAGATCATGATCGAACAAAAATGAAATAGGTAGTGTGTGTGCGTGTTGTGACTGAGGACACATACACACTAACCTGTGCGGACCACCACTGCCTTGACCAGTTCCCCTGAGTAGAAACGGGTCTGGATGATGTGCGTGCCACAGAAGAGGGTGTGTCTCTTGTGCTCCTCCATGCTGTAGGCCCCGTCACCCTCCTTGTCCCCCTCACCCGGGTTGGGGAGGTTGGTCTTGGTGACGGGCACACTCTCGCCTTGGGGGAGGAAGAAGGGGGAGAGACAGGGACAGGAAGGGGGAGCGAGGAGGGGAGACTGAGGTTGAGTCTGGGTGCTTTGATGCATAAGTATACAGCATTTACAGAGTGTAGTGTTGTGCTGCTTTGCACAAATGTAAAATATACATTTTGTATTTGGGTAGTGAGACCGACAGACAAGGCAGAATATCCAGGTCTCACCTGTCAGCATGCTCTCGTTGACAATGCAGGTGCCGCTGACCAGCACCGCATCGCACGGCATGATGGTCCCGTTGCTAGGGATGACCATGACATCGCCAGGCACCAGGTCAGTGGACAGGGCCTCCTCGATGTCTGCTATGATCCAACACAAAGGAGAGGAGAGAGGCAGTAGGTGTGGAGACAGGGGGGGAGAGGGGGAGAGGGGGAGAGCAGAGGAAAGAGAGAAAGGAAGGGAAAGTAGAGGAGGGAGGTAAGGGAGAGAGAGAAAACGAGAGGTATTCCGAGCATCTTTCTTGTTCAGCACATCTCTCATTACTCTAGGCAGCAGGGGAAAAACGCTGAGGCATCATATTCACAGCCTGAGCCCACTGCCGCAGACACGCACAAAAAAAAGTGTGACCTTCTAGCAGCTAATTGAACACTAGCCAAAGTGGATAAAATCGAAATGAGGTATGTTAGACAAACCGTTGTTGGCTCTGCAGACTGAAACACGGACAATACTGTGTGCTGCCACCATGTCGTGAAGCATGACGTATTGCTGAAAAGTAGAGAATAGTTTCAGAAAACAGAAAATAAGCAGAACCACACATCAGGTGCTAGAAAAACAGGCCTCTAGCTAACAGCTTCTAATTTCCCTCGGGGTTAGAGAGAAGCCTTCACCCCCTCCCTCTCCTTCCACCCTTTCTCCATCCATGCCCTTCCTCTACATATCCTTCTCTTCACAAATGCAGTGTGATTCTAAAGGGGGCTTTGGGTAAACCCAGGGCCCCGGCAGAAGTCTCCACCCCTCCTCCATCTCCCTACCTATGCGGTGTGATTGTAAGGGGGTGAACCCAGGGCCTCGGGGGCAGCAGACCATACAGAGATTGGCCCTTTCATGCAGGCCTCAATGGTTCTGGGATTAGAGTGGGGAGGGGGCTATCGCAGTTAACTCTGGCTTAGTCCAGCTTTGTTGAGCTCAGGCTGGTTCAGCAAGGCCCCAGATTCACCTTTTACTTTTGATTATTTCATAAAATGTTGTAAAAATGGAGGAAGGAAGGAAGGAAGGAAGGAGGAGTTGAGAAAGGGGAGGAAGACAAAGAAGGGAACGTGAGGGGGGCAGATGTACCTTTTTAATGGTGTACAGAGAGGTAGCTATGGATATGACCGACATGAAGACGATGGCTACGGCGTAGTAGTAGTACTCGTCGGCGCTCCACAGGATCACACTGAAGAGCTGGAAGATGTAGAAGGGGTTGAGGACCTGCAGGAGGAGAGACCGGGTGACAGGTAGTTCAGCCAACTTCTTCAAAACAACAAGCTGCAACAAAAGACATCCATTTTGACATACTACTAGAATAATGCCTGATTAAGCCAGACTTAACCAGTCATGGTTTGGCGTAAGTGTGAAGATGGTATAAATGAATGCCAAATATCCCTTGATTGACATATATGGCTCAATGTGTTTCTTTATACAGAGCGCACAACAGAGAGAGCAAGAGAGCGAGATGGAGACTGTCGCAGAGAGAGTGAGGTCAGAAAGAGCGAGAGAGACGTCAGAGAGATAGAAAGACAATAAGGAGCTGAGAGGAACTACGGAGGTGGAAAATGCTGTTTGTACTGCCATTGTTGGCCCTGTTCACTCATTAGACTAAAGACAACCTCCCTGCAACAACTCCGAATCATTATGTCCGGTCATTTTTTTTTTTAAAGCCGTTGGCTTCCATTCAACAGAATGTTCTCATTAGAATGCCACGCACAGCTCTTGGATATGATTCTCATTATTTGGATCACCCTGTTGCAGGAGAGCTGTAAATGTAAAATGTATAGTGTATTTGGGGTTTAAAAGTGCTTCTGAAGTTTGTAATTTCGACTGAAATTTCAGACTTGATTTTTCCTTATGAAAAATGTATCAACCGCTACAAAAATGTCCATTAATTAAAATTCACATTTCCTGTTGCTGAAGGATTATTTCCCAGCTGGAGCAAACAGATCCTACATCTGTATCAGGATCACAGATAAAATGGCTATTGATTTTCATATGCACCTTTGGATACAAATTATTACAAATATATATGTGTACAAAACATAAGGAACCCCTTCCTAATATTGAGTTGGACTCCCTTTTGCCCTCAAAACAGCCTCAATTTATTGGGGCATGGTCTCTACAAACGTTCCATAAGGATGCTGGCCCAGGTTGACTCCAATGCTTCCCACAGTTGTATCAAGATGGCTGTATGTCCTTTGGGTGGTGGACCATTCTTGATACACACCGAAAACCGTTGAGCGTGAAAAACCGAGCAGCGTTGCAGTTCTTGAAACACTCAGGCACTTAAATATTTTGTCTTTCACCATTCACCCTCTGAATTGCACACATGCACAATCCATGTCTCAATTGTCTCAAGGTTTAAAAATCCTTATTTATCATGTCTTCTCCCCTTCATCTACACTGATTGAAGTGAGTTTAACAGGTAATATCAATAAGGGAGAATAGCTTTCACCTGGTCAGTATGTCATGGAAAGAGCAGGTGTTCCTAATGTTTTGTACACTCACTGTAGGCTAATGATATCAATTACTTCTCAGAGACAATGAAAAAGGATCCATGGCAAGAACATCAAGAATTCTTTAAGTAGTGGATATGAATACCTTATTCCCATTTAAACCCCAAAACCTCTCCTACCTCTTTGATTAGCAGCTTGAAAACTGAAGGCACTTTCACTGCAATTTCATTCACTCCAAAAAACAGTCTCCTGTGGGAAAGAATGAGAGAAAGGGTTCAACATTTACAGTTCAAACACTAACAGCTCATTCCACTTTACAACAAACCGTTGTAAAGGGTTGTAATAAAACCCTTGATAAGGTGCCGACACTGATAGTGCTGCATTAAGTAGGTCAGAGTCACACTCTCAACACACACACTAGACACTGGGTATGTGACACACAGGGAGCACTAGGCCAGATCTGAGCAGACTGACAGCAGGGCTATTATCAGGTGTTGTCAGGGCTTTGTTAGGTGACTGGGCTATTAGATGTCCGGTCGTCTAAGGCGACGAGATGCTGCTGTGGCCGGCAGTTATGAAGTCTAGCACTGGGGGATGGGGGTGGTGAATCTACCATAGGAAAGGGCAAACCCCAGGGTTATTCAATAAGCTGCAGTAGTAGCTGTAGTCCAGAGTCCAGTCGAGGGTAAAGTGCAATAGAATAGTCTGTACCTGTACTCCTGCTGGTTGCTGGTGAGCCCCGTGCTGTGCTCTGAGTGGATGTTGGAACAGGTCACCTCCAGGTCTTCCAAGCCCCTGTGGTGTGTGTGCAGGTATGCGTGAAAAAGAGGAAACCAGAAACCTCCATTGGAACACATTTGCTTCGATACACACATAAAAATTGAAATATCACATTTACATAAGTATTCAGACCCTTTACTCAGTACTTTGTTGAAGGACCTTTGGCAGCGATTACAGCCTTGAGTCTTCTCGGGTATGACTCTACAAGCTTGGCACACCTGTATTTGGGGAATTTCTTCCATTCTTCTCTGCGGATCCTCTCTGGCTCTGTCAGGTTGGATGGGGAGCATCACTGCACAGCTATTTTCAGGTCTCTCCAGAGATGTTTGATCGGGTTCAATTCCGAGCTCTGGCTGGGCCACTCAAGGACATTCAGAGACTTTTCCCGAAGCCACTTATGTGTTGTCTTGGATGTGTGCTTAGGGTCGTTGTCCTGTTGGAAGGTGAACCTTTACCCCAGTCTGAGGTCCTGAGGGCTCTGGAGCAAGTTTTCATCAAAGATCTCTCTCTACTTTGCTCCATTCATCTTTCCTTCGATCCTGACTAGTCCTAGTCCCTGCCGCTGAAAAACATCCCCACAGCACGATGCTTCACCGTAGAGATGGTGCCAGGTTTCCTCCAGACGTGATGCTTTGCGTTCAAGCCAAAGAGTTCAATCTTGGTTTTATCAGACCAGAGAATCTTGTTTCTCATGGTCAGAGTCCTTTAGGTGCCTTTTGGCAAACTCCAAGCAGGCTGTCATGTGCCTTTTACTGAGGAGTAGCTTCTGTCTGGCCACTCTACCATAAAGGCCTGTTTGGTGGAGTGCTGCAGAGATGGGAGAACCTTCCAGAAGGACAACCATCTCCACAGAGGTACTCTAGAGTTCTGTCAGAGTGACCATAGGGTTCTTGGTCACCTCCCTGACCAAGGTCCTTCTTCCCCGATTGTTCAGTTTGGTCAGGCAGCCAGCTGTAGGAAGAGCCTTAGTGGTTCCAAACTTCTTCCATTTAAGAATGATGGAAGCCACTGTGTTCTTGGGGACCTTCAATGCTGCAGAAATGTTTTGGTACCCTTCCCCAGATCTGTGCCTTGACACAATCCTGTCCCGGAGCTCTACGGACAATTCCTTCAACCTCATGGCTTGGTTTTTGCTCTGACATGCACGGTCAACTGTAAGACCTTATATAGACAGGTGTGCGCCTTTCCAAATCATGTCAAATCAATTGAATTTACCACAGGTGGACTCCAATCAGGTTGTAGAAACATCAAGGATGATCAATGGAAACAGGATGCACCTGAGCTCAATTTCGAGTCTCTTAGCAAAGGGTCTGAATACTTATGTAGATATATATACACACATACATTTGTAAACATTTTCTAAAAACCCGTTTTTGCTTTGTCATTGGGTATTGTGTGTAGATTGATGAGATGTATGCATTTAATCCATTTTAGAATAAGGCTGTAACGTAACAAAATGTGGAAAAATGGAAGGCGCCTGAATCCTTTTGAATGCACTGTAACTTCAGAAAAGTTTCCAAGTTACTAAATATAATTATGGTCCATTAAATTGCTTACGTTAACACCTCAAAATTCTGGACCTCGTCGTTCCAGTAGTACTTTGTGCTATGGAGTGTAAAATAGCGAATCTGAAACGAGAAGGGAAAAAAAAGAATAAAACAATGTCAACAGAACACAATTATCAGCAGAAGGCAGAAACTTTTTTATACACCCCCCCAATTGACCATGAAAGTTTATATTTTTGTGACTGTGTGAGAGAAAGACAGGTAAAATAAGTAAAAAGACCATCCATGTATGTTACTGTGTGTGCCGTCACGTGTTATTACCTGAGTGGGCTGGTACTCTGCGTACTTCCTGTTGAACTCCTGGGTGGGGCTGTTCGAGGAGTGGGGGGAGTGTCCGTTGGCCATGGGGGGAGTGGTCTGGGTCTCCAGGCTGTCAAAGGGGTTCCTCCCGGGGGCCAGCATCACACGCACCTTGGCTAGGAACCAGCGCTTAAACTCATCCTGAGAAACACACACACACATAGCATCAGCGGTGACAGGTTGTCTTGTATTCCCGTTACTTAGTGAAGCAAAAATGTATGTGAACAGCTTCAGATTCATTGAGGGAGAGTCTGCTCTTGTAGATTTTGATGCATTATCCTGGTTTTGTATTTTTCTATCCACTATGCTCATTGACGGGACATTCCAATTTACCATCATAATTATTCATCACAATAGAAATATAATCCTCGGTACAATATCAACTGCACTGCTGCGCATACAGTCTATGGCGGGCCCGTGCGTAAAATCTCATGATGACCCGCTGCCCTGTTTTCCCAAACTCTTTAACTCTCAAATCCTTTCAAATAAAAAGGTATATAATGAGTCAAATAAGCAATAGGTTAAAACATAGGCTCCAAACGTAAGCTGGTAGACACACTAGAGAGGTGTAAACTACACCTCTATGCTTGGATGTGGTCGCATCATTGCGAGCTACAAATTCTACCTATTCACTCAAAACATTCTATTTTTGGGGGAGCTAAAACCATGATTTGGTCAAACATTAGCGTCCTGATTCCTGCAAAAAAACTAGGTTGTGGTTTTGGTTTCAAGTTGCCCAAAGTCAATTAGCCTGTGCTATTTGTTCACAAAAAAGATAAGCAAATTAATCTGTATTGAACAAAATACATTTTGCAATTCCAGAGCCCTATCTTGACAGCAAAATTGTAGCAACAATAGCCTAATTGGCAACCCAAATTCATGCCAATCACTGGTTTAGGTATTGCACGTCAAAATATATTTATCATGCATTCCAGCTTGGACATGTTAGACAAAACTACTTATTTCTTGAATCATACCATCTCAATAGCACTGACAATTACTATATAACATTATTCCAAATGTTTTCTATTGTGTGACGCCGTAACAAAATCATGGGCTGGTGCCACCTACTGAAAATGTTAGTGGCAGTGGCACCAGTGCCAAAAAGGGGAAAAAGTTAGTCTGAAGCCATACTGTTTTTTAAAATACAGTACAGGTAACTGCCGAAGAAAAGGAAATACTAACATAAAAAGTGTCTTAATAGGGCTCATTCTGGCTCATTGGGCCACCACGAGCCAGAACAACTTCAATGCACCATGGCATAGATTCTACAAGTGTCTGGAACTCTATTGGAGGGATGTGACTTCATTCTTCCATGAGAAATTCCATCATTTGGTGTTTTGTTGGTGGTGGTGGAAAAATCTGTCTCAGGCGCCGCTCCAGATTCTCCCATAAGTGTTCAATTGGGTTGAGATCTGGTGATGGCCATGGCATATGGTTTACGTCGTTTTCATGCTCATCAAACCATTCTGTAACCAAATCTGCCTTGTGGATGGGGACATTGTCATCCTATGGGGGCATAGCCAAGATAGCCAAAATAATGGCCTGCCCAGAATGTTTATACATGTTCCTAAGCATGATGGGATATAATTGCTTAATGAACTCAGGAACCACACCTGTGTGGAAGCACCTGATTTCAATATACTGTACTGTGTATCCCTCATTTACTCAAGTGTCTTCCATGTTGGCAGTTGCCTATATATGGATAACATGGGTTCATTGTAAGAAAAAGCAAGTGCCATGATCCCACAGGAAATAGGCCTATGGGAGTTTGTTACGCTCCGGCGTTGAGAATATGGGTATTATAGTCCATCCAGAAACCAAAAAAGCTGAACAGATGAGTCATTCCAGAAAATGAGTGCCTTTTAATATTTTAAGTACAAATTGTGCACCAATATTGAATTTTAAAAGCCTGTTACATTCAATTAAGTGCCCTTTAATATAGACCACACGGACAATTCAATAAGTCAGATTTTTATATGAATAAAGTCTTGCTAGTGCCAAAATTCAGCATGTCCCTCATTTTAAGGTCAACCTGTTACGTGAACTGAACTCTCGTTTTAACATATTGAAACTATTGCATTTTATTTAAAAAAATTGCTAAAAAAAACTTTTAACATCTAATAGTCAAATCATAGAGTAAAAGCAGGTGAGCTGATTCTACTATTTTTGGCCATTTTCTGGTGTTTTGTAACAGAGAACTGAGGGGGTCAAGCATAACAGGTCAACCTTGTTACCCACAGACAGACAGGCTAGAAATGTTTGAACAATGACACTTTTTTGTGAAGCTTACATTTAATTGCTCCTCCCTGTTGCAGACAAGTTTCCATTTGCCCTGTCACAAGGGGATTAATGGTTGTTAGGGTCAACCCTGATACTTTATTTGGCACTTAGAGGCGTTCCAGAGGATGAAAGCATCGTTATTTTTTAACCCGCCCATTTTGGAACCAATGTGTTAATGTGTGTCTCGTACATGCATAATACATCATCTATCTATTAGACCTGGTTTCATTTCGCTGTCAATAGGCTCCATTTCTTTGGAAACCAAGCAGAAAATTATGTTCCCTAAACATGCCATTTTAGCCTGACAAATACATTAGAAGACATTTCTCAAACCGATCAGAAACACCATGCTCACAACCTGTATCTCCTCAATGGTGTCACTGGTGTATTTAGTTAGTCTATTGTTCAATATATTGAACAATGTACTAAGGTTTTTACCAGGCGCGAATCACGACAACAAACATATAGCATGTAACATACTAGTCTGTACGACAAGGAATTAGCCAGCAATGTTGACTGGCAGGTGGAATGATGTCCAATGAGGTTGCAAGTTTAAATGAGTTTGTGGGGTGAGCCCAAGAACGTGCATGTCTATGTGCACAGTTGCAGGGGCTTGACAGCAATTACGTGATAACATAGTACACAACCTTCAGGGACCCCATTTGGCTTTTGGTTGCTGCTTTCAGAACTACTAAAACTACTCCAAAAAAATTACAGAGAGACATTATTTAACCTCTTGAGATGGGGGGGGGAAAAAAAACACATTTTTTATTAAGTTGAACATGTGTTCTTTATGACCGAATCTTAAAAATTAGGCCCACCCCCCCCAAAAAAACACCATGTTACACATCTCAAAGGGCACTGAATTGGTGGAACGACTCAGATACACATTCTTTACTTGCAGGAGAGGGGAATTGCATTATCTAGAATGATTCATTTCCAATGATTTACCGCATGTAAGGGCGGGGTACTACTAGTGACTTAATGTTGGAAAAAGAAAACACTTAATTAAGGCCTACTATATTTATTTATTTTTAACTACATATTGGTGGCTGAAAATAAAATAAAGTGTTACTGAAATATCCAGAGTGGTTGCTGCCATAGTAACGAGAACAATGACTTACGGTGGATTGGAGCAGCACCACTTCAGCCTCTCTGACAGTGGTCCGGCTACAGGTGGCCTTCACACACCATTCTGGCATCCAGTAGAGCAGCAGCAGCAGGAAGCCCCCCGTACAGAGCACCCAAAGACTCACCACCGCCACGCGCCACCGACACACACGGTACCCCTGGAGCTCCTAGAGGGGGCCATGGACAGGAGAGAGGACGGTTAAAGCTCTAGTTCATATTAGTGTTGCACGGAATACCGAAACTGTACTTTCTCGGTACTTCTGTCAAATGTGTGTCATGTCATATACGGATAGAGAGCGACGGAGAGACAGCGAGAATGAGGGACGGAGAGACAGCGAGAATGAGGGATGGAGAGACAGCGAGAATGAGGGACAGAGAGACAGCGAGAATGAGGGACAGAGAGACAGCGAGAATGAGGGACGGAGAGACAGCGAGAATGAGGGACGGAGAGACAGCGAGAATGAGGGACGGAGAGACAGCGAGAATGAGGGACGGAGAGACAGCGAGAATGAGGGACGGAGAGACAGCGAGAATGAGGGACGGAGAGACAGCGAGAATGAGGGACGGAGAGACAGCGAGAATGAGGGACGGAGAGACAGCGAGAATGAGGGACAGAGAGACAGCGAGAATGAGGGACAGAGAGACAGCGAGAATGAGGGACAGAGCGAGTGAGAGACGCACAGTTGGACAACTGAATTAATGATAAACTAGAATAGACTGGACTGGGATACTCTCAAACATGCTGTCCTACTCAAGTTGGCCAAATGTAGTCTATGTATCCCTACTGTATGACATTGGGTTTACCATATGACTCTGGGTTTGCTTCCCTACAGGCTCAGACAGCCGGTTGACCTGAGAGCGGAGCCTGAGTGGTGTAGCTGTGACACAGTGTGAGAGAGCAAGAGAGCGAGACAGAGAGCAAGAGACACTTCAGCTCCACTATATGAGTCAAGTTACTTTGCCATCAGCGTCGCGTCAATGTGACACTACCTGCTACACAGAGTGTGCTGTTTTGACAGCAGAGGGGAAGTGTCCATTCCATTTTCCCCTACTGTACCATATTCATCGATTACGCGTAAGTACAATAGCTTTGGTCCAGTTTATTGCAAGTACTCATTAAAATGTTGCTAGTGGTTGCACTAAATGATCCTCTAATTACACAAGTAGCTTTTGTTTACATTGTGAAAATAGTCAGTCAATGTAGCTAGCTAGAGTTTCTGCTAGCTAGTAGCTTCTTGGAGGCCATATGCAACCAAAATCAACTATTTGTCATTACTTTAATTCAGCCATCGAGAATTAAACCTTGGCGATTCTTGAGATGGACGCTGCCATTGGACGTGACACAATGTGAGCGCAACACGGGCAGTATAGTGGCTTTCAATGATTTCAAAGGAAGCATTCCCTCAATGGCTGATGGCAATGCCGGACGCCTGCTGGCTGTAGTCTAGCAGGGCCGTGCGAGTGTGAGTGAGTGAAGGAAAGGGGGGGGGGGGGGTAAGGTAGAAAGAGGTAATAAAATGAGGGAACACACCATCTCATCCTCCTCATCCTTGTTCACGATCTTCAGGTCTTCTTTCTCCATTCTGCAGATGAGTCACCAAGCCCACTGAGCACCGCTTCATTGAAACAAGAGCACAATGACACCACTACATGAGAACGTGAGTCTACCCCAGTACAAGGGCATGAGTATATCTCAGAGTGGGTGTCCAACACATTGCATACCAGAACATGACTCAACCACACTGAACCTTCAAGTGAGACCAATGAGATCAACCACACCACCCGTGCAGTGACTGAAACCAGAGCCATATACACACAGTTGGACAACTGAATGAATGATTAACTAGAATAGACTGGACATTGCAATACATTCACAAGTTTAACACACTGTGTGCCCTCAGGCCTCTACTACCACATATCTACAGTACAAAATCCATGTGTTCTTGTGTGTATAGTGCGTATGTTATCGTGTGTGCACGCATGTGTCTGTGCCCATCTTTGTATTGGTTCACAGTTCCATTAGGTGTATTTTTATGTTTTTTTTTTAAATCAAATTTTCCTGCCTCATGTGGAATAGAGTTTCATGTAGTCATGGCTCTATGTAGTACTGTGCGCCTCCCATAGTCTGGACTTGGGGACTGTGAAGAGACCTCTTGTGCCATGTCTTGTGGGTTATGCATGGGTGTCCGCTTCAACATGTGCATTCAACATGTATTTGTGAGAGGTATTGACAAGTAATGATGAAGTCAATCTCGTCTCCTCTTCGACGTGCATATTATTAATGTTAACTCTGTGTACATCCAAGGGCCAGCTGTGCTGCCCTGTTCTGAGCCATTTGCAATTTTCCTAAGTCCCTTTTTGTGGCACCTGACCACACGACTGAACACTAGTTCAGGTGCGACAAAACTACGGCCTGTAGGACCTGCCTTGATGATAGTGCTGTGAAGAAGGTAGAGTTGAGCATTATTATGAACAGAGTTCTCCCCATGTTTTGACCATGTCAGTTTACAATCCAGGGTTACTCCAAGCAGTTTATTCTCCTCAACTTACAACCAAAACCTACACTCGATCCCTCCGATGTCAACAACTACAGACCAGTATCCCTTCTTTCCTTTCTCTCCAAAACTCTTGAACGTGCCGTCCTTGGCCAGCTCTCTTGCTATCTCTCTCAGAATGACCTTCTTGATCCTAATCAGTCAGGTTTCAAGACTGGGCATTCAACTGAGACTGCTCTTCTCTGTGTCACGGAGGCTCTCCGCACTGCTAAAGCTAACTCTCTCTCCTCTGCTCTCATCCTCCTAGACCTATCTGCTGCCTTTGATACTGTGAACCATCAGATCCTCCTCTCCACCCTCTCCGACCTGGGCATCTCCGGCGCGGCCCACGCTTGGATTGCGTCCTACCTGACAGGTCGCTCCTACCAGGTGGCGTGGCGAGAATCTGTCTCCGCACCACGTGCTCTCACCACTGGTGTCCCCCAGGGCTCTGTTCTAGGCCCTCTCCTATTCTCGCTATACACCAAGTCACTTGGCTCTGTCATATCCTCACATGGTCTCTCATATCATTGCTATGCAGATGACACACAATTAATCTTCTCCTTTCCCCCTTCTGACAACCAGGTGGCGAATCGCATCTCTGCATGTCTGGCAGACATATCAGTGTGGATGACGGATCACCACCTCAAGCTGAACCTCGACAAGACGGAGCTGCTTTTCCTCCCGGGGAAGGACTGCCCGTTCCATGTTCCATCTCGCCATCACGGTTGACAACTCCCTTGTGTCCTCCTCCCAGAGTACTAAGAGCCTCGGCGTGACCCTGGACAACACCCTGTCGTTCTCCACTAACATCAAGGCGGTGACCCGATCCTGTAGGTTCATGCTCTACAACATTCGCAGAGTACGACCCTGCCTCACACAGGAAGCGGCGCAGGTCCTAATCCAGGCACTTGTCATCTCCCGTCTGGATTACTGCAACTCGTTGTTGGCTGGGCTCCCTGCTTGTGCCATTAAACCCCTACAACTCATCCAGAACGCCGCAGCCCGTCTGGTGTTCAACCTTCCCAAGTTCTCTCACGTCACCCCGCTCCTCCGCTCTCTCCACTGGCTTCCAGTCGAAGCTCGCATCCGCTACAAGACCATGGTGCTTGCCTATGGAGCTGTGAGGGGAACGGCACCTCCGTACCTTCAGGCTCTGATCAGGCCCTACACCCAAACAAGGGCACTGCGTTCATCCACCTCTGGCCTGCTGGCCCCCCTACCTCTGAGGAAGCACAGTTCCCGCTCAGCCCAGTCAAAACTGTTCACTGCTCTGGCACCCCAATGGTGGAACAAGCTCCCTCACGACGCCAGGACAGCGGAGTCAATCACCACCTTCCGGAGACACCTGAAACCCCACCTCTTTAAGGAATACCTGGGATAGGATAAAGTAATCCTTCTAACCCCCCCTTAAAAGATTTAGATGCACTATTGTGAAGTGGTTGTTCCACTGGATATTATAAGGTGAATGCACCAATTTGTAAGTCGCTCTGGATAAGAGCGTCTGCTAAATGACTTAAATGTAAATGTAAACTTGCTCAATTTCCACATGATTTATTACAAGCTTTAGTTGAGGTTTAGGGTTTAGTTAATGATTTGTCCCAAATATAATGCTTTTAGAAATATTTAGGACTAACATTCCTTGCCACCCACTCAAACTAACTGCAGCTCTTTGTTAAGTGTTGCAGTCATTTCAGTCGCTGTAGTAGCTGACGTGTAGTGTTGAGTCCTCCGCATACATACACACCCTGGCCTTACTCAAAGCCAGTAGCATGTCGTTAAGTAAAAGATTGAAAAGAGCAAGGGGCCTAAACAACTACCCTTGGGAATTCCTGATTCAACCTGGATTATGTTGGAGAGGCTTCCATTAAAGAACACCCTCTGTGTTCTGTTAGGCAGGTAACTCTTTATCCACATAGTAGGAGGTGTAAAGCCAAAACAAGTTTTTCCAGCAGCAGACTACGATCGATAATGTCAAAAGCCACACTGAAGTCAAGTCTAATGAAACAGCCCCCACAATCTTTTTATCATCAACTTTATCACAGCCAATCAGTCATTTGTGTTTGTGGTGTGCTTGTTGAATGTCCTTCCCTATAAGCGTGCTGAAAGTCTTGTCAATTTGTTTACTGTAAAATAGCATCGTATCTGGTCAAACACAATTTTTTCTAAAAGTTTACTAAGGATTGGTAACAGGCTGATTTGAGCCAGTAAAGGGGGCTTTACTATTCTCGGGTAGAGGATTGACTTTTGCTTCCCTCCAGGCCTGGGGGCACACACACCTTCTAGTAGGCTTAAATTGAAAATATAGCAAATATCGTCCGCTATTATACTCAGTAATTTTCCATCCAAGTTGTCAGACCCCAATGGCTTGTCATTGTTGATAGACAAAAAAAAAAAGCCACCTCTTCCACACCAACTTTACAGAATTCAAAATTACAATGCTTGTCTTTCATAATTTGGGTTAGATATACTTGATGTGTAGTGTCAGCGTTTGTTGCTGGCATGCCTAAGTTTGCAAATCTTGCCAATGAAAAAAAACATTAAAGTAGTTGGCAATATCAGTGGGTTTTGTGATAAATGAGCCATCTGATTCAATGAACGATGGAGCCGAGTTTGCCTTTTTTCACAAAACGTCATTTAAGGTGCTCCAAAGCTTTTTACTATCATTCTTAATCTTTGTTTCATAGTGTAGTTTCTTCTTTTTATTCAGTTTAGTCCCATGATTTCTCAATTTGCAATACGTTAGCCAATCGGTTGTACAGCCAGACTTATTTGCCATTCCTTTTGCCTCATCCCTCTCAACCATACAATTGTTCAAGTAACTGGAATAAGCAATTTCATAAATGCGTCAAGTGCAGCATCTGTTCACTCCTTATTACACACCATGGACCAACAAATATTATTTACATTAACATAGGAATCACTACAAAACTTATTGTATGACCTCTTATATTAGGCACCGCCTTTGGAACTTTTGTTTTCCTTGATATGGCTACTATAATGTGATAACAATAGATGTACTATTGTAAAGTGGTTGTTCCACTGGATATCATAAGGTGAATGCACCAATTTGTAAGTCGCTCTGGATAAGAGCGTCTGCGAAATGACGTAAATGTAAATAACTACATGCGATGGATATGGATACTGCTTTCAAGCTAATTTCTGCAGCATTAGTAAAGATGTGATCAATACATGTTGATGATTTCATTCCTGTGCTGTTTGTAACTACCCTGGTAGGTTGACTGATTACCTGAACAAGGTTGGAGGCACTGGTTACATTTTGAAGCTTTCTTTAGAGGGCAGCTTGATGAAAGCCAGTCAATATTTAAAAATCAACCAGAAGAAAATATACCTCTGTTGATATCACATACATTATCAAACATTTCACACGTTATCCAGATACTGATTGTTAGCACTTGGTGGTCTATAGCAGCTTCCCTCAAGAATGGGCTTTAGGTGAGGCAGATGAACCTGTAGGCATATTACTACTACAGTTAATAACATGAGATCGTCTAAGACTTACAGGAATGTGGTTCTGAATATAAACAGCAACACGTCCAATTGCATTTCTGTCTTTTATGTAAATGTTATAACATTTTATTGATACCGCTGTATAAAAAGGTATTATTTAAGTGAGTTTCAGAGACAGTCAGAATATGACTCATCTGTTATTAGCAAATTATTGATTTCATGAACCTTGTTTCTTAAGCTACATATGTTAACTTGGGCAATTTTGAGCACTTGTCTAGGATGCTTACTTGTTTTCACTGCTCTACTGGGAAGCTTAGCAGAAGTAGATATACTCATGGTATTTATCTTAGTGCAGGATGAGCTGCACACAGTGTCTTCCTACTAGGGCACACCGCCCTCAGTGCTAACAGTTACTTACATTGTTACTTACATTGTGTCTACCAATGCCCGTGGTATAATGTACATTTGCTGAAGCATTATGACAACTCAGCGTCACAATGGTAGGGATTAACTGAGCTGGGTTTGGGTCATTGATAAGTCACTGTCCCAACGCAGCCTTATAATGCTGTGAAAGGATCCAGGAACCCAAATGATTTGGGTGGATCCCATCCTCCTTATAAAACGTGTTTTGTTTCCAAAAGGTATCAAAATTGTCAACAAAAGTTACACCCATTGAGTAAGTTACATGCATTGAGTATGTAGCCCTACTGTATGACATTGGGTTTGCCATATGACTCTAGGTTTGCCTCTGCAGGTCCCTACAAGATCCGACAGCCGGTTGACCGGAGAACACCTGAAACAAAGCATGAGTGGTGCAGCTGTGACAACCGGTATGGAACACTCCCACAGACAGTGACAAGCTCCTTTCCCAACAGCTGGCCATCCCTGGAGGACAGCTGAGAGGGAGAGAGAAGAACCATGGGGGGTATTGAGTAACACCCATCTGATGACTCAGGACTCAGTGGGAGTGTGTGTGTGTTCTGCAATGACCTTTTTGAGTGGAACCTGACCTCTCTGTACAAAAGAGGAAAGGGTTTGAAGGGGAATGTCAGGGTCAAAAGGCAGTTGGAATCAACCAGTACAGCCAAAGCTGAAAGAGAATCAAAGATGCAGCAAGAGACGCTACAGAACTTCAACATGCATCTGGCTAAAAAACAAGCATCTATTCAATCAACAATGTGTAGCGTCTACAGCAACAGTCTGTTTCAAAACAATTAGCTAACCTCCTAAGGGCCAGATTACTCTTAATGTTATGGACAAAGTGACAAAGACGAAAACGTAATGGAACCCAATCATAACTTCCAACATCAGCCCCAAACATGAAATCAAACCAAATAAACCATGGAATGTTATTTACTGTGTCATCGCTGCAATTTTCCAACAGGCTCGGGAGAGGCGAAGGTGGAGTCATGAGTCCTCCGAAACATGGCCTGCCCAACCGCGCTCCTTAACACCCGCAAGCTTAACCTCTTCGCTATAGGGGGCAGTATTTTCACGGCCGGATAAAAAAACGTACCCGATTTAAACTGGTTACTACTCTTGCCCAGAAACGAGAATATGCATATTATTAGTAGATTTGGATAGAAAACACTCTGAAGTTTCTAAAACTGTTTGAATGGTGTCTGTGACTATAACAGAACTCATATGGCAGGCAAAAACCTGAGAAAATTCCAAGCAGGAAGTGGCCTGTCTGAGAATTTGTAGTTCTTTTGATTCTCTATCGAAACTACAGTATCTGTGGGGTTACGTTGCACTCTCTAAGGCTTCCATTGGCTGTCTAAAGCCTTCAGAAAGCGGATTGAGCCGTCTCCTGTCTCTGGGCAGAGTATAGTAGCTCAGTTTCTCAGTGGTCTGCCTGGGGACAAAGAGATTGGATATGCGCATTCCCGCGTGCATGCTGTTTTTTTCTTTTCCTCTTTGAATGAATACACTATTGTCCGGTTGGAATATTAGTGCTATTTTCCGAGAAAAATACCATAAAAATTGATTTTAAACAGCGTTTGACATGCTTCTAAGTACGGTAATGGAACATTGACTTTTTTTGTCTCGAAATGCGCTCGTGCGTTACCCTTTGGATAGTGACCTGAACGCACGAACAACACGGAGGTATTTGGACATAACTATGGATTATTTGGAACAAAAACAACATTTCTTGTGGAAGTAGCAGTCCTGGGAGTGCATTCTGACAAAGATCAGCAAAGGTAATACAATATTTCTAATACTAATTCTGAGTTTAGTTTGCCCCGAATTTGGCGGGTGTCAAAATAGCTAGCCATGATGGCTGAGCTATGTAGTCAGAATATTGAAAAATGTGCTTTCGCCGAAAAGCTATTTTAAAATCTGACATAGCGATTGCATAAAGGAGTTCTGTATCTATAATTCTTAAAATAATTATGTATTTTGTCAACGTTTATGATGAGTAATTTTGTAAATTCACCGGAAGTTTTTGGTGGGAATGAATGTTCTGAACATCACACGCCAATGTAAAATGCTGTTTTTGGATATAAATATGAACTTGATTGATCAAAACATACATGTATTGTATAACATAATGTCCTAGGAGTGTCATCTGATGAAGATCAAAGGTTAGTGCTTCATTTAGCTGTGTTTTGGGTTTTTGTGACATATGCTCGCTTGGAAAATGGCTGTGTGATTATTTTGGTCTATGTACTCTCCTAACATTATCTAATGTTTTGCTTTCGCTGTAAAGCCTTTTTGAAATCGGACAATGTGGTTAGATTAACGAGAGTCTTCTTTAAAATGGTGTAAAATAGTGGTATGTTTGAAAAATTGAAATTATTGCATTTGAGGTTTTTGTATTTCGTGGCATGCTGTTCCATTGGATATTGGCTGGGCGTTCAGCTAGCGGAACGCCTAGATGCAACAGGTTTTAACCAGGAAACCATCCGCACCAATGTGTCGGAGGAAACACCATTCTAATGGCGACCGGGGTCAGCCCGCAGGCACCCGGCCTGCTAAAAGGAGTCGCTAGAGCACGATGAGCCCCACCGGCCAAACTCTCCTCTAACCCGGACGATGCTGGGCCAATTGTGTGCCGTCCTATGGGGCTCCTGGCCATGGCCGGTTGTGGCACAGCCCGGGAAATGAACCCGGGTCTTTAGTAACGCCTTAGACTGCTGCGCCACACAGGAGGCCCTAACCCATGGAATGTTTTCTCACATCCTGACAACATGATAGGGACGGTCCCCAGAGTCACACTACGGAAGGCTTGGAATTTCAACCAGATTCCATGATGCCCACCAGAGCATGATGGCAGCAGGTTGAATGCCCCCACATTGAAAGGCCATTGTGCCAGGGGCACTAGGCAGCAATGAAAATAACAAATAGCTTTATTAAAACATTTAAAAAAATTATAGCAGGCCTGGCTGACCCCGAGGGAGGTACAAAGAGAGGATGGACATGTGCCAGTTGTGTGGCACTGGAAGGCCAGATTTAGCTGGGCTCACTGCTGAGGTCTGGGGCTATGGTAGGAAACGGGCTAGCCCATGCATGTCTGCGATTAGCTGCAGCAGGGGGGATAACACACGCGTTTAAACACACACCCCCAACAAAAACAACAGGCTGGCTTTCGCCATCGCTGGGCTGGTGTCAGATATCATGCTGGAGAGAATCGCAATAAATTAATGTACACCATATCTGTAGCGGGGGGGGGGGGCTGTGCGCACAGACACAGCACTCTCAAGGACAAAAAGCTAATGCTCAGTCGCTTTTACAGGATTAGACTTGTTGCTGAAAACAGAGAAGCTTTTTGGCCATCAATGTTGCCAGTGGTTATTATAATCATCAAAGCCTCTCTTACCTTTTATTAGGTGCGTCCTCTTTACACACACCAAATATTTGACTGCAGCAATATATTTTCCCCCTCATGTAGGTCGAGCCCCATTGAAGTGCACTACAAACAGCAGGTGCCTTCTGCTTACACATATGGAGTGTGGGTAGCTCGCCATGGTACAGACTACAGAAACCATTCCTACCCCAACAAGGCCTCTGAGCAGACACTTTGCCTGTGCTTTCAGGGGACTGGCTTTTCTCAAGGCCCAAAGGTGGAGAAAAAAAGGATGCATGAGGGAGGCAGGCCGGCCAGCAGCGATATAAAGGGGCTTTTGGCAGGACATTGTTGTAACAACAATGGAGCGACAAGGGAAAAGAGATTGAGAGAGAGACGCAGAGAAAGAGCAATGTGAAAGGGGAGAGAGGGAGAAAAGAAGGGGACTCAGCAGCAGGGCTAACCCTGGCTGGCTGTCAGGGCTGGCGCTGGGTTGGGCCGCCCTGCTGCCGCGCTCCCCTGCACTGTGCCACTGGCCCCGGCCCTGATCTTATCTGCCCACAGCACTCAGCCCTTTCTTTCCCTGGCACACAGCAGGATATTTAGCTTGGGACCAAGCCCTTCCTACTATTTTACAGCAGGTCAGGAGTCCAGGGCGGGCGACAGGCCGCTGTGCAGGCCACCCTATGGTGTGTGGAAATGACATGAGCAGTGTATTAAAGACAAACAGACAGTTCATAACAGTCCCAGACAGTGTATACAAAAAACCAGTGTGGGACTTTTGAGGCCATTCATTGTTTAAACATTGCTGGATGGTTGGCAATGGAGTCAATGCAGAAACTGAGGTAACTTAAGGTATCATCATCCATTAATTTTGTCACCATAAAAAAATGTAAATATTACCAGCCATATAACATGGGGATTATTTATCTGGATACAGAACATCTATATTTCAGCACTAATAAAACAGAGGCGTGACTATGGTCTAACCAACCCAACACATTTATGGGGCGGCAGGTAGGTGGTTAGAGCGTTGGGCCAGTAACTGAAAGGTATGATCGAATCCCCGAGCTGACAAGGTAAAAATCTGTCATTCTGCCCCTGAACAAGGCAGTTAACCCACTGTTCCTAGGCCGTCATTGTAAATAAGACTTTGTTCTTAACTGACTTGCCTAGTTAAATAAAGGGAAAATAAAATCTCTGCTTGTGACTAAAACATCAATACCTCACCTTTTAAGTCCAGCTAAACAGGAATAGAGCAGTTCATGTTTCTTTGGCATGTTTGGTAAACATAGTGCCTTCAGAATCTATTCATACACTGACTTATTCCACATTTTGTTGTGCTCCGCACATAAAATGGTAAAACGGTTAATCCACACATAAAACGGTCAACCGAATCGTTTCTAGTCATCGCTCTTCCTTCCAGGCCTTTTCTTCTCGACTTTATATTGCAATTGGCAACTTTCATAAAATAGGTGCATTACTGCCACTGACCTCGTTCGTCTTTCAGTCACCCACGTGGGTATAACCAATGAGCAGATGGCACGTGGGTACCTGCTTCTACAAACCAATGAGGAGATGGGAGAGGCAGGACTTGCAGCGCGATCTGCGTCAGAAATAGAACTGATTTCTATTTTAGCTCATGTCAACGCAGACGCTAGTTGGCGCGCGCGAGCAGTGTGGGTGCAATAATTGAATAATCTAGATTTCTAAATGTATTGTGCAACGCTTGCGCACATGAAGCGAGCGGTGTAGTCAGCCTGTTACTCTCCTGAAGTTGCCGGTAATAGGCCAAACAAGGAGTCGGCACAATTTATCTTACCATTTCTACCGATCTGCGTGCCAGTTAGTTTTCATATGCACATTTTTGTGAAACTGTTTAATTTAATTCATAATAACTTCTTCATATCTCAAAATCATTGTCATGTGGTTAATCAAAACTATCAAAATCTAAATGAAAATGATAAACCTAAAAACGATGTAAAAGGCCAACAAATAAAAACGTTGCAGCCTGCAGGGTGAAAATAACCTGATCAAAATAAATATCCTAGAAATCACATTGGCTACTCATGGCCTGTCTACAACGAACTTGAAACATTGCATCAACTATTAACTTGGGTCCGGCCTGAAGCTTGCGCTAGCAAACTTTATATCCCGAGCCAGTGAGCTCGGGACAGACACAGCTGTAGACTATTTGCGTAAAGGATAAGAAGCAGTGCTCAACTTGGGCAGGAGCTCACCTGAGCTAAGTACCAGCACCTCATTTTCTACTGCTTGAGCTTCTGTTCCTGTTATGTAGAATATTAGCTCAAAAGTATTGTGGAGCTCCTGCACCTAAATATAAAACAGTACCAGCACTCAAAATGAGTACCGGAACCTATTTCAGTCCAAGTCAAGCACTGATAAGAAGTAATCAGGTAGGCCTATTTTATGATGTTTCCACTGGATCAGAGCATGACGTTTCCCTTTCATGCGGAGTGATTATCGAAACGGAAAGAGCTGGAAAGATTTTTCAAATACAGAACTATTGTAATTCTCAATGGATGTAAAAAACAGACGTTTGTTTGCTGATTGAGGTGAAGAAAACATTACTTTGAGAAGCACCACAGGTCATTAGTGATGGTGCGTTAAGACAATCAGAAATACTATCAGATCCCCAAATGGGAACCTTTGTATGCGTGCAAGCCAGGTAGCCTATAGGCCTACTTCTATGCGTGCGCGTCCTTAATCAACATTGACAGGAGCGCGCCAAACAAAAGACAATGACTAAATTGACAGAACTCATAAATGGAATTAAATAAACCAAAACTTGTTTCTCACAAGTGTAGCATAGGTTGTGCACTCTGCAAACAATGTGTCCACTCTGACAATGACAACTGGAAGAATGGAATAATAATATTGAATGCATTAAAATAAATGACCATAACCAAAGTAACAAACATTGTAGATGAGAAATGAATGGTAAATGTACTACTTGTGATATACAGTGCCTTCGGAAAGTATTCAGACCCCTTGACTTTTTCCACATTTTGTTACGTTACAGCCTTACTCTAAAATGGATTTTAAAAATATTACTTCTCAGCAATCTACACACAATACCCCAAATAAATAAGGTATTTCAATGTATTTTTTATACATTTGCAAAAACAATTACATTATGGGGCATTGTGTGCATTTAATACATTTTAGAATAAGGCTGTAACGTAACAAAATGTGGAAAAAGTCAAGGGGCCTGAATAATTTCCGAAGGCACTGTATATATATATATATATATATATCTTTTTACTGTTCGACTAACATGATCTCGGACGACCAACAGCCTAAAGACCAAACAATCAACCATTGATATAGATTAAGCATAACAAAGGTAACCCTGTGGTACGCCGCAGGATATCTTGGCTCTGGTAAATGCACAGCCGTTTACATAAACACATTCTCTACCATAAACTTAACTATATAGCCAATTATATGTATAAACCCGAAAGCCGTAATAATACCATTTAGAAAGTAATATTTCATGATCAACCATGTCAAAAGCTTTGGATAAATCTAAAAAGATTTCAAGGGCGTGAGTATTCATTGTTCAGGGCTCTAAAGATTTTATCCACACGTTGCAAAAGAGCCACAACTGTGGAGTAGTTTTAATGAAAACCATATTGGTGCTCATATAGGATACAGTGTTCATTTAAATGTTTCAACATTCTCTTATACACCAATTTTTCTAGGATTTTAGAAAAACATGGTAGTACAGATATTGGCCGATCATTTCTAAAAGAACTGGGATCCCCAGATTTATAGAGGTAGGATAACTTTGGCAATTCTCTCATCTTCAGGAACAATACCAGCTTGCATTGATTTGGTGAAGATATATGTTAGAGGCTCAGTAATCATGGAAGACACAGATTTCAACAAAGAGGCACCAATCTCATCATGAGATGACATCTTTAAAGTTACCAATTACCTCCATTACACCAGGAGGATCAAACTGAAGCAAAGAAGGGACATGTCCCTTAATGTAATCCAAGGGCTTTCCATCAGTTCTCCATTTTCTTTGACAGAGGAACCCACATTCACAAACAAAAGTATTAAATTCACATGAAATAACAGTAGGAACACTGTCTTATTTCCAACAATAAATTGAGATGGAATAGAAAAAGTAATCGACAACTATTCCAACAGTTGATTGATGATTTTCCAAGTTGACTTTATATTTTTTAAGGATTCTTGGAATTTGTTAGTAAAATATTTTTGGGGGGGAAATTCGAAGTAGGCGAGTAAAATGTGTTATACTTTTTGTAATCTGCAGAATTCAGGGTAGAGGGATTTGTGAACAACTTTTTATACAACTTCAATTTAATTTTTTTAACTGAGGATTTTTTTAGACTGGTTGTAAACCAAGATTTTCAGAACCCATCTACTGCTCTCTTACTTGGTTTAACTAAAAGTCTGGTAAGCAGACCTAACTGATAAACATTTTCCCATGAAATTAACTACATTACCAAAAGTATGTGGATACCTACTCATCGAACAATTCATTCCAAAATCATGGGCATTAATATGGAGTAGGTCCCCCCTTTGCTGCTATAACAGCCTCCACTCTTCTGGGAAGGCTTTCCACTAGATGTTGGAACATTGCTGCAGGGACTTGCTTCCATTCAGCCACAAGCGTATTAGTGTGGACATTGTCATGCTGAAACAGGAAAGGGCCTAACCCCAAATTGTTGCCACAAAGTTGGAAGCACAGAATAGTCTAGAATGTTATTGTATGCTGTAGCGTTAATATTTCCCTTAACTGGAACTAAGGGGCCTAGCCCGAACCATGAAAAACAGCCTCAGACCATTATTTCTCCTCCAAACTTTATAGTTGGCACTATGCATTGGGGCAGGTAGCTTCTCATGGTATCCGCCTTTCCCAGATTCATCTGTCAGACTGCCAGATGGTTAAGCATGATTCATCACCCCAGAGAACGCGTTTCCACTGCTCCAGAGTGCAATAGCGGCAAGCTTTACAGTCGACGCATGGCATTGCGCATGGTGATCTTCAGCTTGTGTGCGGCTGCTCGGCCATGGAAACCCATTTCATGAAGCTCCAGACTAACAGTTCTTGTGCTGAAGTTGCTTTCAGAGGCAGTTTGGAACTCTGCAGTGAGTGTTGCAACCGATGACAGATGATTTTCACGCACTTCAGCGGTCCCGTTCTGTGAGCTTGTGTGGCCTACCACTTCGCAGCTAAGCCATTGTTGCTCCTAGATGTTTCCACTACACAAGAACAGCACTTGCAGTTGACCGGGGCAGCTCTAGCAAGGCAGAAATTGACAAACTGACTTGTTGGAAAGGTGGCATCCTATGACGTTGCCATGTTGAAAGTCACTTTGCTCTTCAATAGGCCATTACACTGCCAACATTTGTCTATGGAGAGTGCATGGCTGTGTGCTCAATTTTATACACCTGTCAGCAAAGGGTGTGGCTGAAATAGCTGAATCCACTAATTTGAAGCAGTGTCCAGATACCTTGTACAGTTGAAGGCGTAAGTTTACATACACCATAGCCAAATATATTTAAAACTCAGTTTTTCACAATTCCTGACATTTAATCCTAGTAAAAATCCCCTGTCTTAGGTCAGTTAGTATCGCCACTTTATTTTAAGAATGTGAAATGTCAGAATAATAGTTGAGAGAATGATTTATTTCAGCTTATATTTCTTTCATCACATTCCCAGTGGGTCAGAAGTTTACATACACTCAATGTGGCAGATGTTGAAAAGCCATAACACATAACAGGTTATGGTCAATAATATCAAAAGGCTGCACTGAAATCTAACAGTACAGCTCCCACAATCTTCGCATTATCAATTTCTTTCAACCAATTATCAATTGTCATTTGTGTCTCTATAAGCAGGCTGAAAGTCTGTTCATTTGTTTACAGAAAAGTAGCATTGTATTTGGTCTTCCGTTAGAAACGGTAAATGCCGCTTTACCACTCGAGTAGCGGAATGACTTTGGAATCCCTCTAGGCCTGAGGACAAAGACTGTCCTCTAGGCTCAGATGAAATATATGACATAAAGGAGTGGCTAGAGAGTCAGTTACCATCCTCAGTTGTCAATGCCATGAGGTTTATCATTATTGGTCAATAACAATTTTTCCAACTCTCCCACACTAACTTTACAAAATTCAAACTTGCAATGCTTTTCTTTCATTATGATTTTTTTTTTTTTCATACATGAGTACGATGGCCAACTGTTTGTTATTGGTATTTACTGCCCAAGTTTGCCAATTAAGAAATGTAAATAATTGGCAACATCATGGTTGTGATGAATAAGCCATCTGATTCAACAAAGATGGAGTTGAATTCATTTTTCTGCCCATAATTTTATTTAAAGTACTCCAAGAAAATATGCATTCTTTATATCATTGATCTTGGATTCATAATACAGTTTATTCTTTCTGTTGAGTTTAGTCACATCATTTCTCAATTTGCAATAAGTCAGCCATGTAAACAAGTGTACAAACTGAACTGTGACCTCCCCTTGTCTCCCAGTGTGTTGGAAAGCAGACAACCAGGCTTTCCTCTAGGATTTAGCCTGTGCTTAGCTCTATTCTGTTTTTTTAAAATTCTAAACTCCCTAGTCCTTGCCGATGACATACTGCAGCCCCACCATGCTTGAAAATATGAAGAGTGGTACTCAGTGATGTGTTGCGTTGGATTTTCCCCAAACATAACGCTTTGTATTCAGGACACAAAGTTCATTTCTTTACCACATTTTTTGCAGTTTTACTTTAGTGCCTTATTGCTAACAGGATGCACATTATGGAATATTTTTATTCTGTACAGGTGTCCTTTTCACTAACATTTAGGTTAATATTGTGGAGTAACTACAATGTTGTTGATCCATCCTCAGTTTGCTCCAATCACAGCCATTAAACTGTTTTACAGTCCCCATTGGCCTCATGGTGAAATCCCTGAGCGGTTCCCTTCCACTCCAGAAACTGAGTTAGGAAGGACTGGGTGTATTGATACACCCATCAGAAAGTGTAATTAATAACTTCACCATGCTCAAAGGGATATTCAATAACCATGTATCCATCCTCAGTTTTTATGCAAGTAAAGTGATATTGTATTCAAAATAAATAATAATCACGACAGTGGTGATGGAAACAGGAAGTGTCGGTGTTCGTTTGACATGGTGGGATGTAAAATTTATTATGTTGAAATGCCTTTATGCGCAAATAATTGATATAATAACCATATCAAAGTAAATTTGGAGTCACAATTATATGGTGTGTGGTCCTCCCACTACAACTCGGTAAACCATGCAGTTTATTAGGCTACAGATGAAATAAGTGATGAACTTCAGAGGGTGGTGAAAGTGCACGGTGATGAACTTGATGCTCCTTTCCAATAAATATCGAGGGTCTTAATCTGGTGACATGATCGATGCTTGACTGCCACTTGACCCCAAAAAATATTCTCTCACTTATCCATAATAATCTCATTGTGTAGATTAGACAAACCGCACAGCCCACCGCACTGTTCCTGCGAGCTGTTGGCTTGAGTGCAGGTGCCAAAACCAGAATCGGCACATTTGCTATTTAAACACAATTGTTTTTTTAGACAAAACTATCAATAGAGTTGAAAAGGCAAATGGACACACATTGAACTTTAGTTTCGTATTTAGTACACAAAAACTTAAGTGAAAAGTACATTTTCTGTGCACTACGTCATCACGCACTGATTTTGTGGTGGAAAGTCCATTTGGTGGAAACTGTGCATATTTTCATTATGCGGCTTCTAGAATATTTGCATGAAAATCTGGCTATTGTCAGCTATTTATCTATTTTTGTTTTTTACACACTCATCTTTCCAATAGGTGCCTTTCTTTGTGAGGGGTTGGAAAACCTCACTGGTCTTTGTGTTTGAAATTCACGACTCGACTGAGGGACCTTACAGATTATTGTATGTGCAGGGTCAGAGAGGAGGTAGTCATAATTTTTTTATGTTAATCACCATTAATGCTCAGAGTGAGTCCATGCAATTTGTGACTCGTTAAGCAAATGTTTACTCCTTAACTTATTTACGCTTGCCATAATAAAGGGGTTGAATACTTATTGACTCAAGACATTTCAGCATTTCATTTTTTTTTTTATTCGTACACATTTCTAAAAACAAAATCCACTTTGACATTAGGGGACATTGTGTGTTGGCCAGTGCCAAAATCTCAATGAATCCATTTTACCTCAGGCTTGTAAAATAACTTTTGTGTGGAAAAAGTTAAGGGTTATGAATACTTTCTGAAGGCACTGTATAACTTCAGAGTGGGTAGGTGAGAGTGTGGGGGGAGTTGTACAAACAGTGACATAACTGAAGTCTTAATGGCCAGACAGACTGGCACACATACTCTAGAGAGCCATGACAGATATCAGAAGAGATCCAGGTTTTACCTTGAGAACCCGGGCAGCGACGCCCCCAGACGTTCCTCCTCCCCTCTGTAGCTCGCCCTCTCACGACACGAACCTGGACCCCTGGGAGACAGACAGGAGAACCATCATTAGACACTTCGATCAAAGGCCCTGAACCCTTTCTCTAAAATCTTACCACGTGTATATACACACCCAGGGGGGACTATAGGGAAACTGGCTGATAGCATGAGTAGTTGGGAACATTGAAAAGTTTGACCTGTTGAAGAAAATCAAGAAGTGTGTCAAACAAGAGACTTTAGACTGAAAACAGAAGGAACAAATGTTGAGCATTTCGACAGTCACTTTGTAAGTTTAGGTGTGAGACATCCCTGGATTCAGATTCTTGTCAATTGTCAAAATAAAAATAACACTTGTCAGTGCACTCTTGAAAACGTGCAATCGGTTTCTGAATGCTCAAAGCGTCGCAGCAGGAACCATCATGGTTGACAGAATCTTTGTTTATTTGTGAGCTACGCTACTATTCAGAACCCCCTGGTAGGCCTCAATCAGATATGACCACAGATATTATTAGACTTCTCGACAGCCGGGTAAACCCTGCATTGTTGGTCTTCATTTGATTACCTAGCATCGTCTCTGGTTCGTGGTTATGCTATGTAGAGAACGAGAACAAGGCCATCATTTGACCACAGTTGGCACCGCCACATGCGGTTTGGAGAGAAGAATAAGAATTTGCCCGTGCCAAACCTTTCCTGTTAACATGTGAGACTGGTAGGCAGGCGGGGTTAAGGTTAAGCGACTTCCGCACATCACGACAAACCTGCACCACTGTCAATGTTGTATAACAGGCCAATAAATCACACAGTCCCACAGGCAGTTTGTAGCCGTACTTCAAGAAGCCCTTTCTACAAGGGGCTCAAAAAAAGCGTGGTGTTCTAACAATTGTCTGAGTGAAATCAGTTCACAAAGCTGTCTGGGGCAATGTTATAACACAAATATGTGTGACATTCCTCAGGCCTGTCCTGGAATACGGTTCACCAGTTTGGCCGGGTCTCACAAAGCACCTGATCAAACACATGGAAGGCCTTCAGAGAAGATGCTGCCGTATAATTGAAACACCCGATGACATTTCCCAGCCTGGAGGCAAGAAGAGACCACAAGATGAGAGTTCACTCGGCTACTGAAGGCTACCCACCCACTTCTCCAGGCACTACCCACAAAACCAAACCACTCTAACCTGTGAAATGGGAGACAACACAGCCAGTCACACAGAAATACATCAACTGACCTTTCTGCCTAGAGCATACAGACTGACCCTGTAGTGTACATATGGGTCATTTCTTAACTGTAATTTTGTCCATGAGCCCTAAATTGACAGTAATATAAAATGGAATTGGCCTAAACTCTGGGGTTGAAATCAGCTATCAAAAGACATGTTCCAGGGTCCACTGGAAAAAAACTAAGCATTAGTGAGTAGCAGGTTTGTTTCATCTTTAACACTTTTCTCTTAAATGTCACAGAGCAAGTTTGCTCTCAGGATGAAAACAGTTGTGACGGTGGACAGTTAGGCTTTTAGACACCACTCTGAGGTTGAGCACTCTCTTTGGAATCAAGGGGGCCTTCGTCGGCAGCAGCAATTCAGCCACCCACATAGTTGACTGCATACGTTTCACAACAACCTGAATGAAAGACTCGACTTCAGGATAAACAAGCATTCAAAAAACTGTAACTCAGCAATTTGGATGAGACAGACTCCGGTCCTTCTGTTCTAGTGCGTGTGAACCCCCTCTCTTGATAGAGCTTCTGCTGAGCCAAGTACCAGACAAGGCACTGTAAACCATGGCTGAGATTCATGTGTCCCTCGCGACTGTACATTTTGTGGTATTAGATTCATTCAAATGAGCATTCATTTGTTAAACAGATGCAAATAAAGTTTAATTGACGTGAATTGATTATACACAAGTGAAAAAAGACCCAAGTTAGCTAGAGGTGAAGTAAAAAGGAGGTTTGTACAACCAATACAAATGGCAGGAATGTGTTAATAAAACCAAGCTTTTTACAAATGGCAAATAAAGAGCTTCTTGCCATTTCCATTTATTTTATGAGCAGCGTTTGGTTCAATCCCAACCTGTCAAAACAACATGACTCAGCCAGTCAAACTCACCTTAAGCTGCGGTAGGAGTCCCTAACTCTAAGCGATAGTCTAAAGCAGTAGTCAGTCAAGTTTCACTCAATCTCAGAGCCCGCTATTACCAAAATCGCAGCGTCAAGATGAGGGACTCAAGTCATCCTGAGTGGAGACCGCACAAACGTTATACCTCATAACAGACAAGACCACGGAGCTGACGTTAGAGATGGCATTCATCCACCGACCAGAAGGGAGAGGGGGGAAACGAGATGAAATCAGATAGGGAGGTTAAGGAGAGCCCTAGATAAAATGTGTGTAGGCTAGCTCCGGAGGCCGAGAGAGAGAGAGGGACTGATGTAGGAGAGAAAAACAAAATGTAGAGATCAAACGGCCGTGGAGCCCTAAGTCAGGCCACATGCTCCTGGATTAGCCGTGGCATGGACCTACAGCCTGGGAAAAACGGCTGATAACACCCTTCGAGAGATTAAGCAATATTTTTTTTTACATAAGAGACGCTTTTTGGCACTGAATAGACCTACTAGGCTACTGCAGACGACCATTCTGATCGTTTGCACTAGCTCGAAACAAACCAAGGCCCTCTTTATGAATGTCGTAATACAAAGAAGAAGAGGGAGGTCATGACTTCCCTCTGATCCTGAACTAACTAGCAAAATCTCTAGCTAAATGCCTTTCAAAGAGAAAGATGCTGGGTAAGGACTTCAAAGTGGAAGGAGGTCCACACAAAGTCAATGTCCATATGCAACAGTTATAAAACCCACTGGCCTTAGTGAGTATACATTAGTGATGGGGGGGAAGGAAAAAAAACAATACAGTTATCAAATCCAAATTGTATTTGTCACATTCGCCGAATACAACAGGTGTAGACCTTACAGCAAAATGCTTACTTACAAGCCATTAACCAACAATGCTTTAAGTTAAGAAAAAACGTGTTAAGTAAAAAAATTGATAATTAAAATAAAAGTAACAAATAATTAAACAGCAGCAGTAAAATAACAAGCGAGGCCATATACAGGGGGTACCGGTACAGAATCGATGTGCGGGGGCACCGGTTAGTCGAGGTAATATGTACATGTAGGTAGAGTTACAGTGACCATGCATAGATAATAAACAGAGAGTAGCAGCAGCGTAAAAGAGGGGTCTGGGTAGCCCTTTGATTAGCTGTTCAGGAGTCTTATGGCTTGGGGGTAGAAGCTGTTAAGAAGCCTTTTGGACCTAGACTTGGCGCTACGATACCGCTTGCCGTGCAGTAGCAGAAAGAACAGTCTATAAATAGGGTGGCTGGAGACTTTGACAATTTTTAGGGACTTCCTGACACCGCCTGATATAGAGGTCCTGGATGGCGGGAACCTTGACCCCAGTGAGATATATATATATATATATATTTTTACAATAGTTGGCTGTACCTGCACCAAAACTCCAGTATTTTTCCTTCATAGCTTGTTCTCAATCTTTTCAAATAGGGAGACAAATTTGTTTTCAGCAATTTTATTTCCACAAATGATCAAAACTAGTTCTCATGGCTCGTCTCTCTGCAACAATATGTTTGGAACTTTGAATTGCAATAAAATCACAGTATCGAATCGCAATACATATAGAATTTTGAGAATCGCAATAGATATCGTATTGGTACCTAAGTGATAATATCGTATCGCAAGGTCCCTGGCAATTTCCAGCACTAGTATACCTGTGAGGAACAATAAATATGGTATTTATTAGGATCCCCTATAGCCACTGCAAAAGCATCAGCTACTCTTCTTGGGGTCCACATGAAATAATACATTGTACAGAACATTATTAGTCAAGGACAAACATACATTTAAAATATCACACAGCCTAAATATCAGTACATACACAATATCTAGGTCTAATACATAGTACAGTGCAATACAAGATTAATAAAATGGCTGGGTCTTTTCACAGTAAATATTATTTTCAGTTTTTTTTTTTAAACTGGTTTTCTGCTAGCTTGAGCTACCTGGGGTGGCAGAGTTCCATGTAGTCATGGCTTTATTTAATACGGTGCGTTTTCCAGCCTCTGTTCTGGACCTGGGGACTGTGAGGAGAACTCTGGTTGCCCGTCTTGCTGCACATGACAACATAGCTGGGCAGTAGTCCAGGTGTGACAACACTAGGGCCTGTAGGACCTGCCTTGTCGATAGTGCTGTTAAGAAGGTAGAGCAGCGCTTTATTATGGACCGACTTCTCCCCATTTTAGCAACCATTGAGTCTATATGTTTTGACCATGAAAGCTTACTATCTAGGGTTACACCCAGCAGTTTAGTCTCCTCAACTTGCTCAATAGCCACATTATTCAGTAATAGCTCTAAACAAGGTTTAGCATTATGTGAGTGACTTGTCCCAAAAGTATGTTTTTTGAGATTCGTATTATGGATCCCCGGCAGCAGCTACTGTTCCTGGGATCCAGCAAAATTAATGTAGTTATACATTTTTCAAAACATTGCAATACATTCATAACAGATTTCACAAAAAGTCTGGATCATTGTTCCTCTAACTTCCGCGACGCATACAAAGCCATCCGTCGCCCTCCTTTCGGCAAATCTGACCACGACTCAATTTTGTTGCTCCAGCCTATAGACAGAAACTAAAACAGGAAACGTCCCGTGCACAGGTCTGTTCAATGCTGGTCCGACCAATCTGATTCCACGCATCAAGATTGCTTCGATCACGTGGACTGGGATATGTTCCGGATAGCGTTGAAGAACAACATTGATGTATACGGTGGGCAAGTTTATTAGCAGGTGCATCGGTGATGTTGTACCAACAGCAAATATTAAAACCTTCCCCAACCAGAAATCGTGGATTGATGGCAGCATTTGCACAAAATTGAAAGCGTGAACCACTGCTATTAATCAGGGCAAGGCAACCAGAAACATGACCGAATACAGTGTAGCTATTCCCTCCGCAAGGCATTCAAACAAGCTAAGCGTCAGTATAGAGACAAAGTAGAGTCACAATTCAACGGCTCAGACACGAGAGGAATGTGGCAGGGTCTACAGTCAATCACAGACTCCAAAAAGAAAACCAGCCCCGTTGCGGAGCCCGATGTCTTGCTCCCAGACAAACTAAACTTCTTCGCTCGCTTTGAGGACAATACAGTGCCACCGACACGGCCCGCTACCAAAACCTGCGGACTCTCCTTCACCGCGGCCAATGTGAGTAAAACATTTAAACGCGTTAACCATCGCAAGGCTGCGACGACACAACAGTGGTAGGCTTGATTACCAACAACGAGACGGCCTACAGGGAGGAGGCGAGGTCGCTCGGAGTGTGGTGTCAGGAAAACAACCTCACACTCAACAAAACAAAGGAGATGATTGTGGATTTCATTGATTGTGGACTTCAGGAAACAGCAGAGGGAGCACCCCCCCTATCCACATAGACGGGACTGCATTGGAGAAGGTGGAAAGTTTTAAGTTCCTCACATCACAGACAAACTGAAAAGGTCCACCCACACAGACAGCATGGTGAAGAAGGCGCAACAGCGCCTCTTCAACCTCAGGAGGCTGAAGAAATTTGGCTTGTCACCAAAAACACAAACTTTTACAGATACACAATCGAGAGCATCCTGTCGGGCTGTATCACCGCCTGGTACGGCAACTGCTCCGCCCACAACCTCACTCCAGATTGTAGTGAGTAGAGGTCGACCGATTAATCGGAATGGCCGATTTCAAGTTTTCATAACAATCTGTAATCGGCATTTTTTTGACACCGATCATGGCCGATTACATTGCACTCCACGAGGAGACTGCGTGGCAGGCTGACTACCTGTTACACGAGTGCAGCAAGGAGCCAAGGTAAGGTGCTAGCTAGCATTAAACACATCTTATAAAACACAATCAATCTTAACATAATCACTAGTTAACTACACAGGGTTGATGATATTACGAGTTTATCTAGCTTGTCCTGCGTTGCATATAATCGATGCGGTGCCTGTTAAATTTATCATTGAGTTACAGCCTACGTCACCAAACGGGTGATTTAACAAGCGCATTCGAGAAAAAAGCACTGTCGTTGCACCAATGTGTACCTAACCATAAACATCAATGCCTTTCTTAAAATCAATACACAATAAAAAAAATGTAAACCTGGATATTTAGTTAATATTGCCTGCTGACATTAATTTCGTTTAACTAGGGAAATTGTGTCACTTCACTTGCGTTCTGTGCAACAGAGTCAGGGTATATGCAACAGTTTGGGCAGCCTGGCTCGTTGCAAAATAATTTGCCAGAATTCTACGTAATTATGACATCACATTGAAGGTTGTGCAATGTAACAGCAATATTTAGACTTAGGGATGCCACCCGTTAGACAACATAAGGAACGGTTCCATATTTCACTGAAAGAATAAACGTTTTGTTTTTGAAATGATAGGTCATTGATATGGTCAAATCCGGAAACTAAGGCTCGTATTTGTGTGTTATTATATTATAATTAAGTCTATGATTTGATAGAGCAGTCTGACTGAGCGGTGGTAGGCAGCAGCAGGCTCGCAAGCATTCATTCAAACAGCACTTTACAGCGTTTGCCAGCAGCTCTTCGCAATGCTTCAAGCATTGCGCTGTTTATGACTTCAAGCCTATCAACTCCCGAGATTAGGCTGGCAATACTAAAGTACCTATTAGAACATCCAATAAAAAGGTATATGAAATACAAATGTTATAGAGAGAGAAATAGTCCTATAATAACTACAACCTAAAACTTCTTACCTGGGAATATTGAAGACTCATGTTAAAAGGAACCACCAGCTTTCATATGTTCTCATGTTCTGAGCAAGGAACTTAAACATGAGCTTTTTACATGGCACATATTGCACTTTTACTTTCTTCTCCAACACTGTTTTCGCATTATTTAAACCAAATTGAACATATTTCATTATTTGAGACTAAATTGATTTTATTGATGTATTATATTAAGTTAAAATAAAAGTCTTCATTGTTCATTCAGTATTGTTGTAATTGTCATTATTACAAATATATATCTAAAAAAATTAATCGGTATCGTCTTTTTTTGGTCCTACAATAATCGGTATCGGCTATGAAAAATCATAATCGGTCGACCTATAGTAGTGAGGTTTGCACAACGCATCACCGGG
>NC_138300.1:18945000-19140000 GCF_965601325.2 Salmo salar
CCTTCCCCCCTCTCTCTCTCTCTCCCCCTTCCCCTCTCTCTCCCCCTTCCCCCCTCTCTCTCTCCCCCTTCCCCTCTCTCTCTTTCTACAAGAGCTAAAGCCTCGCTCTCTCGGAGAACTAAAAGCAGAGCCACATTAGCCTGAGCAGGTTGAATGACTACTCTCAATGTGCGTGACAGCTATTAGAAAAGTGGAGGGCCTTTTAAAGAACAACTGATCGCCTCAATCGAGGAAAGGGAGATTGAAACGAACCCAAGCACCGACTGACAACTGAAAGTCTGATGGAATCGGAAGGAAGGAATGCCATAAATGATAGATAAAAGAATGAAGGCGGATTGTTCAGGGTAATGGTTAGAGAGTAGACACGCCATGTGGTCAGTTCAGACACAAAATGCAAATATAAAATACAAATGTGGCTTCTATTTGAATACTTGTAAAATAAGCATCTGGAGGGTTCTATAGGACAATGCTTGGTTACAGTTCCTTTAGCATTTAGTTCTTGAGTTTGCTATCGTTGCTTAACTGGAGTTATTAGTAGAAGAAGGGAAGTAACTTGGAAGAGTGCAGACCTCCTCTTTTTCTCTTCTTAAATACCTCCCGAGGAATCTTTGGGGCCAGGCTTTGAAGGTTTAAATGCTTTAGTTACAGATGCTTTTGTTTTTAGGTTATTATAGCTGAATAACTGCAGTTATTAGTATAAAAAGAGCAGGTTAAAAGATCACTTTGAAGAAAGCAGACCTCTGCTTGTGTTGTCATTGCTTTAACTGTAGTTATTAGTAGAAAAAGAGACTACTGACTATTTTAGGTCTACCTAACAATACATCAAGTGCACAGCTTCTTTTTATTAACCTTGTTTCATGTACTACGTCTTACCATAGAATACGGAGGGCGGGTCGTGGAAGAAGGTGTAGTTGGTGAAGAAGAGCAGGTAGGTGCTGTAGGACCAGGACATGGTGTAGAAGACCAGCTTCCACGCACTCTCTGGCATCTTGGCAGTATCTTTGGGGTGGAGACGACACCATTGTGCAAACGGCTGCAACACACAATCACAGGACACTTGGCTATTGTTCAAATGTGTGAGTGGGGACACTCCGCTTTCAGATAATACTCAATGGAATGTTATGTATGTATTGGTGTTATACATTATGTGTGCACATTGATAAAGTAAATGGGGCTGTTTTGCTGCCGTGAATCACATGGTGGGTGCAAAACACATTATTTGGCAGAAACGTGTCGTCTGCAAATCACCCCATGTCTATTTATGGCTTGTTAAACAAACAGAAAATACAGGAAGTCAGCGAGATTCTTCCTGAAGTGCTGTGTGTTTGTGTGTGTCTGTGTCTGTGAACTGATAACTTCTTCTTCAGAGAAGAGGCCCATTCCCCAAGAGCCACGCCATAGCTTAACAGTAACCCCTCTCTCCCCCCTTCCTCCCTGTGTCCTGATAAACCAGAGGAACCCTAGCCGCTGGGCTCAAAGACGATCCGTTGGCCGCCGTGCCACATGAGAAACCAAACCCCCGCTCCTTATCTTTCCCCATGACAGAAGAGCTGTACCTCTCTAGGCGACCAGCCGGCCCATGCCGAGCACACCTCCGGCTCCAGTGTAACCAGAGATAAAAAAATGAAAGGGGTCCATTTGCTGATACATCTCAATCACTTGTCACTAGTTAGCAGCAGGCCCAGGAACAGGCCTTGGTCCTCCATCGTGCCAGTGTGCTTAGTGCAGCAAGGAGGGACTAGTTCTCTTTCTATCTTTCTCCATTCCCTCTATTTCCGATGTCCCAGATTTGCAGGGACAGTGACGAGCTGGAAAGAGAAAGAAAGAGAGAGACAGAGCGAGCGAGCGAGAACGAAAGAGGAAGACCGAGAGAGGTCCTATGTGATCACGTTGCCAGAGCGACACACTGCGTCACGTGACCTATATCCTCACCCCTGATAGGCCCGCACAGCATGTGTTTAGTGAGTCATGTATGCCGCAGACAGCAGGATATCCCCTGCCTCCACATCCCTCCCTCCTCCTCCCCCCACCCCATGCCTGCAACATTTATTTAAAGAGGCCCACTGTCAGTGCAGTCACCCCCTCCTCAAACCCACCAGTCGTCTACTCCACTGCGAGCCTGTCTGCTCCGATGCTAGTGTGACTGCCACACAATCAGGCCTTGTCATCACCCCATACCACACAGACCAGAGCGAGTGAGGTGCTTTTAACACACAGCATGGCTGTTGCATAGTCGAGCACATACACTATATATACAAAAGTATGTGGACACCCCTTCAAACGAGTGGATTCGGCTATTTCAGCCACACCCATTGCTGACAGGTGTATAAAATCGAGCACACAGCCATGCAATCTCCATAGACAAATATTGGCTGTAGAATGGCCTTACTGAAGAGCTCAGTGACATTCAACGTGGCACCGTCAGAGGATGCCACCTTTCCACCAGGTCAGTTCGTCAAATTTCTGCCCTGCTAGAGCTGCCCCGGTCAATTGTAAGTGCTGTTATTGTGAAGTGGAAACGTCAAGGAGCAACAACGGCTCTGCCGCAAAGTGGTAGGCCACACAAGCTCACAGAAAGGGACAGCCGAGTGCTGAAGCGCGTAGTGCGTAACAATCGTCTGTCCTCGGTTGCAACACTCACTACCGAGTTCCAAACTGCCTCTGGAAGCAACGTCAGCTCAATAACTGTTCGCCGGGAGCTTCATAAAAATGGGCTTCCAAGGCCGAGCAGCAGCACACAAGCCTAAGATTACCATGCGCAATGCCAAGCGTCGGCCGGAATGGTGTTATGCTCGCCACCATTGGACTCTGGAGCAGTGGAAACACATTCTCTACAGTCATAAATCACACTTTACCATCTGGCAGTCCGACGGACGAATCTGGGTTTGGCGGATGCCAGGAGAACGCTACCTGCCCGAATGCAGTGTCAACTGTAAAGTTTGGAGGAGGAAGAATAATGGTCTGGGGTTGTTTTTCATGGTTCGTGCTAGGCCCCTTAGTTCCAGTGAAGGGAAATCTTAATGCAACAGCATACAATGATATTCTGAACGAAATACACAGAAAAAGGAAAAAAAGGAAAAAATCCTAAATTGATGAAGGAGGATGATGATGATTATGAAGACTACATACACTAAATGTTTGAGGACAGGGTTTTGTTCTTTCTGGATTTCATTAGAATGACGATCGCAAAGAAAGGGACCGGCAACAACTCTACAATCCCACCTATTGAATCCTGCAAGATACTGTTCTTAACTATACAACTACCTTTTTTGGTTGCTGAGGCAACGGTTCGGGAAAGGACCTTTCCTGTTTTAGCACGACAATGCCCCTGTACACAAAGCGAGGTCCATACAGAAATTGTTTGTCGAGATCGGTGTGGAAGAACTTCACTGGCCTGCACAGAGTCCTGACCTCAACTCCATCGAACACCTTTGGGATGAATTGGAATGGCGACTGCAGGCCTAATCGCCCAACATCAGTACCCGACCTCAATAATGCTTGTGGCTGAATGGAAGCAAGTCCCTGCAGCAATGTTCCAACATCTAGTGGAAATCCTTCCCAGAAGAGTGGAGGCTTTTATAGCAGCAAAAGGGGGACCAACTCCATATTAATGCCCATGATTTTGGAATGATATGTTCGAAGAGCAGGTGTCCACATACTTTTTGTCATGTAGTGTATTCCATTACAAAGGACACACTTAAACACAAAAAGGTAAGCGTAACTATTAAGCCCACATACCCATTAAACCCACTTCCATCTTTGGATTTAACTAATTAATCTGGTTGTTACATCCATAACAGTTCTGGGGCGGCAGGGTAGCCTAGTGGATAGAGCGTTGGACTAGTAACCGAAAGGATGCAAGATCAAATCCCTGAGCTGACAAGGTAAAAATCTGTCATTCTGCCCCTGAACAAGGCAGGTAACCCACTGTTCCTAGGCCGTCATTGAAAATAAGAATTCGTTTTTAACTGGCTTGCCTAATTAAATAAAGGTAAAATAAATAAAAAATGTTTTGATTCTATTATTGTTATTGACAATTCTGTGTAAGTTCCCACTAGTGACCAATTTCAAATCTGCAAAAAAAAAACATTTCATTTTTAGTACCTTCTCGGATAAGTAATTATACTTTCTGTAAAATTAAGAGATTAATGTGCTGATATATGCACATGATAGCTTACTTTGTGGGGATTAATTGCTATTTCTTACCAATGGAAAATATGAGTTTTTCATGCTAGCAGTCATGCCTGGATGTCAGTCACACAGTAGCATCATAACCTGGTGATCTACAACAAGATAATAGATTTCAGGCATTCACAGCTTACATTTTTAAATGAATGTAGTCTTATTTTGTTAAATGAACCTTGTTATACATACAGTTGAAGTCGGAAGTTTACATACACCTTAGCCAAATACATTTAAACTCAGTTTTTCACAATTCCTGACATTTAATCCTAGTAAAAATTCCCTGTCTTAGGTCAGTTAGGATCACCACTTTATTTTAAGAATGTGAAATGTCAGAATAATAGAAGAGAGAATGATTTATTTCAGCTTTTATTTCTTTCATCACATTCCCAGTAGGTCAGAAGTTTACATACACTCAATTAGTATTTGGTAGCTTTGCCTTTGAATTGTTTAATTTGGGTCAAACGTTTAGGGGTAGCCTTCCACAAGCTTCCCACAATAAGTTGTGTGAATTTTGGCCCATTCCTCCTGACAGAGCTGGTGTAACTGAGTCAGGTTTGTAGGCCTCCTTGCTCGCACACCCTTTTTCAGTTCTGCCCACACATTTTCTATAGGATTAAGGTCTGGGCTTTGTGATGGCCACTCCAATACCTTGACTTTGTTGTCCTTAAGCCATTTTGCCACAACTTTGGAAGTATGCTTGGGGTCATTGTCCATTTGGAAGACCCATTTGCGACCAAGCTTTAACTTCCTGAATGAGGTCTTGAGATGTTGCTTCAACATATCCACATAATTTTCCTTCCTCGTGATGCCATCTATTTTGTGAAGTGCACCAGTCCCTCCTGCAGCAAAGCACCCCCACAACATGATGCTGCCACCCCCGTGCTTCACGGTTGGGATGGTGTTCTTAGGCTTGCAAGCCTCCCCCTTTTTCCTCCAAACATAACAATGGTCATTATGGCCAAACAGTTTTTGTTTCATCAGACCAGAGGACATTTCTCCAAAAGGTACGATCTTTGTCCCCATGTGCAGTTGCAAACCGTAGTCTGGCTTTTTTATGGTGGTTTTGGAGCAGTGGCTTCTTCCTTGCTGAGCGGCCTTTTAGGTTATGTCGATATAGTACTCGTTTTTACTGTGGATGTAGATACTTTTGAACCTGTTTCCTCCAGCATCTTCACAAGGTCCTTTGCTGTTGTTCTGGGATTGATTTGCACTTTTCGCACCAAAATACATTCATCTCTAGGAGACAGAACGCGTCTCCTTCCTGAGTGGTATGACGGCTGTGTGGTCCCATGGTGTTTATACAGATGAACGTGGTACCTTCAGGCGTTTGGAAATTGCTCCCAAGGATGAACCAGACCTGTGGAGGTCTACAATTCTTTTTCTGGGGTCTTAGCTGTTTTCTTTTGATTTTCCCATTTTGTCAAGCAAAGAGGCACTGAGTTTGAAGGTAGGCCTTGAAATACATCCACAGGTACACCTCCAATTGACTCAAATTATGTCAATTAGCCTATCAGAAGCTTCTAAAGCCATGACATCATTTTCTGGAATTTTCCAAGCGGTTTAAAAGGCACAGTCAACTTAGTAACCCACTGGAATTGTGATACAGTGAATTATAAGTGAAATAATCTGTCTGTAAACAATTATTGGAAAAATTACTTGTGTCATGCACAAAGTAGATGTCCTAACCGACTTTCC
Source organism: Salmo salar (assembly GCF_965601325.2). Classification (NCBI taxonomy): domain Eukaryota; kingdom Metazoa; phylum Chordata; class Actinopteri; order Salmoniformes; family Salmonidae; genus Salmo; species Salmo salar. The sequence goes on from NC_138300.1 coordinate 18,950,881, forward strand.
AAAACTATAGTTCGTTTACAAGAAATTAGTGGTGGTTGAAAAACGAGTTTTAATGACTCCATCCTAAGTGTATGTAAACCTCCGACTTCAACTGTAGATGCCATTTTTGTAAATTCCACATTTTTCTCAGGTGGGCTTAAAGAGTACAGCTGCACAAAACACACCACCTCTATACAGAATGTAAATGACAATGAATAAATATTGTTCAATATGATCAATACTAACTTCGCATAATATTGCAGTCCATTTTGCATATTTATACCCCAAACCATTGGTTTCTAAATATTTTATGAGTAGACTATTCTGTCTTTTCACCATAAATCGCTGATGTTCCAATTAAGCCCGGTTTGCATTGAAACACATGGGATTGTGTGTTGATATCCCTAATATTCAATGTACATAAGCATAAATGTTTTTTGTACGAATTTAAATTGATTAAAACACACAAAAACTACAGTTCTGTATGGAGGAATGGTCTCAAATCCCTTCCTGTGTTCTCCCACCTCATCAAACATTATAGGGGATGACTCAGAGCAGTTATCTTTGCAAAGGGAGGGTGCACAAAGTACTAAATACAGGGGTGCCAATAATTGTGACACGCATGTTTTTGAATAAAATCATTATTTCTTGATGATATTTATTTTTATTTTACAATTTTAACAAAATTAAAGGTTAGAGTATAGGTTAGAGTATCATTTAGGTTAGAAATGTGTAAACTTAGATTTGTGGGCTTAATAGGTACACTTATCCTACATAGCCTGTACATTCCCGAGAAACATTATATACCAACACCATGCTCGAAAAGAGAAATACTGTACACGCACACAAGAGACAATACACACCAGAATCACAGCATACATACACATGATACAAAACAAACCATACCCAAGAGAACAGACAAACAGCATACATTTGTGGAGATATGCTGAGTATCTCTCTCTTCCTCTCGCTCTATGTGGTGTGTGTGTGTGTGTTGTGCTGAGTAGGCAACCACAGCTCTCAACCTGAGAGCGGATATTACCTGTTCTCAGAGGAGAGATTGACCCCGTCATCCGCCTGCTAATTGCCTTTAGATGTGAGATTAAGGGTGGATTTACATTAGTAAAATATGTGTAGTAAGATCGCTCTCTTCAACATCAGATTTGCACCTTTTCTGTTTACACTATACTTACTTTAGCCTTGGATGTGGTGTGGCCAAAGCCACATTCCTGCATCATGTGTGTGTGCACCTATTAGCATACCGTAAATACCATAGTATATAGACAAAATAAGGATAGCAATTCAAACTATACAGGAGCTTCTCATCTAAACCATATTGCACATAATGTTGCACACTTGATTAATGCAACGATTCACAAATGTGTGGTATTTTTTACACAGTGGTGCATGTGGGCTATAACATGGGTCCCAATTGGGCCCTTTACCAATTTTGGTAATGAGAACAGCCAATCCCTAAATTTTACAAATGTAGCCTAGCACAGAAAACAATTGCTGAGGACATCTCAGAAGAATCCTACTGACACTTTTCAGTCTCACCTTTCCACAGAGGTGTCACATTTACCCAGAGATTTTCCTTGTTATCTAGCCGCTTAACGAACAAACTAGACCTTGACTTGCTGTTGAGCGATAGGACGTGTGTTGTCGAGTTAGCTAGCCGTGTCAGTCACACACAAACTATAGTCGGCCTTGTTGCGCTATCGAGCTAACGTTGGCTAGATAGCTAGCTTGTTTTGCATTGGAGCTAACGTTAGCAAAATGGTTTGCTTGTTGAACAAGCTTGCGTTAGTAGTAAAGGAAACACGTGTGTTTCGGGGTTAATTTTGTCGTTCTTTGAGGATACATTAATCAATAGATAATTTTACAGCCCGCGCTGTATTTATCAGCTGTTTGACTACTCGGTCCAAGTTTCAAGCCATGTTTGTAGACGCAAATCAAATTTGACAGGATTGTGTTAAATGCTGGCATTTTGGTCGTAGAATATTGACGAATTGATCAGGATTCGCTTGAGAAATGATTTGCGATTCACATGCGGTAATACAGCATGTTGGGAATTTATTCTTTGTCTTTTTTGAGTGGAATCAATTTAAGGACTTAAGTATTTTTTGTGGAATTGATAAAAACGTTTATTTTATAAAAGGTTGTTAGAGTTTCGTAAAAAATGTAAACGAAACACAAATTAGAAACTTGACTCAGATTTTGTAGCCCACATGGGTTTGTCCATGTCTGGCCCAAAAGGTTAACCTATCTAGGTACCAGCTAAGATGGCCATTTAGAGGATAAAGACTGAAATGTTGCACTAGATCAGTAGTCTAAATACTTAAAAAACATTTTATTTTCACAGCTACCTATGAAAAGGCCCGGATCAAACTTAAAAAGACAGGAGACTTTTGATCTGCAGATGGACTCAGACATGGATGAAGAAGAGTGGTAACACAGCGACAGCAGCACTACCCAAAGGGGCTGATTTCATTATGAATACTATCCAGGGTATTGAGGTGATGGAGAAAAAGTTACTCAACACAGATTTCCCGAATGGAGTGGTAGGTGCTATGAAAGGGATGTTTAAAAAAAATAAAATAATAATTGTAGTATTTTGTTCAGAACAAATTCTTATTTACAATGATGGCCTTCTCCAGCCAAATCCGGATGACCTGGGCCAATTGTGCACCACCCTATGGGACTCCCAATCACAGCCGGATGTGATACAGCCTGGATTCGAACCAGGTACTATAATGAAGCCTTTTGCACTGAGAGGCAGTGCCTTAGACCACTGCGCCACAAAGTTTCCCTCATGGGGCCTGTGGAACAGCCCTTCATTAATCCATATGGGCCCCACATGGAAATGTTGGCTCTGTAAATTGATAAAAGGGCTACGACAGGTAGACATCTATCGACAGATATATGTAGTATACCCAAGTCCACTGAGGTTTGTCAGAAGAGCGCAAATGGTACATGTCGCCGCGGTTATTATCCCAGTTTCATTCATTTCAATACAATATCAATGTGCGTGATTAATTTGCGTGCACTATTGATTTCCATAGAACAACCTAATCAATTCCAGTCTTGAGTGACCACTTTGTAAATATCAGTGCATGTGCACTATAGAAGGTACAAATTTAGTTAATCTGAACAGAAGAGTGACTATGTGTGTGTACGTAGTACATTTTATGTATTGGTCTTCAAAATATCACAACTTATTTTGGCATATTGATTATGAATTTGGACATTTAAAACTGGTGTTTTGACACTTGGCCATTAATCAAAAAGTCATGACAATTATTTTGTATTTATGTTTAAGGAATATAAAATTGTACTTTTAACATTATTTTTCTTTAGGATTCTACCTTATCAGTTAACTATTGAATAAGCCCCAAAACGTGCTATGATTTACAGATTTTTATGATAATGAAATCGTGAAAATATGTTTGTCCTGGCTACTAATTGTTTGCTCCTCTGGAGAGAAGTTGGTCCACTCAGTGTCACTGATACCGCTGCGAGACTTCATCTTTGGATCATTTCAATTCATTACTGTCATTTTGTAATGTCCTTGTTTCAAGGGGAAATATTTCCTTCCATACATTTTCAATTGAAGGGCATTCAAGAGGTAGCCTAACTTTAGTTTCTAGTTTCTCACACTGAAATGAGTCTGCATATTGAGGGCCAAGTAGTAGGGCCAACTACTAGGCCTACATTTGCCCTTGTTTGTGGAGGATAGCACTTTGTATTGTCAACTGACCGCCCTGAACCCCCATCTCTGAGTCATTCTACTCCATCTTGTCAAAGATTTATCCAGGGGATGGACAGTGCTCATCTATACAGTAACATAACAGCTTTATTTATGACCATGTTTTATGTTAACAATATTGGCAATTATTTACAGCCAGCTTGTGATCTGTGGTCATACGACCTAGCATTAAAGGGCTGCTCTACAAAACAAAAATACAAAGCATTGTCTTATAGCTGTTGATGTCCTCTGCTGCGGTAGTTCTTCTCAGGTTAAAAGTCTCTTCTTGTCTTTCCCACTGGCTCAGTCACAGTAATAGATGAGGGCTGTACTGCCCCTGGCAGGAAGCGCTCGTGTCGTGAGCCCAGTTCATAAGATAACCATGGAGAGACAGAGAGTAGGGATGTTAACGGTTAACGTTAGTTGCAGAAAATACATTTCAGCGTCATGCTTATCAGTCTACAGGTTAATTTGGATAATTTCGTGAGATTATATTGGTGTCAGAATTTATCAAATCTCGTCAGTCATAAAATAGGAACTGTGTCTTGGTTGACCGGAATTCATATTTTGCCGAAAATAGTATTTTTTTAATAAAAATAAATTAACAACAAATCAATACAGGAAGTACATGTGGGAACACAAGTATATATAAATAATATACAAAGGACAATTGGGCTAGGGGGTACAATATCACATTACACAAGGACCTTAAGGGACATACATACACTTATTATTCTAACAGCTTTTTTGTTAGTAGAGTATTTAATTGTCTTAAAATACAGTTCAATTAATTTTTCTAGGTAAGAAAATGTGGTTTTTAGTTTGTAAATTTACATTTGTGAATATGAAATTTGGCCAAAAGAATAATGAAATTAATTACATTAAAATGTTTCAGCTTATTTCTATCGTAGGTAAAGAATCCAAGCAGTACATCTCTCCACAATAGTGTAGGATCTTCATAAATGTGTTCAATTATAAATCTTCTGATGTCTTGCCACAGTTTTCTTACATGAATACAATGCCAAAAAAGATGCAACACTGTTTCTGGGTGGTCATTACAAAAGGAGCAATTTGAGTTCATGTTTTCCTTAAACTTCTTCATATAGTGGTTGGCAGGATAATATTTATGAATAATTTTAAAGGAAACTTCCTTAATTTTGTTGACAAGTAGGTATGTGTGTGGCAACATCCAAACTTTTTCCCAACAGATATTATCAATAATTCCATTCCAATAAGGCATGACATAAGGTATAGATAAAACATCCTGCTGAAACAAGGTTCGTATCGCTCTGTTGTTGAATGGACCAAAAGAGAAACAAATATTTCCTACTGATGAGTCAACAGGGTCAACGAAAGGTAGGCTCTGAGGGTCTTGACACGTTCCTGAATAATAAAGCAACACCTGAGGGAATGGCATCTAAAACAGTTTCAAAATCTTTAGGTGTTACAGGGATCTTGTAAAGTGATAAGAATTCCTTATAACTGAGTAAAAGACCCTCTGCATTTACCAGTTGGCTCACCAATAGGATATTATTTACCAGTTGGCTCACCAATAGGATATTATTTACCAGTTGGCTCACCAATAGGATATTATTTACCAGTTGGCTCACCAATAGGATATTATTTCGGAACCAATATTCTAAAATCAAAGAAGTATTTTTATACAATATATCCCGATTATTCCATATATAATATCTGTGTGGAGAAAAATGATGCTTATAAATGATGGACCATGACAAGAAAACCTGCCGATGAAAAGCAGAAAGTTTCACTGGAACTTTGTCAATATTATAATTGCAAACCAACATGAAGTTAAGGCCACCAAAAGTAGAGAAGACATGATGAGGAATAAAATGCCACATAGAAGTGTGTCTTCTTAGGAATTGTTTTATCCAATTGATCTTAAAAGTATTATTTAAGGTCGTAAAGTCCAGAAAATTCAGCCCACCATTCTCATAAGTGTTCATTACAACAGTTTTCCTAATGTAATGGGTACGGTTTCTCCACAGAAAGTTGAAAAGCATCTGGTCTATCTCCTTGCTTTTTTTACTGTCAAGATATAAAGATAGAGCGCCATATGTTAGTCTAGAGATTCCTAATAACCAAGGCTGAAGGTCTCTTCCTTTTAAAGATAAGTCCCTCTGTAGCCATTGATTTAGCTTCTTCTGTTTTTTTTAATAAGATGGTTAAAATTTAGCAAGCCACTAGACTTCTGATCCTTTGTAATGATTATGCCTAAATATGTAAGTTCTTCTTTTACTGGAATACCATAATATGAAGGTGTCACACAATCTTTGACAGCCATGAGTTCACATTTATTAATGTTAAGATATAGACCAGACGCTTTGGAAAAGGTTTGTATCACATTGATCGATATGGGAATTTGGATAGCATCTTTCCGAAAAAGTGTAGTATCGTCAGCCAGCTGGTTTATAATCATTTCTTTCCCAGCCTTGTACAGGACTATTATTTAAAGAATTTGTAAGAAGTTGGGTGATTAATAAAAACAGGTACGGAGAGATAGGACAACCTTGCCTAATTCCTCTCTTTAACTCAAATCTAGGTGAGGTGCCATATTTCAATTTGATAGAGCTGTTACCATTTGTATAGATGGTCTTAATAGCCTTACAGAAAAAATCCCCAAAGAGAAGTCTCTCAAGGGAGTGGAAGAGGAACTGATACTCTACTGTGTCAAATGCTTTATAAAAATCAACAATAATATGAAGCTATCCTCGGTTATTAGGTCTGAGTAGTCATGTATGTCTAATACTAATCTGACATTGTTAGAAATATGTCTGTTCCTCATAAAGCCAGAATGTGTTTCATCAATGATTTCATCCAGGACTTCTTTAATTATTTTTGCAAGTAGTAAGGCTAATATCTTATAGTCATTATTAAGAAGACAAATTGGATGCCAGTTATCGATGAGCAGCACTTCTTTTTTAGGCTTGCCGAAAATAGTCATGTACAGTGAGTTTATAGAGCAAGCCGCGACCAAAATAGAGCGTAGACTCGTTGCTAGGCAACTCACAAACGCAAGCTGTAGGGAGTAGCACAGGGAGAGAGAGAAACAGCACAAAGCACTTAACAGCTGCTAGGCTTGCCACCCAAAAGGTTTCATAGCATTTCTCTCCTGTTCTACTGGTTTTCATATTAACTTTCTTTCGTTGTCTAGAAGCCAAAGGCACAATCCTAGTCATATTAACAACCCATTCTAGTTGCATATTTATGTCGGGAGTGTGCCAGAGCGTAGAATAACTAATGAATTTATGAACGCTCAACACCCGTTGAATATGGCCGGTGTCAGCAAAAAAACGTAATTCAATTGTTGCCAATGTAACAACTACGCTCTGGATAACATGAAAACAGCCTAAGAAGCTCTGCTAGGTCGAGTGAGGTGTTCTGTCATTTGTGTCTGGAATTGAGATGATGGCCCTCAACCAATCATGCTATTTTGTTAGTTTTTTCACCTTGTTCCTAACTTGCTTTGTACATAATGTTGCTGCTACCTTCTCCTATGACCGATATGAGCTTCTAAACATCAGAACTGGGACTGCTCACCTCAAACTGGACGAAGAGTTTTTCTTCAATGAGTCGGACGCGAGGGATATACTGTTGACACCCGACCAGGCCCCGATCCCAGTGATTCGCTGGTGAAGGAAACGTAGATTTCGAGGCAAAAGATCAGGGTGCTTTGTGAGGACCAGGCGACGAGTGGCTAATCTGCCCTTGCCCTCCGTTCTGCTAGCTAACGTTCAATCGCTAGAAAATAAATGGGATGAGCTGAAAGCACTGATATCCTACCAACGGGACATTAAAAACTGTAATAATATTTTATGCTTCACCGTGTCGTGGCTGAACGACGACATTAAGAACATAGAGCTGGCAGGTTGTACACTATCGGCAGGACAGAACAGCAGCCTCTGGTATAACACAGGGCGGGGGCCTATGCATTTATGTAAACAGTTGGTGCACGATATCTACGGAAGTCTTAAAGTTTTGCTCGCCTGAGGTGGAGTATATTATGATAAACTGCAGACTGTTACGGAGTCTAGTTGATAGGTAAACGACTAGCCGGACTGTTCCCCAGACTCAGCGTGTAGGGATTTGTACAATGCTTGAACAAGGCTATTGAACTGACATTGGTGTCTGTCTTTATTCCTTTATCCAACATATCATACTGAAACACAGACCTCACTATTTGCCCAAAGAGTTTCTGTTTTTTTTCGTAGCAGTCTATATACCACCACATAACGAGGTTGGAACGACATCCGCACTAAATGAGCTGTATTCCGCCTTAAACTGTAGAATGTTAATCCAGAGGCGGCGTTCCTAGTGGCCGGTGACTTTAATGCAGGGAAACTTAATCAGTTTTACCGAATTTCTATCAACATGTTAAATGTGCAACCAGAGGTAAAAGAAATCTAGACCACGTCTCCTCCAAACACAGAGAAGTGTACAAAGTTCGCCCTCCATTTGGCAAATCTGACCATAACTCTATCCTCCTGATTCCTGCTTAGAAGCAAAAATTAAAGCAGGAAGCACCAGTGACTTGGTCTATAAAAAAACTGGTCAGATGAAGCAGATGCTAAACTACAGGACTGTTTTGCTAGCACAGACTGGAATATGTTCCGGGATTCTTCCAATTGCATTGAGGAGTACACCACATCAGTCACTGGCTTTATCAATAAGTGCATTGAGGATGTCGTCCCCACAGTGACTGTATGTGCATACCCCAACCAGAAGCCATGGATTACAGGCAACATTCGCACTGAGCTAAAAAGGGTAGAACTGCCGCTTTCAAGGAGCGGGACTCTAACCCGGAAGCTTATAAGAAATCCCGCTATGCCATCCGACGAACCATCAAACAGGCAAAGCGTCAATACAGGACTAAGATCCAATCGTACTACACCGGCTCCGACGCTCGTCGGATGTGGCAGGGCTTGCAAAATATTACAGAAGCACAGCCGAGAGCTGCCCAGTGACACAAGCCTACCAGACGAGCTAAATAACTAATATGCTCGCTTCAAGGCAAGTAACACTGAAACATGCATTAGAGCATCGACTGTACTGGATGACTGTGTGATCACGCTCTCCGCAGCCAAAGTGCGTAAGACCTTTAAACAGGTCAACATTCACAAGGCCGCTGGGCCAGACGGATTACCAGGACGTGTACTCTGAGCATGCACTGACCAACTGGCAAGTGTCTTCACTGACATTTTCAACCTCTCCCTGTCTGAGTCTGTAATACCAACATATTTCAAGCAGACCACCATAGTCCCTGTGCCTAAGATCACTAAGGTAACTTGCCTAAATGACTACCGACCGGTAGCACTCACGTCTGTAGCGATTAAATGCTTTGAAAGGCTGGTCATGGATCACATCAACACCATTATCCCAGAAACCTCAGACCTACTCCAATTTGCATACCGCACCAACAGATCCACAGATGATGCAATCTCTATTGCACTCCACACTAACCTTTCCCACCTGGACAAAAGGAACACCAATGTGAGAATGCTATTCATTGACTACAGCTCAGTGTTCAACACCATAGTGCCCTCAAAACTCATCACTAAGCTAAGGACCCTGGGACTAAACAGCTCCCTCTGCAACTGGATCCTAGACTTCCTGCCGGGCTGCCCACAGGTGGTAAGGTTAGATAACACATCCACCACGCTGATCCTCAACACGGGGGCCCCTCAGGGTGCATGCTCAGTCCCCTCCTATACTCCCTGTTCACTCATGACTGCACAGCCAGGCACAACTCCAACACCATCATTAAGTTTGCGGATGACACAACAGTGGTAGGCCTGATCACCGACAACGATGAGACAGCCTATAGGGAGGATGTCAGAGACCTGACCATGTGGTGCAAGGACAACAACCTCTCCCTCAATGTGATCAAGAAAAAGGAGATGATTGTGAACTACAGCAAAAAGAGGACCGAGCACGCCCCCATTCTCATTGACGGGGCTGTAGTGGAGCAGGTTGAGAGCTTCAAGTTCCTGTGTGTCCATCATCAACAACAAAGAAGAGGGCACGACAAAACCTATTCCCCCTCAGGAGACTGAAAAGATTTGGCATGGGTCCTCAGATCCTCAAAAGATTTTACAGCTGCACCATTGAGAGCATCATGACGGGTTGCATCACTGCCTGGTATGGCAACTGCTCGGCCTCCGACCGCAAGGCACTACAGAGGGTGGTGCGTACGGCCCAGTACATCACCTCGGCCAAGCTTCCTGCCATCCAGGACCTCTATACCAGGCAGTGTCAGAGGAAAGCCCTAAAAATCGTCAAAGACTCCAGCCACCCTAGTCATAGACTGTTCTCTCTGCTACCGAACTGCAAGCGGTACCGAAGCGCCAAGTCTCGGTCCAAGAGGCTTCTAAACAGCTTCTACCCCCAAGCCATAAGACTCCTGAACAGCTAATTAAATGGCTACCCAGACTATTTGCACCCCCCCTACGCTGCTACTACTCTCTGTTATTATCTATGCATAGCCACTTTAACAACCCTACCTGCATGTACATAATTATCTCAATTACCTCAACACCGGTGCCCCCGCACATTGACTTTGTACCGGTACCCCCTGTATATAGCCCCGCTATTGTTATTTACTGCTGCTCTTTAATTATTTGTTTTTGTTACCTCTTAATATTTTTTAACTTTTTTTTTAGGTAATTTCTTAACTGCATCGTTGGTTAAGGGCTTGTAAGTAAGCATTTCACTAAGGTGAAATATTTGGCGCATTTGACAAATACAATTTGATTTGATTTTAAGTAGCTAGCAAGCTAGCCAACGTTAGCTTGGGTGCTTGACTGCCATTGAGGTCATAACGGTCAGATCAACCCTACTCCTCGGCCGGAGCGTCCAGTGACGGGCGCTCTGAATGCCCCGAGAACGAAACGCTCTGAATTTATGAACAGACAATCTGACAACGCTCTGAATTTACGAATGCCCAAAGCGAATAATACAAAAATAATACAAATTGCGCCGGAGAAGAAGGCTGACGTTTTACGTGTCCCAACCCTTTAACGAGTCTGACCGAATGATATACTGCTTTCTCGGTAACAGGCACAGATCCCTGTGATTTGCGTGAAGAGAAGGTGTAGAAAAATGGGCCAGAGGGTGGTCTGCCTTCTGAGAATTCGTAGGCGATCGAATTAACCCCCACTTCCTTCCATTTTGCTAGCAAACGTGCAATCTTTGGAGAATAAAATCGATGACCTACGCAGAAGATTAAACTACCAACGGGACATTCAAAACTGTAATAACTTATGCTTCACGGAGTCGTGGCTGAACGACACAATCAACGAACAGCTGGCTGGTTATATGCTGTACCTGCAGGATAGAACAGCAGCGTCTGGTAAGACAAGGGGCAGCAGACTATGTATTTTTGTAAATAACAGCTGGTGCATGATATCTAAGGAAGTCTCGAGCTATTGCTCGCCTGAGGTAGAGTATCTCATGATAAGCTGTAGACCACACTATCTATCTAGAGAGTTATCTGTATTTTTCGTAGCTGTCTACATACAACCACAGACTGAGGCTGGCACAAAGACAGCATTGAAGGAGCTGTATTCCGCCATAAGCAAACAAGAAAACGCTCACCCAGAGGCGGCGCTCCTAGTACCTGGGGACTTTAATGCAGGGAAACTTAAATCCGTTTTACCAAATTTCTATCAGCATGTTAAATGTACAACCAGAGGGGGGGAAAAAAACTCTGGACCAGCTTTACTCCACACACAGAGACGCATACAAAGCCAGGGCTCTACAGTGCGAGTATTTCACTTGCATTTCACACGCATTTGCCCCTAAAAATAGATATGTGCGAAAATTATTTATGAGCATTGTGCGAGTAAAGATTACAATCTACCGTAATCTATTTTTCCCCCACTGCTAATTGTTTAAAAACTACAAGTCCCACATTCCACAAGCGGCATGCGCCAACCACAGAGTTTTATGTGATGACGCAGTCCAGTCGGAGTGAGAGAAAGGCGAACAACACTGGAAAAAATATCGGTATAGGCTATAAGTTAACGTGCAGACATCGCTAAAAATTAAGCCCATTCAATTTTATTTTAAGCGAAAAGGTGACGAGGAGAAAGAGGAATCTGGTGAGGGGGATTCGCAAGTTTCAACTAATGAAGCCTCTCACATGGTTTACCTGAGGCGGCTAACGTTGACATGGTGGCTAACATTAGGGAACCTGCTGAGAACAACATTAGTGAAGATACCGTGACCTTCGCTGTCACGTCAACATCCACTGTAGCTGGTGGAGGGAGAATATATACAGTTGAAGTCGGAAGTTTACATACACTTAGGTTGGAGTCATTAAAACTAGTTTTTCAACCACTCCACAAATTTCTTGTTAACAAACTTTAGTATTGGCAAGTCGGTTAGGACATATACTTTGTGCATAACACAAGTAATTTTTCCAACAATTGTTTAGACAGATTATTTCACTTTTAATTCACTGTATCACAATTCCAGTGGGTCAGAAGTTTACATACACTAAGTTGACTGTGCCTTTAAACAGCTTGGAAAATTCCAGAAAATGTTGTCATGGCTTTAGAAGCTTCTGATAGGCTAATTGACATCATTTGAGTCAATTGGAGGTGTACCTGTGGATGTATTTCAAGGCCTACCTTCAAACTCAGTGCCTCTTTACTTGACATCATGGGAAAATCAAAAGCAATCAGCTAAGATCCTCCACAAGTCTGGTTCATCCTTGGGAGCAATTTCCAAACGCCTGAAGGTACCATGTTCATCTGTACAAACAATAGTACGCAAGTATAAACACCATGGGACCACGCAGCCGTCATAATGCTCAGGACGAAGACGCGTTCTGTCTCCTAGAGATGAACGTACTTTGGTGCGAAAAGTGCAAATCAATCCCAGAACAACAGCAAAGGACCTTGTGAAGATGCTGGAGGAAACAGGTACAAAAGTACCTATATCCACAGTAAAACAAGTCCTGTATCGACATAACCTGAAAGGCCGCTCAGCAAGGAAGAAGCCACTGCTCCAAAACCTCCATTAAAAAAAGCCAGACTGCGGTTTGGAACTGCACAAGGGGACAAAGAGCGTACTTTTTTGAGAAATGTCCTCTGGTCTGATGAAACAAAAATAGAACTGTTGGCCATAATGACCATCGTTATGTTTGGAGGAAAAATGGGGAGGCTTGCAAGCCGAAGAACACCATCCCAACCGTGAAGCACGGGGGTGGCAGCATCATGTTGTGGGGGTGCTTTGCTGCAGGAGGGACTGGGGCACTTCACAAAATAGATGGCATCATGAGGTAGAAAAATTATGTGGATATATTGAAGCAACATCTCAAGACATCAGTCAGGAAGTTAAAGCTTGGTCGCAAATGAGTCTTCCAAATGGACAATGACCCCAAGCATACTTCCAAAGTTGTAGCAAAATGGCTTAAGGACAACAAAGTTAAGGTATTGGAGTGGCCATCACAAAGCCCTGACCTCAATCCCATAGAAAATTTGTGGGCAGAACTAAAAAAGCGTATGCGAGCAAGGAGGCCTACAAACTTGACTAAGTTACACCAGCTCTGTCAGGAGGAATGGGCCAAAATTCACACAACTTATTGTGGGAAGCTTGTGGAAGGCTACCCGAAACGTTTGACCCAAGTTAAACAATTTAAAAGGCAATGCTACCAAATACTAACTGAGTGTACGTAAACTTCTGACCCACTGGGAATGTGATGAAAGAAATAAAAGCTGAAATAAATCATTCTCTCTACTATTATTCTGACATTTCACATTCTTAAAATAAAGTGGTGATCCTAACTGACCTAAGACAAGGAATTGTTACTAGGATTAAATGTCAGGAATTGTGGAACTGAGTTTAAATGTATTTGGCTACGGTGTATGTAAACTTCGGACTTCAACTGTAGATTCAAAGCAAATTGGCTCAAAATGTTCCCATGGCTAGAGTTAGAAAACAACGTCATGTTCTGCAAATATTGTATCAGGCAATCTCCTGGTCGGACAACAGACCCTTGAGCACTCCCATGCAATTGGTAAGTTGATTCTCTTCATAGGCTTTATTCTTGTGTAAAGTTTCATCATTATTTGTAATGGAGATAGAATTTAGTTTGTCAGAAATACTTTTGTATAATTGTTTTTTGTGTTGTCATTCGAGGTGTTTAGGATGCCACCAAGGCCGCATTTCTTGCTGTTTGCCAAGAAGAGGATGGAGGGTCATGGATGAAGTGTATCTCCTTCTGGGCAGATGGTGCCTCCGTGAGCATGGGCCACCGTGGGGGAGTGATTGCCCACCTGCAGAGAGAGGCAGGGGGGCATATAATCCCAATCCACTGTATACCACATAGAGAATGTATTAGTTACAAACCTATGATTTTGTTTCATTTGCTAGCAGAGAATGTTAAACAATACTGTGTGAGTGTCTGTGCGTGCGCTAAGTGCTGGAATGGTAAATACCACAGAATTATTGTTTTCTGTTGGCACAAGAGACGAGGGAGGGGGGACTGGGACGGTGAATTGTTTGGAAGATTCTGTTCTGGCTTTCATAGGCTAGAGCTGGCAATACTGACCATTCAGAAGAAAGAGCCAAATGTGTCTGTCGTGTACGATCTTCTGAATCTGATATGGAAGACGTACCACTTCAGCGGAAAATCCAAACGAGAGCTCTATGTTTTCGGGCAAGAGCTCGGTGTGGATATTTGCACGTCTAGTGTCAAGGGAACTCGCTGAGTCCCCCATGTCCACAGAGCCCTCAAAGTATTCCTGTGGCATGGACAAGACAAGGACCTTGCCACTGACAAAGGCCAGTACTCCGTTGTTCTGCAGCACCTGGCCGTAGCATCAAGAACAGCGGAAGTTCAAGGGCGGGCAAAGAAGGTCAGTTTTACACAGGAAATGTAATACCACACTAGTTTTAAAAAATAGGTTCAAGACTCAAATTAACTTTCAGAATCAAGTAATTGACAGGTGACAGTTTATTTACTCACTACTTAACAGATAAAGTGGGAAATGGAGAATGCACTCTTGTGTATTCTGCCATTTTCCCTCAGACATGTTTGAGGAGCTATCCTCACTTAGCCTCACCCTGAAAAGGAATGACCTGATCCTCCCCCAAGCCAAGTGAGATTTGAAAACAGTGACCAGACTGGAAGTTCTAAAGCTTAGGGCAAAAGCAGGAGGCAGGAGGCATGCTGGAGAAGATCCAGACCATGCTTGCTCAGCAGCAGGGTGATGAGAGGAGATTCCAGGTGTGTTAGGATGAGAGCTTGTTAGGATGTAAGAGAAATCGAGGATTAAAATCAATGATTAAGACATTCTCTGTGTGAGAATCAATGTATTCGTTGCCGAATAGAACAATTTGAGGATACGAGGGAAATGCAGTGGAGAAGTCTTTAAAAATGTTTTATGGGAGACCGACAAATGGCCAGACATTTCATTGTGTGTTGTTTTGTGTGTGTTGTGTTATTTCTGTTAAAGGGAATAACACTGAAGGGGAATCTGAAAGGCTTCACGGACCTCACCAATCTCCAGCAGCACATGGAGGTGGCCATCAACATCGTCGTGGATGATCTCAAAGCCAGGTTTGGTGGTTTGCTGAAGGATGAGGGTGTCCAGACCCCAGTGGAGTCTTTCAGAGTGCTAAACCCTGACACATGGCCAGAAGACCAGGCCAGCCTTCTCACCTTTGGCGATGATGGTGTGGCAGACCTGATGAGGCATTTCAAGGAGCCTCTAGAGAGGTAAGAATTTATTTGACACTGCATTGCCATATGAGACAATGTTATGTTTGCATATTTACAAACTCACTTGCTCTGTTCAATCCTGCAGATCGGGGTGCAACATGGCTGCAATCCAGGATGAGTGGCAGGGGCTGAAAATCCTCGTCAGCCACAATTTCAAGGACAAGTCCTACAGTGGCCTGTGGGAGACCTTGTTGACAAAGGACCCCTACAGGCACGATTACAAGGTAGACTAACAGTCCTGAGTGGTTATGTATGGTATCCTTCTATGGTTGGTTTTGATAAGTTAATGGTAAGAGTTTATATGAAATTGAAAGATATAATCTTTTCCCTAGAACATACTGGAGTTGGTGCAGCTTATGCAGGTGCTGCCTATTTCAGCCGTCCAGTGTGAGCGAGGCGAGGCTCTGCGCAGAACCGGATTAAGAATTCTACAAGAAGCTGCCTTGGGGTCTCCACCACCGAAGACCTGATGAGGATCAGCCTGGAGGAACCTTCTGTCGAGGAGTTCAATCCCACTCCTGCCGTGGACCACTGGCTGACCTCTAAGCCTGCCAGACGGCCAACATACAAAAGCAGCTGGACAACTGATATCCTTTGCATCTAGTAGCCATGGGTCAATGTGTGATTTTGGTGGTATGTGCTGTTGCACAGATGTTTATCCCTTAGTACACGCACGAACACACGGAGTATAAACATGTATGTAATAAATTGTTTGTTAATAAACTCTGTGTTACTTGAACATTGTTCACTGTGCTCCTACATTTTTTCATTTAGGAACACATGTACTCCTTGGGAAAAAAGTTAGCGTAGAGCCCTGAAAGCTCGCCCTCCATTTGGCAAATCTGACCATAATTATTTTCTCCTGATTCCCCACTTTTACACCGCTGCTACTCTCTGTTGTTATCATCATCTATGCATAGTCACTTTAATAACTCTACCTACATGCACATATTACCTCAACTAACCGGTGCCCCCGCACATTGACTCTGTACCGGTACCCCCCTGTATATAGTCTCGCTATTGTTATTTTACTGCTGCTTTTTAATTACTTGTTACTTTTATTTCTTATTCTTATCCGTATTTTTTTTTTAAACTGCATCGTTGGTTTGGGGTTCGTAAGTAAGCATTTCACTGTAAGGTCTACACCTGGTACTCCAGATTGCATTTACGAACACAAGTTTCTAATGGAGATGTTAAACTCTGTCACTTGAAACGGCTCGCATCAGGTGTGTCTTTAAGAACAGTGCTTTCCCACAATCTGCAATTTGGCAAATGTTTAAAAATTATGTATTACATTCGCTGCTTCATTACAGTAGTTGCATGTTCAATAATATGGGAGGATAGGCTCGCTGTTGTCGCATGTTTTTTAAGTCTTAGGAACGGAAAACATTGGAACAAATGTAACCGTTTGTTAACCGTTAATGGGGGTTGGTTAGTCGGCAGCAAAATTGACCGAATGTTGCATCACTAAGAGAGAGTGAGTGGTTGGTCATTTCCTGCCATTTGCAGCAAGACAAAAATGAACTATTATTCACACAAGCTGTCCCGTTCTCCCCGCATGTGTACGTGTGGGCATATGGGCATCATCCATAATGCAACAGGCATGAAATTGGCAACATTAAGAGGGTGCATAAAGCCAGGAGTCTGTGGTTTATGAGGTCACTGTAATAACCACGTCACTGCCTGCCGGGCCGAGCCAGGGGGTCATATAGTAGGAACTAAAGGAGAGGCTAGCTGATTAGTGTTAATTTTATTAACGACGCTTAGACCGTATGACACTACAGGGATGAGTCAGGAACTATATAGACTTGCATCCACTGGATAAATCTTTGACAAGATGGAGGAGGCTTAGCGATGAGAAGGAGGTGGGGGGAGGGGGAGGTCGAACGACAGTGGGTTCAGCTCAAACAAGCCTGGTAGTGTCAGCTCAGCTGCCCTTGTGTTTGGGCTAAGAGAGTAACACCTAGGCTGTCATTGTAAAACAGTCACTGTTACACCACAGATAGAACAATGAGACATATTTCACCGGATGTATAAATGTGAAGCATTTCCACTCACTAGCAAATGATGGCAGTGAGAGGAAGCCAAGTAGCCAGCAGTGGGAGAAGATGGAAGCAGATGGATTTTGGCTGACATTTTGCATATTTTCTCATTGATGAAACATTTGATCTCAATACAGTTTTCTGTTTCCAAAACTAGAATCTGTTATGAACAGAGTGGACTACATTTTGTAGACTTTAACCTTTGCCAAAGTTATACAAAATTGCGTTGTTTAGGAGTGCAAAGGCGAATTGAGTTATTGCAAACGCGCACTTCACAGAGTAGGCGTTCCCTAACAGAAATATGCAGATGTATGCTAGAACGAGCTAATAGGATCTCACTAGCTCATGCTTAGCTCTGCCCACCTCCTTGCTTGTTCTGCCCACTCTGACTCATTTGTTCCCATTGGAAACAACAAGCTGTGGTCTCTCTTTGGTTACGCTCTCCCAGATGTGTAGCTCATGTGGGGCTAACTATCCTGTTGCTATGCTAACCAACAGGCTCTGGCAGAGGCTGGTCTAACAGGCTGACCACACCGCTCGCGTCGTGTGCGCAAGCGTTGCAAAATAAATGTAGAAGTCTATGTTATTCAATTATTGCACACGCGCGCCAACGCGCTTCTGCGTTGCCAAGGGCTAAAATAGAAGTCCTTTCCTATTCTGACGCAGATCGCACTGCAAGTCCTGCCTCTCCCATCTCCTCATTGGTTTATAGAAGCAGGTACCCACGTGCCATCTCCTCATTGGTTATACCCACGTGGGTGACTGGAAGACGAATGAGGTCAGTGGCGGTAATGCACCTAATTTATGAAAGTTGCCAATCGCAATATAAAGTCAAGAGAAGAAAAGGGCTGGAAGGAAGAGAGGTGATTAGAAATGATTCGGTTGACCGTTTTATGTGTGGATTAATTGGCGGAGTAGAGGACCTTGTGCATTTCAGGTAAAATAACAACTCACTGTTTATTTCCTAGGACAAATTAGCTAGCAACAGCAAGCTAGCTAAATAGGACAAATTAGCTAGCAAGTGCAAGCTAACTAGCTAAATTGCCATAAATGTTTAATGCTTTTTAACCTGTCCCCAAATTGATATAATTGGTTCAGAGTGTCACATCCTGACCAGTGAAAAGGGTCATTTGCCATAGTAGAATGGTCAGGGCGTGGCAGGGGGGTTGTTTTGTGTGTTTTGGGGTTTGTTTGTTTCTAGGGGTATTTGTTCTAGTTTTCTATGTTTCGTTTTCCATGTTTGGCCGAGTATGGTTTCCAATCAGAGGCAGGTGTCTTTCGTTGTCTTTGATTGGAAGCCATACTTAGGCAGCCTGTTTTCCTTTGGGTTTTGTGGGTGGTTATTTTCCGTTTAGTTGTTGTACCTGACGGAACTGTTGGTCGTTTTTGTTATTTTTGTAAAGTGTTCTTCATTAAAGAATTAAGAATGAGCACTAGCCACGCTGCGCCTTGGTCTATTCAATACGACACTCGTGACACAGAGTTTGTTTTGATATTTTAACCTGCGTGTCGTGATTGCGTTTGGTGTAGGGGGACAAAATAAATGTATGCACGATGGCACACACGCGCAGCTGGTTTGGGTTTCGTGTGACAGCGTTGCGAGAGGGGGAGGAGGAGACGGACAACACCACCACCAGGTGGAAATTACAGAAAAATTTGCTATTTTCCTACAATTATAAATGTGCGGATGTACACTAGCCCTTCAACTGCCTAACGAGAAACTTCCATGTAGGCCTAAATCCTGTTCAAAAACCACTGAAAAGTATTAAACTACGGTCCTACCTTTAAAAAGCATGGAAAGTGGGAAACTCCTTGTCAACAGGCTGGATATCTATTCTATCCTACTACTAATGAATGGTCCCACCACAGCTCTCTCAGACTCTGGGCTCTCCAGCGCTATGTTGTGCTGAGGAGACAATGAGCTCAGATTTCCTTTTCCCTCTCAATCGTATTGTCATAGAGTAGCCTTGTTGTTGGGGTTGCAGAGCTCTGCCAAGTTTGACAGCCACAATGTGCTGTTTCTCTACAGAGGGACATGTTTTGTTGTTGGGGTCAAGGCTGTGCATTCTAACTTGCCAGGGAAAATGAGTTCCTGTCTGCTTCTTCATACGCTATTTTGTTAAAGCCAGTTATATAGAGGCCGGCTACACTAAATCAATATTTATATGAGAGGATGTAAGGATCATCTCTTTAATTGAGGGCTGCTGGGACTTTTAATCAAGACAAATAGTTTTACTACACTACTACAGTTTGATAACAGTAGTCGTTAAGCCTGTATGTGTGACTTGTGATGGCTCATGTCAGACGGTTTTAGAAATTAGAATAACCAGGAAGTTAGTTAGTCAGGGGGGGATGTTGACAGAGTCAGTAGGTAGCTGCCCCTAACCACTGATACAGGGTCAGATTATATTATTTTCCCATCCCCCAAATGGTTTACATTAGGATCTGATCCAGGACCTGTGGTTGAGGGCACCTTCTACCTCAAGTGGTTTTGAAACATAGCCCAATGCTGATAAGCCCTAAAACCAGGCTAACATTGTCAAGTACATGTATTTGCTGTGAGCGGGAGGGAGGGAGGGATTCATAAGAGGGGTTATAAACTGCTGCTGAGTGCGTTTCAGTTAGGCTTGGCACGTTTGCCCGGATCCTGAGAGGCTCTGGAGAAGCTGGTAGGCAGACAGGCCATGTATCAGTGCCGAAATTGGCCCCGTTAATAAGAGCTGGGTATGCTGTGTCAGCTTAGCCGAGCCCTGGCCCCAGTTGCAGCACTATAGCAGCAGGAAGTGGAAGTCAGGCATCGTGCACTTTCACACCCACACTCACTAATAAATATAGAGACGGTTAAGGCAGACACGCACACACCCGCACACAGTCATACACTGACCTCCTTGTCATATAGGCAGGTGTATAGCAATAAAATAACTAACACTTACACTTGGAGGTACTGTTAATCATAAACAGCATGCCAATGTTTTACACATGGCAAACACTGATCCAGAGAGCCTTTAGGGCCCTACAGTTTGTCTGAGCCCAAATCTTCTTAGCCGACACCTCTGCCCTCGGTGCAGTGCAGTGGCCGAGTTAAGACAGTGTAATAACAACAGTAACTACAAAGCCTGAAGGTGACTGACAGCTCTGAGCCATCTGCACATCAGAGCTCAACAGTGTGCGTCTGTATCCTCCAAATAGAAAGTCCCTAAAAGGCGTTTTTCACAGTAAAGTCAGAGAGGCCATCTTATGTGAAGACATGTACCACATGACCACAATGTCAGACACAATATCATACTCTCAGGGTCAGGAGTTTTTCCTGACCATGTGCACAGGAAGAAAAAAAAAAGTCCTAGTTATAGTCTATAGGTAACTAGTGCCCAGAGTTTTTACAGTGTGGTCGGGGGTTAGTAGTATTAGAGAGAGACTATTGTTGCTGCATGAGGGTCAGTCAGTCAGTCAGTCAGTCAGTGGGTTCACTGTAGGTCCTGTCTCTCTCTACTCCCCCTCCATCTCAGACGCTTCTTTATATACCCACGCTGCCACAGAGACAGAGGTTGTGGGAATAGTCCCCTGATAGCTTCAAATATTTAAGGGAGTAGTAGAACAGGAGCACCCAGGAGATTTCAATCGGATGCCTTGTGTTTTATTTATGGCGTCCCTTAATTCTACGAGAGGCTGAAGTTGTTCGGCTATATTGGAGTACACGGTGACACCCATTCCTCAGATGAAAGCTAGATAGTTTAGCCTCAATGCATCACTGGATGCTCATTTTCGTTAACATGATTTACATGGCACTGAACCCATTTCTCAATCACTGTTTGGGTGCGTCTTACGTAATACACACAACACGTAATTCGAGAAATACCCCAATAGTGTTGCGTCAGATTGTACCAGTGTAATTAATTATGAAAGGCCATTTCTCATCCAGGGTCTGTCCATAGTAGTTGTGACTAAAAGGAAAAACAACCCATTCCCTGACCACATCTGAGCCAATATATGGGGCCAATGACATAGCATTTAGCTTTACTTCTAACCCAGCCAAATGTCCAAATTAATAATGAGCTGTGAGCCACATCTGTTGGGACGGACATTGGAGCACCTCCCAGTCAACCCCAACAGTGCGAGAGACAGGGGCGCCATGGCAGGGTATGGCAGTCATCATAACCTCGCTCAACACCAACAATTTAGAATAGGCTACTAAAATCATTCAAGTTCTGATTAAAGGCAAATGCAGTTTAGCTGGATTCGCGGGCTGACGTTAGGACCATGCAGACGCATGGAAGCGAGACCGAAGGCTGTTTGTATGGCTGGCTGTTTTTTTGGAGAGCACATCGACGCAGCTGCAGGGAACAACTTGGCTTTTTCTCAAAACAGTACAGTGGTAAAGTTGGCTGTAGTAGATGGCTTGGGCTAGGCAACTGCTGTTTGACTTGACATCAGGGCTCAACATTAACGCTTGTCCTCTTGTCCGGGACAAGTTACAAAAAATATTGTTGGACAAGAAGAATATAGATTTAAGTTGTCCGAATGGACAAGAAAAAAAGAAATCACACTAAAATCACAATATCAAACAATTACACCGATCAGAATTGTATCAAAGGCCAACATTTGAATAATATTCAAATACATTTTTCATGTACATACAGTGGCTTGCGAAAGTATTCACACCCCTTGGCATTTTTCCTATTCTGTTGCCTTACAGCCTGGAATTAAAATAGATTTTTTTGGGGGGGTTGTATCATTTGATTTACACAACATGCCTACCAGTTTGAAGATGCAAAATATTTTTTCTTGTGAAACAAACAAGAAGACAAAAAAATGAAAACTTGAGCGTGCATAACTATTCACCCCCGCAAAGTCAATACCTTTTGCAGCAATTACAACTGCAAGTCTCTTGGGATATGTCTCATTCTTCAAGGCAAAACTGCTCCAGCTCCTTCAAGTTGGATGGGTTCCGCTGGTGTACAGCAATCTTTAAGTCATACCACAGATTCTCAATTGGGATTGAGGTCTAGGCTTTAACTAGGCCATTCCAAGGCATTTAAATGTTTTCCCGTAAACCACTCAAGTGTTGCTTTAGCAGTATGCTTAGGGTCATTGTTCTGCTGGAAGGTGAACCTCCGTCCCAGTCTCAAATCTCTGGAAGACTGAAACAGGTTTCCCTCAAGTATATCCCTGTATTTAGCCCCATCCATCATTCCTTCAATTCTGACCAGTTTCCCAGTCCCTGCCAATGAAAAGCATCCCCACAGCATGATGCTGCCACCACCATGCTTCACTGTGGGGATGGTGTTCTCGAGGTGATGAGAGGTGTTGGGTTTGTGCCAGACACAGCGTTTTCCTTGATGACCAAAAAGCTACATTTTAGTCTCATTTGACAGAGTACCTTCTTCCATATGTTTGGGGAGTCTCCCACATGCCTTTTGGCGAACACCAAACGTGTTTGCTTATTTTGTTCGTAAGCAATGGCTTTTTTCTGGCCACTTCCGTAAAGCTCAGCTCTGTGGAGTGTACGGCTTAAACTGGTCCTATGGACAGATACTCCAATCTACGCTGTGGAGCTTTGCAGCTCCTTCAGGGTTATCTTTGGTCTCTTTGTTGCCTCTGATTAATGCCCTCCTTGCCTGGTCCGTGAGTTTTGGTGGGCGGCCCTCTCTTGGCAGGTTTGTTGTGGTGCTATATTCTTTCCATTTTTTAATATTGGATTTAATGGTGCTCTGTGAGATGTTCAAAGTTTCTGATCTTTTTTTTAGAACCCAACCCTGATCTGTAGAGCTCCTTGGTCTTCATGGTGCCGCTTGCTTGGTGGTGCCCCTTGTTTAGTAGTGTTGCAGACTCTGGGGACTTTCAGAACAGGTGTATATATATACTGAGATCATGTGACAGGTCATGTGACACTTAGATTGAACACAGGTGGACTTTATTTAACTAATTATGTAACTTCTGAAGGTAATTGGTTGCACCAAATCTTATTTAGGTGCTTCATAGCAAAGGAGTGAATACATATGCACGCATCACTTTTTATTTCTTTAATTTTTTCGAATTTTTTGAAACAAGTTCTTTTTTTCATTTCACTTCACCAACTTGGCCTATTTTGTGTATGTCCATTACATGAAATCCAAATAAAAAGAAATGTATATTACAGGTTGCAATGCAACAAAATAGGAAAAACACCAAAGGGGATGAATACTTTTCCAAGGCACTGTAAATAAAAAAGCCTACAAGTCAAAGTGTAGGTGATATGCATACAGCCTCATGTCCAACTCGATGGGGACATGAGGGAGTTGCCAACAAAAAATTGCCAAACTTTAATATAGCCTAAACTTTAATATAGACATGTTTGACAAATATAGTGAAGTTTAAGTAACATTAACGTCGAAAGGCTTTATTCTGTCGACATACTTCAGGCACAGTTCGTGCAGATCAAATGGTCACGAGACCTGAGAGTGAAGGACAGTGCCTGTTGCGCACATCACCCACCTTGAATCTGAGCGGAGACGGTCAGCATTTAGAAACTATTTAACCATAAACATAATTGTTTAAAACCTGTACGTTTTATGTCATTTTATGAAGCATGACTTACCTTGTTTCAAAGTAGCCTAGCTTAGTGAAAAATAAAACCTTACAAATTATATTAATTTCATGCCATTGGAACCAGCATTTATTGCATGTTCTATTGGTTTATAAATCAACGTTATTTTACTGTCCAGCAGCCAAAGGTCAATCTGCTGCACAGACACTATGGAGAGGCTCGTCTAGAGTACCCGGTTAAATTGTGTTTGAGAGCATTTTTTTACTCTGTAAATGGTTAAATGAGTGTGAAATAGTTTGAGTGGGCAACATATACTATGACTTTAAATTGACGTAGAATTATTTTGCCATATTAAAGTATTGTATATTCCACAAATTTTCCTGGAAATTGGACCGTTTCTGTTACTACCTTACACAAACTTACATTTTCACCTCAACGAATTGATTGGAATTACACATCCTTTTTACCTCAAATTGGTGATATTATTATAAAGGTTTATAGTCATCATGATGACATAAGACTGATTGCTTAAAATAGATCAATATATTTGGTTTGTTACTGTTGATTTTGTCACACGCTGGGATGCGCAGGACTTATGAAATGGCACAACAAATTTGATGTGGTCTCTCTATAAAAGTCGCTGGCCACACACCAATACATGGATTTGACAAACTATCACTTAAATAGCGGCCAACTGTTTACACTGTTGATATCCTATGCCTCGTCATGATTCATTTAAGTCAGGGATGGGCAACTGGTGGCCACCCCTATTTTCTTTTTTTTACTCAGTCGGGGTCTCAACTTACTGTTGCGAGTTAGAATAGTAGAATACACAAGGTGCAATTTCAAAATTTGGTTGTGCATCAGCAGTTTTTATTTTGTTATGTCAGTCACTGATAGACACTCAATTAGCCCATGTCAGCTAACATCTTTTAGATTGCTAAATTGACTGGACGCTAAACTATCTAAACGTATCATGGTCAAATTACTGGATGAGGGATCCCCAATGATTTTGTTAGTCAGTCTCACTCAGATATCATATCAAAAACAGCAACCATTTCTCTCCATCCTTTGGCAAAATGTGTAGAATTGCAGGAAATTTAAGTGTAAAACAGTTCATTTTCCTCTCCGCCCCATGGCAAAATGTGTAGAATTGCAGCAAACTTGCTTTAAAACTGCAACATTTTCTCTACACCCCAAGATAAAATGTATAGAATTACACAAAATTTACTCTGAAACAAAAACTACAAAATCTCTGCTGTCAAGAGGGGGGCCACTAAAATGTTTTGCTCGCAATGTTTTACATTAAAGTTGCCCATCCCTGGGTTTACGTTAACTAACAGAAATAGTGGTCTGTTCCCTTTCCCGTGATGGCAGCCTCCCGAAATCAACATCCAACATTCCAAAATATCGATATAAGCCTTCTACAAGTTCTCATTCAACCAGGCTATTTCAAGTTTCCGTGTAGCCTTTGAACAGCGTTAGTTTAAGAAGTGCTACACTCCAAAACGTTTGCCTCCTGTTCTATTGATTTCAGCGTGATATCGATGGAAGTGATTAACCAAAAAGTGTTGCGCTACACTTACCACGTTGGCGACCCATTTGAATCAAAATGCATCACTTCAAAATGTAGCTGGATGTCTTCTACAAACTGTCCTCTAACCAGTGATGTAAAAATGATTCCTATTTTCTGTGTGGTTATTGAGCTGAGTTTGAACAGGACACGCAACTTCATCTCCCCCTACCGAGCTATTGATTTCAACTGATAATCGACATACGGTGCATTCGGAAAGTATTCAGATCACTTGACTTTTTCCACATTTTGTTACGTTACAGCCTTATTCTGAAATTGATTAAATAATATTTTCCCCTCATCAATCTACACACAATACCCCATAATGACAAAGCAAAAACGGGTTTTTAGAAATGTTGGCAAATGTAAAAAAAATAAAAAATGAAATATCACATTTACATAAGTATTTCTCCCATTCTTCTCTGCAGATCCTCTCAAGCGCTGTCAGGTTGGATGGGGAGCATCGCTGCACAGCTATTTTCAGGTCTCTCCAGAGATGTTCGATCGGGTTCAAGTCCGGGCTCTGGTTGGGCCACTCAAGGACATTCAGAGACTTGTCCCAAAGCCACTCCTGCGTTGTCTTGGCTGTGTGCTTAGGGCTGTTGTCCTGTTGGAAGGTGAACCTTCACCCCAGTCTGAAGTCCTGAGCAGGTTTTCATCCAGGATCTCTCTGTACTTTGCTCTGTTCATCTTTCCCTCGATCCTGACTAGTCTCACAGTCATTGCTGCTGAAAAACAACCCCACAGTATGATGCTGCCAGCACCATGCTTCACTATAGGGATGGTGCCAGGTTTCCTCCAGACGTGATGCTTGGCATTCAGGCCAAAAAGTTCAATCTTGGTTTCATCAAATCAGAGAGTCTTGTTTCTCATGGTGTGAGAGTCCTTTAGGTGCCTTTTGGTAAACTCCAAGCAGCCTGTCACATGTATTTTACTGAGGAGTGGCTTCTGTCTGGCCACTCTACCATAAAGGCCTGATTGGTTGAGTGCTGCAGAGATGGTTGTCCTTCTGGAAGGTTCTTCCATCTCCATAACGGAATTATGTCAGAGTGACCATCGGGTTCTCGGTCACCTCCCTGACCAAGGCCCTTCTCCCCCGATTGCTCAGTTTCCCGGGTGGCCAGCTCTAGGAATAGTCTTGGTGTTTCCAAACTGGAAACAGGATGCACCTGAGCTCAATTTCGAGTCTCATAGCAAAGGGTCTGAATACTTATGTAAATAAGGTGTAATCTGTTTTTTTTAAGTAATAATTTTTCTAAAAACCTGTTTTTGCTCTGTCATTATGGGATATTGTGTGCAGATTGATGAGGAAAAACATTTATTTAATCAATTTTAGAATAAGGCTGTAACGTAACAAAATGTGGAAAAAGTCAAGGGGTCTGAATACAAAACCCTTTCCCCTGTCACTTTGCCATACTCTTGGTTTTGCTGAAATGATGCCCCTGGAGGGAGAGTCAGAGTCTGTATCTCTCAGCAGAGCTTTGAGTCCCCTACTACTGTCATGGAGCCAAAAGCTGGGAGGATTATGAATGTATTCATTCATTGATAGGCAAAGATATGCTAATGGTGTGTAACACATTCATTGATGGATAACTGACTGAATGTGTGTGGGGAAAAAATAAGACACCCTAGCTACTAGGCTACTCGAAAATAAATGACAAAACAACCTAGAATTGCTGAATATTGGTTTTTTGATGATAGTTTGAGCACGCACCAGGAAACCACTGTTTTAGCCCGCTTGTGTTAGTGCTGTGACAGTAGCTTGAGAGATAATGCTACTGTAGTAGATCTCACATGCATTGATTTCCTCATCAGTCTACGGCCTTAAGTCAATCACCAATGATTAGGGAGGCTATACACTCTTAGAAAAAGGAGTTCCAAAGGGATTCTTCGGCTGTCCCCATAAGAGCAGCCTTTTGGGTTCCAGATAGAACCCTCTGTGGAAAGGGTTTTACATGGAAGCCAAAAAGGTTCTACCTGGATCAAAAAGCATTCTTCAAAGGGTTATCCTATGGGGACACCCGAAGAACCCTTTGAGGTTCTAGATAGCCTACACTCTTAGAAAAAAGGGTGGTCTGTGGTTCTCATGTATGTGTCCTTAATCTCCTCAGCAAAGCTTGCTTGCCACATCTCTGCTCTGGTCTTTGTAACCCGGGAGTTCATATTTTATTGCAGAGTCATTAGCTGAGGTGAAGGGTTTCCGTAGTCTTGCTGAATCAGTTTCCTGGTATCTGATCTTGGTCTCATTAGTGTTCTCAAGTAGCCCGTGTTCCTAGAACCCCTGGTTGGGAACTACAAGTCGACACACACTGAGACACTAAAGGTATCCGAGTGTAGCGTGTAGGCCTTCCTCAGAATGAAGGTATTCCTCATATGCTTCAATTTGATGGGCACCATGATTAACTTGTCAGGAGGACAAGCCTCCAGTACAGTAGACAACAATTGTTGAATTCAACAAGGAGAATAATTTATGTTTTCATACCAGAGAGACACGGACCAGTGTTTCACATCACCTGTTGTGGGCTTGAAAAGTGAAATGTAATTAATCATAATTGAAATACAATGGTTATCTTATTTCACTAATACTGCAAGGTATATGAAACATGTGACATGAATGCCTTTATAAACACCCAATGAAGGCTGAACTCTGATAGAAGGCTCCTGTAATTAGGGAACGAGAATAAGGTGAATGGTTCTTGAAGTAAAGAGGGAATTGATGTATTTCCTGGAGAAAAGTGTATGTGAATGTATAGTATGCAAAATTGAGGGAAAAGCTGAGTATGGTGGGTGTATCTACCTTGAACAGACATTCTGTTAGTCCCCGTCGTATCTGCGTCCACATAACGGCGCACATGAAGAAAAGCCCGATTTCGGTCCATGTAATATAAGCGTTATCCAGGAGCGTCCTTTTAGAGAGCTCTAGACCGCACGCACTGCAGTCTCTCAAGGCACTGAGCATCACAGTAGACGCTCTCGTTACGAGACCCGTATAGCCAGGCATGGGTTCCACCTCCCCGACTCTCATACTGTCATCATCGGTGTGACTGTCCATTGTGGCGGCACGGAAAACGGCGATTTAGAATACTGACACAGACAGTGTTTTCTCCTTACAGGAGGTAGCCAGGCAAGATCCCGACGCTTCCAAACTACTGTATCTAGCAAGTTATATAGCTAAACTAAAAACTCGAATAAACTTTAAGCAGCTTAACCTAGTCTCAAGTGGCCTAATGTTAATTCTTTGTTTTCTAAATTAGGACGTGGGCTCATTTCACATGAAGACAATTTATGTCTGATTGGATTATAAACTTACAAAAACCATGGGTAAACCGGCTGGATTTATTTAATAGCCAACGTTAATTACCTAGCTATAATTATTAGAATTACAAGCTACTGTATTCTATGACCTAGTAAACATTGGCCAGAATTTTGAATTTTTTTTATTTTACGCATACTACATCAAAATGTAGCTAACGTTAGCTTGTTAGCCGCCTAGCTCGCTAAATTAAATGTACACAATACCGGATAGACCAGCATTTAAAACGGCTACCAAACTAGCTAACGTTAGTTGAATCTATCAGAGATTAGATGTAACTGTAAAATCACGTCCGTGTTCCAAGAAAAGCAAATCCAGTAAGTATTATTAGCTATCTGGATAGCTACCTAAACTAAAGCTGTGCCATACTAGAGAGCGGTACAGTCGAGGTATCACATGCGATTCTTGTGAGGCCAACGTTAAATTCTGTCTGATCTCCGTTATTCGCCTTATATAACATATCTTCGTCATTTCATCAGCTAGAATAACCTATTCCTACCAGATACCAAACCATTGGTCCTTAAACATTTCTAATACTAAGAAAATAACCAGTAACGCCGATAAAAGTCCAGATATCCTCACAATGTTCGCCTTCCTCTGTCGTTCGGCTGCTAGTCGTGTCCTGCGGTGTCTGTGATGCAGTGTCTGTGATGCTGCGTCTTGACAAGTGACAGAAAAATGCGTGCTGTTTTAATGGGAATCAATGAAGAACATGATTCCTCACGGCACTTGAAACCTCTCTGGTTACCATATTAAAAGTACTGCTAGTAAATGTTTTTACCGGCACGACTATAATGTTCAGCACCCGCACCTAAAACCATTCTAACTAATTGAATGAAGAAAAAGCGAGGAGCTGTGACGTCATTATGGCCCACTATTTTCAACGACTGTGATAAAAAAAAAAACGGAGATAATTTAAAGCGACAGCGCAACATGTAACAGCAGAACGACGCACATCAACAACACGATGTCGACTGTTCCAGAAAACACATTCAAATTCTATGAAATGCATTTACTCCATGTTCAATCAGTGTAGATGAAGGGGAGGAGACAGGTTAAATAAGGATTTTTAAACCTTGAGACATGGATTGTGTATGTGTGGTATTCTGATGGAATGGGCAAGACAAAAATATTTAAGTGCTTTTGAACGGGGTATGGTAGTAGGGTGCCAGACACACCGGTTTGAGTCTGTCAAGAACCAAGAACTGCAACGTTGCAGGGTTTTCATGAATGTAATGGCCCACTCATTTACAAAAGGTAGAATTTCAAACACATAAAGGGGGAAACATTGTCTACCCCTAGCGAGGTCTCGTCGGGCCATCATCCATGAATTTCAATAGAACGATAAAAAAAGAAAAAAGAAAAGGCGAGTAGACTGATCGCGGGAAAAAAGTAACGCTCCCTATACATTCTTCCGCAAAAGGTGGATAAACTATTAGGCAAAATAATAATTGATCAACTGTGTGTACCCTCCACCACTGGTTTCACACTGACACCAGTGGAAAAAGTACCCAATTATCATACCTTAGTAAAAGTAAATATACCTTAATAGAAAATGACTCAAGTAAAAGTAACCCAGTAAAATCCTACTTGAGTTACCAAGTCTAAAAGTATTTGGGTTAAAATATACTTAAGAATCAAAAGTATAAATCATTTCAAATTCCTTATCAGATGGCACCATTTCCTTATTTTTGCATTTAGTGAGTCCGCAGGGATGACCAGGAATGTTCACTTGATAAGTGTGTGGATTAGACCATTTTCCTGTCCTGCTAAGCATTCAAAATGTAACGAGTACTTTTGGGTGTCAGGGAAAATGCATGGAGTAGAAAATACATAATTTTCTTTAGGAATGTAGTGAAGTAAAAGTTGTACAGTACAGATACCCCAAAAAACTACTTAAGTTGTACTTTCAAGTATTTTTAACCCACTGACTGACACACACTGGGTGTAAACCGGGTCATAAAACATTTATTGTACATGTTAGAGGAATGCTAAAAGGAAACAGAGTGACAGGAGGCATTTCTCAATGAGAGAAATTCAGATGTTAAACATCAAAGAGACATTATCAGAAGGGACATTTCATGTACTACAAATACCTGTACGTGTGAGTATAAAGAAAATATGTGTAAGGTAATAATATTATTATTCAATCTTTTTTATAATTCAAATTTCTAAACATGCATGTCAATTTTGATCTATACAGTTTAGAATTTCCCATATTGATAGACAAAAAGATATGGAGCAATCAGTTGTGTGTCCAGTATTAATAATGTTTTGGGGTCCAAACAGATGTCTCCATTGTCTCACGCAGTTGCAGTGGGAGCATACTGCATCGTCAGTCTGTCAAATTCATTCTCCTGAGGTAAAAAAGGAGAAGCATTTAACACACGGTAGAAAATGTTTAACTAGCAACACTGTTGTGGACAGAAATAAACTGGTCTAACGAATGATTCAACCTGACTTTTCAATGTTGATTTACATTTTTTTATTGGGGAATTATGTGTCGTGAAGTCTATGAAATTAAAGTCAAAACTAGTTTTAAATGCTTAGACTAGATATGCTGCAGTGCTCACCAATCAAATCATTTTATTTACTTCCAAGAAAGCTAAGGTTGACCAACAAGCTGTAACAAGGAAGAATGCATTGTTTCAAGATAAAGTAGAACTGTGTAAGGGCAAATGTAATCAACGTACCTTGGTCAGGTAGTCTTTAAGGAAGGGGTGAGCTCTATGGGCATCTTTCAGTTGAGAGAGATACCTGTTGGTTACCTGCAAACAGATACAAAACAGATTGATGCTAAGGAAATTCATGCCTATAAAAACATTGATCATAAATCATTAGAACAAGGTCTTATCTATATACACCTCAGGTGAGTTAAATAACCTTGATGGGTAATCAGTGATTACTTTGACCCTCATTGAAGAAAGCGTTCTGTAGATAGTCAAGATTCTATTGATTATTTACTCACTATCACCTCAATCTGGCACGAGCAGATTTTTTGTTGGGGGGGGGGGGGCTTTATCCCTAGACCTTTGTCTTTGAAGTTTATTGCTATTCAAGGAGAAGGACACTAATGTGCAAGATATCTGCAAATTCAATAAACCCCCTTTTGTCATTCCAAAGCTTTGATAATGTCCAACAAACATTTCTCCGTATCTGTGGCAAAACTGATACAAAGTCTCACCTCAGGAGCTTTGCCTAAGTGCTGGGTCAGCACAATCAGGTTGATCAAAGTCTCAGGGTGGCTGCTGTCCTGTTAGGGGAAAAACAGACTATAAGAGGTTGGAAAACACCCTCTTTTTCCTCACAGAAATGTCTCGATGCACTGTATGACCTCGCTCGTTATCCCGCTTCATTCGTACATGTTCCATCACATTTTCTGAAATATGAATACAACTGCATTACTAGTGTATTTCTTTCACCTACTGGTCAATTGCTAAAATTGCAAGTATTTTGCTTATGAAGATACTAAACTTGTATTGATGTGGTTGGATAAGACAGACACCACTAATTGGTTTAACTCATTCAAATTGTTCTATTACAATGTCTTCACTGTAACACCCTATAATGTTACGCTATCAAATAGTGTTCATCTATATTTAAACACCCCTCTACACATCTACAAATTAATCTCTGAAATATGTCTACAGTTGATTAAGATAAGAGTACATTTGAAGTAAGTAATGACCTTGTCTAGTGCCTCCTGGAGAACCCCCTCTGCCTCCTCCCACTTGTTCTGGGCCATATGGCAGGCAGCCTGGCCATTCAGCAGAAGCAAAGTGGGGGAGTACTTATCCGACATCTCCTGGAAGATGTAGTAAGCATCCTGCAGCTTCTCTCCTCCCTGAAAAAAAAGGGAAAGTCAAGTCCTTTTTTTCTTCTTCTGTTGATCAGAAGACAGACAGAAATTGAGTGGACTTCAGTCCTAAATTGATGACTACTTTTCCATTGAGAGTGGTGCTCTGTCAAAAGCCCATTTCTTTCAGGTGAGGGGCAATGAGGCCCGCTCCAATGATGCATTATAGCATGTAGGGATCTTCGCTATGGGCTGACACTCACAACAGCGATGTTGACCCAAGCCGTGGACAGTTGGGTCAGTGTGGCATCCTCGTCCTGCTCCTGCATCTTCTTCAGCTCTTTCCTTCGTGTCAAAATAAGTAAACAACACCATATATGACCAACACGGAATCATATGCTCAATTTGCTGAATCCTTTTATAACTACATTTACTTAAAAGTACTTAAAAAGTTACTTAATCAGATGGTGTGTGTTAAGTGGACATACCTTGCCAAATCAACACGGTCTAAACTCAGCAGCACCTGAATGGTCATTGCCATGCTGAAAAAAAAGAGGGACATTCACATATCGCATAACACATAATAACAGGTGCTACAAACGTGAATAGTATCCTGTGATTGTCCTTACCACTCCAGACTTTCTCCCTGGTGCAGGGTCCTCAAGGCAGCATCCGAGTTCATCTCATGGTAGTAAATGGACGCAGCCATGAGCAGGAAGGTTGTGTTGGCCACATCTACATTCTTGCTCATCTTCTTGTCAAGTTCAGCCACAATGGCATCCCTGCACAAGCAACAAAGACAGCAATATTTTTACACCACCAAAGGAGTCGACAAAATGCATTTCACTTTAATTACACAGGTGGGTTGTTATATTGACTGTTTAATGGAATAAAACCTTTTGCCCTCATTGGCACGATACTCAGCAAACATCTTGACAGCCTGGAGTTCTGGCGAGGAGCTGGCCTTGATGTCATCCATCACCACAGCATACTTCCTCTGAAATTATACAGGAGATGAAAACTGATACAATATTGACAGGCAGTGTCTTAATGGCACTTAAAATGGAGGCATCTTCAGATGATAAAGTTATAGTTCAAGATTAGACAGTAAAAACAATATAGTAATTTATTGCAGTGACACTAACGTTACACTCGCGTCATTTGACGTTCTAATAAATATATCGCCATCTGCGCAATTATGAAGTTACCTGGGCAATATAGGCTCTGTACAGAAACATGTCTCTCTCGACCTCCTTCTCAGGTGTTGATGGCTGTAAAGAGGAAAATAGCAAGTAGGTGTTGTTTTTGATTTAACATCATCTATTAATTCATTGAATTGCTTTTATAACAGAGATGTTAACGTTAGCGGCTAGTACTAACGTTAGCTGATTAGCTAGCCAGTTCAAACGTTTTACATCGAGACTACAGAAAGACTAGCTATTAGCCATGTTGCACAAACGGTTTATCAGCAGATAATTACCTTAACTTTCTGAGCTTCATTGATACATTGTTGATAACTGCCAATGTAATAAGCATTTTTCACATCGAAGAGTTCATCAACATCTCCTTGTTGCGTCGCCATGTTGACTGGATTACTTCCTAGACACGTAGCACCAACGCGTCATCACACAACGTATTGAACACGTTCAAGACAACTCGGAAACAGTGTTGCCAACTCCTCAGTAAGGAAAGTAGCTATTGGCTGTCCTAAAAGTCGCTAGAAGTCGCTACATGACGTCATCACTTAATTTGCATAACTGGCCATGTGCATGTAATTGTGATGGATGCAGTAGGAGAGGAATAACGTTGTGGGAGAGATAAAAGGTGATTAAAAAACACCCTAAATATATTTAAAACTACAAATGAACTTTCTTCTGTCGATTCTTGTTTTTTTTAATGTCACAATTCCAACCCTCCTCCTTTATTTTTATTTATTTCACCTTTATTTAACCAGGTAGGCAAGTTGAGAACAAGTTCTCATTTACAATTGCGACCTGGCCAAGATAAAGCAAAGCAGTTCGACACATACAACAACACAGAGTTACACATGGAGTAAAACAAACATACAGTTAATAATACAGTACAAAAAGAAGTCTATATACAATGTGAGCAAATGAGGTGAGATGAGGGAGGTAAAGGCAAAAAAGGCCATGGTGGCAAAGTAAATACAATATAGCAAGTAAAACACTGGAATGGTAGATTTGCAGTGGAAGAAAGTGCAAAGTAGAAATAGAAATAATGGGGTGCAAAGGAGCAAAATAAATAAATACAGTAGGGGAAGAGGTAGTTGTATGGGCTAAATTATAGATGGGCTATGTACAGTTGCAGTGATCTGTGAGCTGCTCTGACAGCTGGTCCTTAAAGCTAGTGAGGGGCTTAGGACCGGCAAAAGTGACCCAAAAGAGACACTCTGGCGGAGTTAGTTAGTTTTTATTTTATTTTTTATTTAATTTTTTAGTTTTTTAGTTTAGTTTTCTTAATTTGGTTTGGTTTTTAACCTTATGGTCCACTTAGGAGCCTACAACAAGTCACAGTAAAACATGAACATTTTTAACCATAACATTTTTTACATTATTTTGTATACAATCTCCATTAACAATCTAAATGAACCAAAAAGAGACAATAGAAAAAACTGTCAATGGCAATGTGAGAAAATTAAGGTAACTAGTCTGGTAACTATGTAAGTTAGGGCGGGATCAGCCAGCGGCGGCTTCCCGCATGCGCGATTCATTTGCAGTCTGGATGAGGAGGGGTGAACATCTCCTGCTCTGACTGCAGCTGGGAGGGACTGCTGCGCGAGGACTGGGCCGCCTGTGAGTGCTTTGGGACGGGGGTGGGGCCCACGGCAGCACCCACTGCTCGTTGAGAAGAATAAGAACGATACGTGCTTTTATGTCAGAGTCTCCAAAAGTCTCCAATAACACCAGAAAAAGTCGCTAGATTTGTCGCTAGTCGCTTTTTAAAAATGTGTCGCTAGAGGGGTCTGAATACTCGCTAAATATAGCGACGAAGTCACTAAGTTGGCAGCACTGCTCGGAAACTCAGACCCCCGAGTTAAAATGTGCATAGTATTTTTGCATAGGGCTTCCTATTGGTTGATTCCTGGGGAGAACGACGATCATCGTACAAATAATTGCTTCTAACCCACCAGATGCATGTCCTTTACTGCTGCAGGGAAACGTAATCAGTTTACCTAATTTGTATCAGCATGTTAAATGTGAAACCAGAGGGGAAAAACTATAGACGACCTTTATTCCACACACAGAGACGAGTACAAAGCTCACCCTCCATTTGGCAAATCTGACCATAACTCTATCTTCCTGATTCCTGCTTACAAGCAAAAATTAAAGCAGGAAGCACCAGTGATTCGGTCTATAAAAAAAGTGGTCAGATGAAGCAGATGCTAAACTAAAGCACTGTTTTGCTAGCACAGACTGGAAAATGTTCCAGGATTCTTCCAATGACACCCAATCAGTCACTTGCTTCATCAATAAGTGCATCAATGACGTCGTCCCCATAGTGACTACGTACATTCCCCAACCAGAAGCCATGGATTACAGGCAACATTCGCACTGAGCTAAATGGTAGAGCTGCCGTTTTCAAGGAGCAGGACTCTAACCCGGAAGCTTATTAAAAAATCCCGCTATGCCCTCCGACGAACCATCAAACAGGCAAAGTGTCAATACAGGACTAAGATCCAATCGTACTACACCGGCTCCGACGCTCGTCGGATGAGGCAGGGCAAACTATTACAGACTACAAAGGGAAGCACAGCCGAGAGCTGCCTAGTGACATGAGCCTACCAGACGAGCTAAATAACTTGCTCGCTTCGAGGCAAGTAACACTGAAACATGTATGAGAGCATAAGCTGTTCCGGACAACTGTATGATCACACTCTCCTCAGTCGATGTGAGTAAGACCTTTAAACAGGTCAACATTCACAAGGCTGCAAGCCAGAAGGATTACCAGGACGTGTACGCCAAGCATGCACTGACCAACTGGCAAGTGTCTTCACTGACATTTTCAACCTCTCCCTGTCTGAGTATGTAATACCAACATGTTTCAAGCAGATCACCATAGTCCCTGTGCCCAAGAACACTAAGGTAACCTGCCTAAATGACTACCGATCCGTAGCACTCACGTCTGTAGCCATGAAGTGCTTTGAAAGGCTGGTCATGTCTCACATCAACACCATTATCCCAGAAACCCTAGACCCACTCCTATTTGCATACCGCCCCAACAGATCCACAGATGATGCAATCTCTATTGCACTCCACGCTGCTCTTTCCCACCTGGACAAAAGGAACACCTATGTGAGAATCTAATCATTGACTACAGCTCAGCATTCAACACCATAGTGCCCTCAAAGCTCATCAATAAGCTAAGGACCCTGGGACTAACCACCGCCCTTAACAACTGGATCCTGGGCTTCCTGACGGTGCCGCCCCCAGGTGGTAAGTGTAGGTAAGAACCGCCACGCTGATCCTCAATATGTAGGCCCCTCAGGGGTGCGCACTCATTACGCCCTGTTCACTCATGACTGCACGGCCAGGCACGACTCCAACACCATCATTAAGTTTGCAGATGAGTGTGCTCCTAATCTCAGCTCGTTATCTGTATAAAAGACACCTGGGAGCCAGAAATATTTCTGATTGAGGGGGTCAAATACTTATTTCCCTCATTAAAATGCAAATCATTTTTATAAAATTTTTGACATGCGTTTTTCTGGATTTTTTTGTTGTTATTCTGTCTCTCACTGTTCAAATAAACCTACCATTAAAATTATAGACTGATCATTTCTTTGTCAGTGGGCAAACGTACAAAATCAGCAGGGGATAAAATAATTTTTTCCCTCACTGTACATATTACCTCATTTACATCGACACCGGTGCCCCTGCACATTGACTCTTTACTGGTACCCCCTGTGTATACAGTAGCCTCGCTATTGTTATTTACTGCTGCTCTTTAATTATTTGTTACTTTTATCTTTATCTTTTTTTATGAAGGACAGTTTAGTTGCTAATGGAAGCCTGCACTACCGCGGCTGGCCTTCAACTTGAGTAATACCGCGTTCAGAACAACTGGAATCTCAGGAAAAAATGAGTTCCGACTGGGGAAAATTGATTTGAACGGTCATCCAACTCGGAATTCCAACTAGGGAACTCTGGCCTCTTTATAGAGCTCCGAATTTCCGACCTGAAGATCACTGATGTCATGATTTGACCTCGTATTTTTTTGAGTTCCCAATTGTTTTGAAAACGGCATTACTCAATGAGAGGGGCATCACTGAGCTAGCCTGCAACGTCACTTAACCAACTTTATTTGGCTTCAATGCGCGATTCATGGTGCGTTGAAGACAACTGGGAACTCTGAAAATACGAGGTCAAATCATGACATTAGTCGGAGCTCTAGAAAGAGGCCTGCAGAGTTCCCGAGTAGGAAATCTATGGCAAGAGCCTTAACATTGGAATGAATGGTGTCTCGTGATCTATGGATTTGTCCATTCATATATACATTGGTTGATTCTGATACTTTCCAAGTGGGAACCTCATTTTTCCACAATGAGTTTCCAAGTCGGAAATTTCCAAGTTTCCGAGTTCCGAGGGGTCATGAACACGGCATTGCTGAGGAGCATGGGAAATGCAGTTGAAATGTTGTCTTTTTACCAAATTTGATTACATTAGTTTATTTATGTAAATTGCGTATCTTAAAATGACATATCTCATGCTAATGTGTGTCCATTGGTTTCTGTATAGACTAAAACATTTTTTTTTGTCTTTTGCCAAGTAATCACAGAGAACATGTATGTAATCAAGTTTAGAGAGGGACGGAACCTACACTGTTACATTTCTATGTAGGATACATTACAATTTAAGAAACATGAATAGAGTGTGTATCTCAATGGTTATAGTGCGGCTCAAAGATGAGTTTACAGTATATCAGTTTGCTACAGTATATCATTGGTTAGAAAGTGGCAATATCCAAACACTCCACTAAATGGCGCTCCTGAACAAGCTTCTCATCGAATTAACTCAACCCAATGCACCACGCGGATGCAGGAATGCTGTGATAAGGATGACAATAAGCATAAAAATCAATAATATTATGGATGACTGGATTGCAGAGTAGCCTATGAACTAACTATATGAATGTGGTGATATTCTATAAATAAGATTACGATTATGCATGTAACCTACAATATCTGTTTGAAATAGCCCTATTTAATATGGTTTGAATGTTTATGAGTTATTTATATTCGTTTTTATCAGGTCCATAACAGAAAAAAAGAGCTTGTTGATTGTTTAAAACATGCTCTTCACAATGAACAACATAACCTCCGGAATTCCTGCTAAACCCATCACTTCATAGACCTGGGGAAAAACTGTGCTGTCCTTTCCATAAAACATCTGCTGTTAAACACCTAATGTCTGGATTTACAACCTCTCTCTCTCTCTCTCTCCCTCTCTCTCTCTCTCTCTCTGTGTGTGTTCTACATAAATCCGTTTGTGATTAATAAAGTTACCCAACTCAGCTACTGAGGCAATATTTTCCTTTAATGAGGTCAAATATTAATCTTCATGAATTATGATTAAATAATTGTGTAGTCCACTGGACTTTTTGTTTATAACATTAACCAACTCCCCATAGTTCCTGCTCATTGTTCCCTTAATGTAAATTTATTTGGGAAATTCTCAACCTTGGATTTCGGAGATAGATGAGGATAATTACTGGAAACCGAATGGGGAGGGGAATGGGGGATGGGAGGGGGGCACGGAATGTTGACCCTATAAATGGCTTTTCCCACAGTATGATTGGTTTGGTCAATCTTACTAGGCTCTTCCATTGGTCCATAATACCATCAATCTTGAACTTTCGAAGTCCTTCATGTTTGAAACTTTTTGTGAGTAGGAGTCGGGTTACAACAGGGAGAGAAGAAAACACTCAATTATTTACACAATAGTACCTAATACAACGTACATTTACATTAAGTAGACTGAGAAGAGCCTTTTTCTCGAGGAAAGACGAAGGTCCGATTCATGGAGCTGTACATGGACTTGCTATGGATTGCCATGATGAAGACTCGAGATTTATCTTAGATTAAATTGTCTAATTGTAGCAGTGTAACTACTCCGCGGTGTCTTGACTCACGCCCCGCATCCGGTTTGATTTGAAGGAAAGGTAAATGAATGGTATTTTACTGAATGATAAAGATTTAAGTCTTTGAGAAACACATAGTATTGTTTGCTATCTAGTCCTTTGAAACTATATAATGGATCGGTGGGGGAGGTGGAAGAATTGGGTCAAGGAAGGGGTGCCCAGCTAGCCCACAACCTGAATAGGGGTGTAATATCATTAGATTTTCAATAATTAGTATACGATATTGTAGAATATATAGATTTAGAATTCGATTTTTATTTCCTTTATGTTTGATTAATATTAATATACAGTATGAGTTTTGAATGACAGCTTTACAATATGAAATTAACTTTTTTTTTTATCTATAAAACAAATCCCGATGAATGGTGTAACTAATTTAGTGTTTGTCATATTTCTTTCTTGAATTTTCAAACTCCCCTATCACATAGTAGGCCTATATAAACATAATTCAACTCCCATAGTTTTGAGGTAAACTATGCTGAATTGACATGCTCCAAATGTTCTTTCCTGCACAAGCCATTCATTCTCTTTGAAGTATGTGTATGAATACCCTCTCTGTGTATTTTCTGGCAGGTAGTACAATTTATCATACAGCACTAACTATGTTCATCTCACTAGTAAAAGGAGAATATGAACATTTGCATGAATTGCAGCCTTGAATGAGTTGCCTTTTGCAGCTTTAATCAGAAAAAAATTATTGTTGCTACCCCACTGTGTATGTACTGTATGTACGTTGCTACCCTTGCTGGCTATGGCTGACAACCAAGTAGGTCAGTTACTGCTACAGTTTGGTTGCTCAGCTAACTGACAACTGAGGTCTACTTTGGTCAGGAAGCCAGCTTAATTTCCTTAACATGAATTGATGTTGAACCTGTTTATCATGATTTCTGCCACTCAAGCGCTGCTGGAAATGTGTGATT
Organism: Salmo salar; assembly: GCF_965601325.2. Classification (NCBI taxonomy): domain Eukaryota; kingdom Metazoa; phylum Chordata; class Actinopteri; order Salmoniformes; family Salmonidae; genus Salmo; species Salmo salar. Next base: position 18,991,679 of record NC_138300.1, read on the forward strand.
ATTCCTGTGGCGATAGAAGTTAACTCATTGACAAAAGCAGCACAGAGATGTTTCACCTGTTTACAAGCCTGCAAAGTTCAGTTGGCCAGGCAGCTTCAGCTGTTACATAGGAAACTTAAAACAGTCTGTCCACATCCCCTTGGAAGGGCAGTGAATCCTCCCTATCCTAACTAGAAAGTAGACCATATATGACAGACTAGAGACAAATTACATAGATTTTGGACATTGTTTCTCGTTATTTTTTATTTATCTTTATTTGTCAGGGTGCAAAGGGCTGCGCACAATTGGCCCAGCGTCGTCCGGGTTTGGCCGGGGTAGGCCGTCATTGTAAATGAGAATTTGTTCTTAACTGACTTGCCTGGTTATAAAAAATGTAATTAAAACATGCCATTGTACCAGATTTAGCTAGAGAGCTAATTTTCATCTGTAGTCCCTGGGCAAAAAACAATCAGCATCATTACAATGTTATAATAGAACACACTATTAAAATATCTATATGTAAAAAAATCAAAATATACAATAATGTCCCTTGGTCCTACAGATTCTAACATATTAAGGTGTGTGTGTGTGTGTGTGTGTGTGTGTGTGTGTGTGTGTGTGTGTGTGTGTGTGTGTGTGTGTGTGTGTGTGTGTGTGTGTGTGTGTGTGTGTGTGTGTGTGTGTGTGTGTGTGTGTGTGTGTGTGTGTGTGTGTGTGTGTGTGCGCGACAGGCGAGTTGTTCATTTATAAGTTATCTAGTTCATTTATAAGTTATTGAGGCTATTGTCTTACCCAGGTTTTGGCTTGTATTTACTTTCAACCTTTACGGACTTATGACATGGATATCACTGCTGCATCACACCTGCACATTTCATTTCCTAGTTGCCCACCTTATTCATTCACATTCTTCATATATTATTGTCCACCATTTGTCCCTGATGTTGTTTGAGTTTGGCCCCTCAGCCCTGTTCCTGGTTCACCTGTGGCATCACGGCAAACTTCTTACCCTGGTCTATTTTTTAAATTGGTTGTATCAATTATTAATCTGTGATACATTTTATGAAGCCACGTTCATTATTAAACAGCAGCAGGCTCTTTTAGATCTGAGAAGACTGTAAAAAAGGTTGGTTTGTGAGTGAAGGCACTGTCTCCCTATTAGGCACTGTCTCCCTATTAGGCACTGTGCACAACCCTTGATACAGTGTGGGAGGATGAGAGAGCGATGGCACACGCGCACATTCGCAAAGCTATTTCACTGTACTTGTGCATGTGACATTAAAATTTGAAACACACCGTGGTACATACTGTGCTCGCTCACACACACACCAAATAGACCCACTCAAACACTACAGTGAGGGAAAAACATATTTGATCCCCTGCTGATTTTTTACGTTTGCCCACTGACAAAGAAATGATCAGTCTATAATTTTAATGGTAGGTTTATTTGAACAGTGAGAGACAGAATAACAACAAAAAAATCCTGAAAAACGCATGTCAAAAATGTTATAAATTGATTTGCATTTTAATGAGGGAAATAAGTATTTATAAGTACTCTCTGCTACTTTTACGATTTTTGATACATTTTATGAGCACCACCAACACAGTAAATGAGAAAATGGATTCAAAGGGAACTCCCTCTGCTGGTTATTTGGAGGGCTTTGATATGTGTAATCACCAATAATGTCAATTTGTATGTACAAAAATAGATAATTTCATCAAAAGTAGCAGAGAGCCTACCCTAGAAATTTGATGTGTTTGAAGAGTACATTGTTCCATAAAATGACCAAAAAAATGAGCCCAATCACAAAGGGTACTTTTGAAATATTTATAATATTTGTTGTATAAATTAATGCAAAAAAATTAATGTAGACTAAGCAGAGATGATGTTGAAATGGTGCTGGAATAGTGGAGGCAGGTCCTGTTTTCTTAGTGACTTGCGGTAACTCTGGTTCTAAATCAATAGTTGTTGAATTTTTTTTACATTTTTTTAATTTTTAATTTTTAAAATGTATTTATTATTTTACAAAATTTTTAATTTTACATTTTTGATTTTAATTTATTTTATATATATATATATATTTTTTTTCCCCCACGCACCGCTACTTTAGACAGGTAGACCAGTAAGTAGCAAGACGTTCAGAGCTTGGGCCACATGCTTGGCCCTCCACAGACCCTCTCTGAGCCTCTCACCACACCCAGCATGGAGCCTGTGGAGAACATTTTTCACCTGCAGAAGGGTGAGTGTTTCTGGGCACACTGGCCTGGCCGGATCCCTGGCTGCCAAAGAGGCCCAGGGTAGTGTTTCATTTCTATGAGTCATGTGTGCCTTTTAGCCGTACATGTTGACATGTTTGCCTGCCTGTTCTGCTTTGACTAAGGTCTTGGTTGTTGTTTTTAACTGGTTTAAGTGCTCTCTGGATAAACTGTAAATCCAGTTGATAAGCAAGCATCATTTTGTCTCTCATTCCAGAGTGCCTGTCCAGCTCCCACAAAACCAGTATTAATTACGCTGTTGTTGGTGGTGGTGTATATTTTGCCTGAACACACAGTAATGTTGTCGCTGTCACGTCTTGTTCTGTTTTGAATCCATTAAAGCATTGCCTGTATAAATAGTGCTGAGATGGGAGTCAAGCTTGGCCAAGCTTTCTCTGTCTGGGCCCGGTTCACACAACAGCTTATATATGGCCATAACTCACACTGCACAGTTCCAAGGCAGGAATTCTTGATAGAAAATCGTTTCATCATTCTAAACACTTGTCCCAAGAGGATCCTTTCATGAAAAAGAGAGACATCGAGAGAGAGAGAGAGAGGATCTCCCTGCATTACTGATTGCCAGCTCCGGGAAGAATTTGTTGTGTCATTCTTTTGCTTTGAGTAAAACTTCAGATGCTCTTGAGTATCCATCACATCTGAAGTTAAGTGTTTGGAATGACCGCAGTGGAAGACAAATACAGGCTTTTTTTCTTTTTTTTTAACTTCTTCATTAAGGTATTAGTCATCAGCCACTGACTACATGACAGTTTTTCTCTCTCTGATGGGAGAGACATTTAATGAGCCCCCTGAAAATCACTCTCCAGGCTCTGAAAGGTGTATTTAAAAAAAATAATAAAACTGAATACGTTTTTTCATCATTCCAGCAGAGAGAGACGTGAACTTTAGCTTTTCTTTGTGTGTCGTGAGATGTACTGTCACTAACCTCAAAGCATCCGTGTTCAGATTCTCATTGACACATTGTGATTGAATGTGGCAGGAACTGATAGAGGGGCATAGTATCCCTCTCTCTGACAGTGTTGCAGGGAGAGCTTGTCGGGTTTGTAACATGGGTACTCCCTTGGAAGAAAAAGCCTCCCGCTGACACTCTCAAAGGACACCGAATGTTATTCTTGAAAAGAGTGGAAATCACACAAGTCACATAGCAGGCACATTTCATTCTGCAGTCGGTCAGCTGCTATACAGTATTATAAACTGGGTGGTTTGAGCCCTGAATGCTGATTGGCTGACAGCCGTGGTATATCAGACCGTATACCAGGGGTATGCCAAAACATTTATTTTTACTGCTCTAATTACGTTGGTAACCAGTTTATAGTAGCAATAAGGTACCTCGGGGGTTTGTGTTATATGGCCAATATACTACGGCTAAGGGTTGTGTCTAGGCACTCTGTGTTGTGTCGTGTGTAATAACAGCCCTTAGCCGTGGTATATTGGCCAAATACCACACCCCCTCAGGGGTGCTGCACATATTGACGTGTGGCATGCTAGAGATGGGTACAGATCTAGGCTCAGCTTACCTTCCATAACTTATAACCATAAAATGAGACCCTGACTTTAGAGCTGTATCTAGGTTTAACCTCATCCTACTTCATTAGGGGCTGAGGCAGGCTGAACCTGAACCTGTTGTTCCTGTTGTTGCGGCGCTGCTGATGTAATGTCTGGGGCCCGGGCTCATCTGGCCGGGGAAATGCACAAGATGTGAAAGCCTGTGGCCCCCTGACCCATTGTTTATGAGCTGCCACAGTGTGTTGAGGCTTCCTCTGAGTCATTGTCATTTGGTAGGTAACACAGACACAAACGCGCACACACACAGAGCTCGGAGCTAGTCTCTTCACAAATACGCATACGTTATAGCAGGTAGCCTAGCGGAGGCAGCAGGTAGCCTAGTGGTTAAGAGCGTTGGGCCAGTAACTGAAAGGTTGCCGGTTTGAATCCCCGAGCTGGCAAGGTAAAAAAAAAACATGCTGTCTGCCCACAACATCAACAACTGCTCCCCGGGCGCCGATGACGTTGATTCAGGCAGCCCCCTGCACCTCTCTGATTCAGAGGGGTTTGGTTAAATGCAGAAGATACATTTCGGTTGAATGCATTCAGTTGTTCCCTTTGCAATCCTCACACAAAAAACAATTTTGTGTTCTAAATGGGTATTCAGCCAGTAGTTAGAGATAGTCCTATCATTGGCTGCTTTGCAGAACTTCAAATCAAGCTGTATGTATATTGCACATTTCTGACATGGATACAATGCACTTCACAGAATATATATATATTTTTATAATAATTGTTTTACTACACAAGAAACATACAAGGATCAAAAACAAAAGAATAACAATAAAAACCGAGAATAAAAAAGCACCCTGAGGAAAAGCAAAGCTAAAAAGTTGTTATAGCATCTCTTTTAAATATGTCCAAAGTGTTGGTCCCCCTCAGATTCTCTGGCAGGCTATTCCAGAGGCCGAGGGCATAATAACTAAAGGCTGCCTCTCCATGCCTCTTGGTCCTAGGCTTTGGGATAGTTAAAAGGCCAATGCCAGAGGACCTGAGAGACCTACTGGGTACATAACTTAAAAGCATGTCTGACATGTATTGGGGTGCACAGTCGTGGATTGATTTTAAAACGAATCGAAGAATCTTAAAATTCAGCCAGTGCAGAGCTTTTAAAACCGGTGTAATGTTTGCTCTCCATCAGGTCTTGGTCAGTACCCGTGCTGCAGCATTCTGTATGTTTTTCAGTTGACCAATAGCTTTCTTGGGTAGACCAGACAGGAGAGCATTACAGTAGTCAAGCCTGCTTGTAATAAAAGCATGGATGAGTCTCTCTGTGTACCAGCCTGAGAGAGAAACGGCCACACCTTGGCAATGTTCCTCGTGGTAAAAAGCTATTTTGGTCACATTCCTAATGTGTGATTCGAAATTGAGTTCAGAATCTAAAATGACACCTAGGTTTTTTTACCTGTGTTTTATCTTTATTGCCCATGACCAATTTGTAAGTCGCTCTGGATAAGTAAGTCGCTCTGGATAAGAGCGTCTGCTAAATGGCTAAAATCTAAAATGTAAATGTAATTAAAATGTGCGGCCAGATTCTCTCTTTGTGCTTTGGCTCCAACCATAAGTACCACGGTCTTGTCTTGATTTAGCTGGAGGAAGTTGTGAGCCATCCAAGTATTTAAATCACTAATACGGTCAAATAATTTATCTGATTATGTCATTATTGTATCATGTCACTGGTATCTCTGTGATTAGCCTAGCTTTTGTAGGGACTGGTTTTTCATGTCCCATGACATCATAGTTATCGGAATGGATGCTAATAGTGCACACCCATAGCAAGACTCTTCAATACCTTCATCTAGATGAGAAAATGAAATAATCACATGGGATCATTTGCATAAAACATTTGTTCATTGTCTGTCTGCAGAATGTTTCCTCTTTTTTTATTATTATTTTGGATCATCTGCTGGCGGCAAAAATGCAAGAGGCAAAGATGTTTCCCATATCTTGTCATGAATGCATCCCAGATAAACATCTGTTATTTCCTCTAAGTATGTAATTCAAAATTAAGAAAATACACCTTCAGGTTTCAGTATGTTTCCATTAACTTGTCCAGTGATTTTTTTGTTGTTGTAGACATTTAAAAAGTTGGCATTGAAAATAGATGTGACAATTGCCTGCTACGGTACGTTTCCTTTGAACTTTCTTGTGTCGATTAAAAAAACAGCTGGGAATAATGACGTCATACCTAAAAAAAAACAACATACACCTTTTCTCTAAAAACCTACAGTGTAGAATAAAAATTAAGTGGTTGAAGTGTTTCCATTACCAATTTAGGCAAATTGCACAATAATAAATTGTCGACAGCGTGTATGCCATCCCACCTATCTGTTTCATGTCTCAGGTAGCCCGTGAAAGCCAGCATGGATAGAATGCAATAATTGACTAATATTTGCCATATTCTACTAATTATCATGTGCCAACGTATCGCCGCGGTCCGTGACATGGTCATACTTGCACTCCTGTAGATCTGAAATAATTGGATGGTGAAGCTTGCCAGCCAACCATAAAAGTAAGGCGAATCTATTCAGGCATTCTTGAAAGTCGGGACCATCCTTGTCCTGCAAAAAAGCATAATTGTTATAGTGGAAAAAACAGATTTAGGCATTTAGAATTAAATGTGGGAGTGGAGCTTTTCTAGTTATGTGATGACACCACGTGCCCCGCATACCTTCTTCAAAATGATTCGCCAATCATTATTTGACACAGTTTCCACCATTTGTCGCAATAAAGAATGTTTGACAAGACAAAACCACCACAGTCGAACAGATAAAAATGTTGTCGATCTTTGGAAAATTTCTCCATTACACGTCGCAAAGATTTTGTTTTTTGCGACATTGATTTTGCCGAATAAACCTGGGTCACCTAGTGAGTGTCCATCTGTATGACCTCTCTCTCGCTCTCTCTCCAGACGTCATCATGGACTCCTTCAGTACTAAGAGCCTGGCCCTTCAGGCCCAGAAGAAGCTGATGAGCAAGATGGCCACCAAGAGCGTGGCCAACCTGTTCATTGATGACACCAGCAGCGAGGTGCTGGACGAGCTCTACCGCGTCACCAAGGAGTACACACGCAACCGCAAGGAGGCCCAGAAGATCATCAAGAACCTCATCAAGATGGTGGTGAAGCTGGGCGTCCTCTACCGCAACAACCAGTTCAGTGGGGAGGAGCTGGTGCTGGTCGAGGGCTTCAGGTTGATTTATGATTGATGTATTTAATCATTATGGCTGTAGATAGCATTAAAGATGCACTCTCAAACTGTTGTATAATTTCAGCCAGTGATTTTGAAAGTGGTGCTCATGAGGCAAAAGGGGCCCTGTTTTTTTTTGTGTACTAAGTCATCCAATTGTGTACTACTTCATCCAATTTTTACTATGTTACAAATTTGTTATGCTTAAGATCCTGGAGTGCATCTTTAATAGGAGTATAATAGTCTTTGATTAGGGTTACCAACCCTGGTTGTTGAGGGCTGTAATTTGCACAGGGTTTTATTCCAGCCCTAATGAAAGCAATCATTGTGTTGGGCTGAGAAAAAAAAAAATGTGGACCTCTGAGAAATGGGATGTCCTTTGCCCTTTACTGTACCTAAGCCATCATGCATAACAACAATGGCCACCGTCTCCTTTCCAGGAAGAAGGTCCACACACTGGCCATGACAGCTGTCAGCTTCCACCAGATCGAGTTCACATTCGACCGGCGTGTGATGAGCGCCATCCTGAACGAGTGCCGTGAGCTGCTGCACCAGGCCATCAACCGCCACCTGACAGCCAAGAGCCACTCGCGGGTCAACCACGTGTTCAACCAATTCGCAGACTGTGACTTCCTGGCAGCTCTCTACGGCCCCTCTGAGGTGTACCGCAACCACCTGCAGAGGATTTGCGACGGTGTCAATAAGATGCTGGACGAGGGCAACCTTTAACCCCCCCCCCCCCCACAGGACCTTTTGACCCCTTCCCTTTGACCTTTGAGGCCTTACCTGGTGGTGTGACATTCACCAAATGGTTGCCTTCTTGGCTATTTTATTTTATAGACAAACATTATGCATAGTGGACATTTGACATTTTGCCCCTCCGACATTACTGTACAACACTGAAGGATGTTCCAGGCTAGTTAGTCCAAAGTTTCTTCTACGCCTCTTTATTTAAAGGAACAACATGGACATATTCAGTGAATTTATAATACAAGCTTTTGTCAATCATTTCCGGACATAGGACTTCACCAATGCCTTGGAACTGTCTTTTCTTCAATGGCTGTCCGTCTCCTGGAAGGTCTCCCAACCACAGCCTGAAGATCATATGTACGAGTAGTCAATTGAATGGGCTGAAATGTTTTTAGAGCGAAGAGGACAATGGTAGATGTTAACCTACTTCAGGACAACCATAAGGAACTCTGTTGTTAGACAGGAGTGCCACTTGAGGTTAAAACAGCACTAATTGTTTTGCAATAACTCACGTAACAGACCAATAAGACAGTTTCAGCATCACATTTACACTCCATATCCTAAGTAAGTCTACACTTTGTTTGGATCAAAATACCTTTTTCCTGCTTTGGCCCTAATTACCTGTTTTTATTACAATCACACCAAAGAGCGTATAATTTGGGTCATGGGGGCTATAAACATGGAGGAAGTTGATTGTGCTGTGCAACCTAATTGTCACCGAGCTGCTGACTCATCAGCTCTTTAACTTCATCTGAGCTGTACCGAAACCCCTACCCAGCAAACACTTTGATTTCTGCGCAGCCGAGACCGACTCCATATACAGTCATGTTAATGACTGGAGGATATGGGAAAGGGAAGTAGGTTGCCTTTGTTGGTGAGGCCCAGGCTGTTTCGTCACGTAACATAGTATTATGGATTAGAGCAGAGACTAAAACAATACCGGATTGTTCCTTCCATTATTCTATTAATTATTCCCTCACTCCAGGCCAATAATAGCCTACCTACAGCTAATCCATTCCAACACCCCAGCTTCCATTTAATGGGATTGAGATCACATCTTTGCTTGGTGCACATCCTATTTGGGAGTGAAGTTGTTTTTTTAATGAACAATTTAGATTGTTGTTTAGTTTGTTATATAGTACTACCCTGCACATAATGGATGTTATTTTATTTTCTAGGCCTATCTGTGTATTTTTGTATGGCTGAGCCTGTCTAGGAGACTGTCTTGCGCTGTGGCCTCATTTAGTATTCTCAGTGACAGCGTATACCTGTGAGGAGCTGCAGCAGAGAGTTGTAATGAGTGCTGTGTTCTCCAGGATCTGCTGTCTCTCTCTCTCTCTTCAATGTCACAGAAACCTCCCTGGTCTGTACTGTAGCAATTCTGCCAAAGAAAGGAAAGGGAGAGATAAGCAATCTCGGCAGTCGCGAGAAGGACCTTTTCCAAAGGAACATTAGGGTAATCGGTATGCACTTGATTGTTTTCAAATTTAATTTAAAACATTTTTTTGTTATTCCCTCCGTTTTATTTCAAGACGTGGTCTCAATTTGACTTCATCCTCCTACATCTGGGGGATTTGTATTAACTGAACACTCACAGGACTAGAAAATTGAAGTCCCAGTATACTTGAGATGGCTTAGTTCTTAAATGTCAAAGATGCTGTTCTTTCCAATCACAACAGTTCTCAGGTTTAAGTCTCAGAGCTTGTGCTCATGACACACTTACTAGTGTTGGACCCAATGTTGGAGGATTAAATACGGACCAATTTATCTGCTTCATACATTTGACATTAGCTCACAAAAGATACATTCTTTTAAGTAATGTTGTATTTCTACCAATGGATAGTGAAATATTTTCTGTATTATTTGTTATACGCTGTTGTACATATGTTTGTTTTAGTGTGCCTTCTCGATACTAGACATGACGAATATACACGATTACTCCTATTTTTAAATAAATTGTTTGTCTTTTCTTGATAAAGCACCACTTATTTTCCATCGTAATGCTGTTTCAGAAGCTAGATCAGAACATAATCTGTGTGCGTCTGACCTGAATTGGGTCAGGCAAATCCCTTCCGCCCGGTCAGGACATTGTTAGCCATGTTCCCAAACTAAACACAAGCCTTCCTATCTGACAAACAATTTTGTTTTGGGTCCTTTTTTCCCTCTTAATTAATTTCCAAACGGACGTACCCAGGTCAAAGGTAAAGCTGGAGGCCAATCGAGTGGAAATGAAGCTTTCCCCTTAGCAGTGATATGGCTACAGTAATTCTACCTTGGTCAGGATTCAGGAAATATCTTTTCTATCAGCTTGTGAATGGGAAGAGCTTTTATCATCTAGCTCCAATGCCAGCTGTGTGAATTAATTCGTAGCTATTGGTTTTGATCATTTACAAAAGACCGTGTCAGGCTAGATTAGCCACTCAAGGCATTTTTTACATGTATTTAGTTCCTACTTGTAAAGGAATGATTGTATAGACTTGAAAGGGTACTGGTAATTGTCCAATCATTTATTCTGTTTTTCTCCCCAGTTTGACTTGCTTCAATAGTCAGGCTGAAAATTGAACTTTGGACCTGCCAGTCCTTGACTTGATTATCAAAGTGGATATTAATGTGAACTTTAATACATTTTGGTATGAAGCTTCCTTCCATTAAGGCATGATTATAATTTGTACATAATGAACCAACTACAAAGGAGAAGTTGTGCATCTTAAGAAGGGAGGCAGCTGAACCGTGCAGGCCTCATTAGTCAGTCCACTCACATTCACTTAGGTCATGTGTTTAACTATACTGTATGGAATGAGTATCCACCCCAACCCTGTACCAGACACATCACAGCTTGGCATCCTAATCAACTGCATCCATAGAGATTAGTTTTAAAGGGATAGATCACTCCAAAATAATTTTGGTGGATATTTTCAGACCTCTAAAATGGTTGAATGGCATGAGTCCCACGCCATCCACTGTGTAGCTCCAATCATTTTAATGTCCTGAAAGGGTAATGCACCTGCAGTATTGTCTTATATACAAGCAAATCTCAGAAATCCACAGAGCACTTTTACTTGATGTATGAAGTACACAGCACTACATTCCAGTTCATATGCTGAATTGTTATTGAGTTTCATACATGCTTGAGTTTCTTTTCTATGTACAGTTGAAGTTGGAAATGTACATACACCTTAGCTAAATACTTTTAAATTGAGCTTTTCACAATTCCTGACATTTAATCCTAGTAAAGATTCGTCAGTAAGGATCACCCCTTTATTTTAAGAATGTGAAATGTCAGAATAATAGTACAGAGAATTATTTATTTCAGCTTTTATTTCTTTCATCACATTCCCAGTGGGTCAGAAGTTTACATACACTCAATTTGTATTTGGTAGCATTGCCTTTAAATTGTTTAACTTGGGTCAAGTGTTTCGGGTAGCCTTCCACAAGCTTCCCACAATAAGTTGGGTGAATTTTGGCCCATTCCTCCTGACAGAGCTGGTGTAACTGTGTTAGGTTTGTAGGCCTCCTTGCTTGCACACGCTTTTTCAGTTCTGCCCACAAATTTTCTATAGGATTGAGGTCAAGGCTTTGTGATGGCCACTCCAATACCTTGACTTTGTTGTTTATAAGCCATTTTGCCACAACTTTGGAAGTATGCTTGGTGTCATTGTCCATTTGGAAGACTCATTTGCGACCAAGCTTTAACTTCCTGACTGATGTCTTGAGATGTTGCTTCAATATATCCACATCATTTTCCATCCTCATGATGCCATCTATTTTGTGAAGTGCACCTGTCCCTCCTGCAGCAAAGCACCCCCACAACATGATGCTGCCACCCCCGTGCTTCACGGTTGAGATGGTGTTCTTCGGCTTGCAAGCCTCCCCCTTTTTCCTCCAAACATAACAATGGTCATTATGGTCAAACAGTTCTATTTTTGTTTTATCAGAAGTACGATCTTTGTCCCCATGTGCAGTTGCAAACTGTAGTCTGGCTTTTTTATGGCGGTTTTGGAGCAGTGGCTTCTTCCTTGCTGAGCGGCATTTCAGGTTATGTCGATATAGGACTCGTTTTACTGTGGATATAGATACTTTTGTAGCTGTTTCCTCCAGCATCTTCACAAGGTCCTTTGCTGTTGATCTGGGATTGATTTGCACTTTTCGCACCAAAGTACGTTCATCTCTAGGAGACAGAATGCGTCTTCTTCCTGGGCATTATGACGGCTGCGTGGTCCCATGGTGTTTATACTTGCGTACTATTGTTTGTACAGATGAACGTAGTACCTTCATGCGTTTGGAAATTGTTCCCAAGGATGAACCAGACTTGTGGAGGTCTACAATTTTTTTCTAAGGTGTTGGCTAATTTCTTTTGATTTTCCCATGATGTCAAGCAAAGAGGCACTGAGTTTGAAGGTTGGCCTTGAAATACATCCACAGGTACACCTCCAATTGACTCAAATGATGTCAATTAGCCTATCAGAAGCTTCTAAAGCTATGATACTTTCTGGAATTTTCCAAGTTGTTTTAAAGGCGCCGTCAACTTAGTGTATATAAACTTCTGACCCACTGGAATTGTTATACAGTGATTATAAGTGAAATAATCTGTCTGTAAACAATTGTTGGAAAAATTACTTGTGTCATGCACAAAGTAGATGTCCTAACCGACTTGCCAAAACAATAGTTTGTTAACAAGAAATTTGTGGAGTGGTTGAAAAACGAGTTTTAATGACGCCAACCTAAGTGTATGTAAACTTCCGACTTCAACTGTAGATCCAGGGTTAGAAAATGGCTATGTTTGCTTTTATTTTGTGAACTCTTTGCCTCATCCTTTATGCTTAAAGAGTCTCTCCCCTCTGACAAGTTGAGTTATGACAGTTACTTGGAAGTCAGTCTTTCAAACCCTCCGTCTTCTTTTTCTCCTGCTCTAGTGCATCCTCTCAGTGCACCTGACTGACGGATTGTTTCAAAGATGTAAGCCGGGAGATATCCAAAGAAAAACAATGTTAAAAATAAACAGGAACCGACAAACATGTTCTTTTACACAGCGGTAAGACCTCCTGCTGGACTCAGGAATGACAGTGCTTGTATAAGAACTGAGGGAATTCAGTCACTAAGGCATACTTAGAAAAATACAGCATTTTTTTCTAAATGTAATGAGTCATTTTCTGAGACAGCAACAACTAAAGTTGCTATACTGTGTTGCACTTGAATCATCTCTGCTGTCCAAGTGCCTATATAAAGTTACCAACATGCCCTTGGGGGCTTCAGACTGACTGAAACCCTTTTTTCACCACTTTGACGAAACATGTGGGGTCTGTCTAGAGGAATGTCTCAACCACACTCTTACATAACCCTGCTTCTCTCTGATTTCTCTGTGCCTTGTATACAGAGACAGAAGCTCCACCAGGATATAGTGCCTTCGGAAAAGTATTCAGACCTCTCCACATTTTGTTAAGTTACAGCCTTATTCTAAAATTGATTAAATTGTCAATCTACACCCAATACCCTATAATGACAAAGCAAAACTGGTCATTTTTTTTGCTCATTTATTAAAAATAAACTGAAATATCACATTTACAGTATTCAGACCCATTACTCTGTACTTTGTTGAAGCACCTTTGGCAGTGATTACAGCCTTGAGTCTTAGGTATGACACTACAAGCTTGGCACAACTGTATTTGGGGAGTTTCTCCCATTCCCTGCATATCCTCTCAAGCTCTGTCAGGTTGGATGGGGAGCATCGCTGCACAGAAATGTTCACGTCTCTCAAAAGATGTTCAATCGGGGTCAAGTCCAGGCTCTGGCTGGGCCTCTCAATGACATTCAGAGAGTTGTCCCGAAGCCACTCCTGCGTTGTCTTGGCTGTGTGTGCTTAGGGTCGTTGTCCTGTTGAAAGGTGAACCTTCACCCGTCTGATGTCCTGAGTGCTCTGGAGCAGGCTTTCATCAAGGATCTTTCTGTACTCTGCGCCGTTCATCTTTCCCTCGATCCGGACTAGTCTCCCAGTCCCCGCCGCTGAAAAACATCCCCACAGCATGGTGCTGCCACTGCCATGCTTCATGGTGCCAGGTTTCCTTCAGATGTGAGGCTTGGCATTCAGGCCAAAGAGTTCAATCTTGGTTTTATCAAACCAGATAATCTTGTTTCTCATGGTCTGAGAGTCCTTTAGGAGCCTTTTGGCAAACTCCAAGCAAGCTGGCATGTGCCTTTTACTGAGGAGTGGCTTCCGTCTGGCCACTACCATAAAGGCCCGATTTAGTGGATTGCTGCTGTGATGGGAGAACCTTCCAGAAGGACAACCATCTACACAGAGGAACTCTGGAGCTCTGTCAGAGTGATCACAAGGTTCTTGGTCACCTCCCTGACCTAGGCCCTTCCCTGATTGCTCATTTTGGCTGGGCGGCCAGCTCTAGGAAGAGTCTTGGTGGTTCCAAACGTCTTCCATTTAAGAATGATGGAGGCCTTTTGTGTTCTTGGGGAACTTCAATGAGGCAGAAATGTTTTGGTACTCTTCCCCAGATCTGTACCTCGACACAATCCTGTCTCACAGCTCTACGGACAATCCTTCCAAATCATGTCCAATAAATTGAATTTACCACAGGTGGACTCCAATCAAGTTGTAGAAACAAGGATGATCCATGGTAACAGGATGCACCTGAGCTCAATTGAGTCTCATAGCAAACGGTCTGAATAAGGTATCTGTTTTTTATTTTTAATACATTTGCAAAAATGTCTAAACCTGTTTTCGCGTTGTCATTAAGGGGTATTGTCAGACGATTGCTAGGAGTGGTGGTAGGAGTCAGGCGCAGAGAGCAGAGGTACGTAACTGTGTGTTTATTTTAATCCAAAACACAACACGAACAACGCCAACACAAACGGCGTGGAAAAAATGCCAAGTGCCCAAAACAGGTGCACAGCCAGCCTACAATCTCACAGTAGTAAATCGCCAGCACATCCAATGAAAAAACACAACCTGACGCTAAAATAATCCCGCACAACACTGGGCGGGCTAACCAGGCTTAAATAACCAAAATCAAAAGACAAATGAGGAACAGGTGCAAACAATAAGACAAACCAAACGAAAAGGAAAAAAGGATCAGCGGCGGCTAGTAGGTCGGTGACGACGAGCGCCGAGCGCCGCCCGAGCAGGCAGGGGAGCCACCTTCGGTGGGATCCGTGACAGGTATTGTGTGTAGATTAGGATTTTTATTTACATTTACATTACATTAAAGTCATTTAGCAGACGCTCTTATCCAGAGCGACTTACAAATTGGTGCATTCACCTTATGATATCCAGTGGAACAACCACTTTACAATAGTGCATCTAAATCTTTTAAGGGAGGGGGGGGGGGGTTAGAAAGATTACTTTGTCCTATCCTAGGTATTCCTTAAAGTGGTGGGGTTTCAGGTGTCTCCGGAAGGTGGTGATTGACTCCGCTGTCCTGGCGTCGTGAGGGAGCTTGTTCCACCATTGGGGTGCCAGAGCAGCGAACAGTTTTGACTGGGCTGAGCGGGAACTGTGCTTCCTCAGAGGTAGGGGGGCCAGCAGGCCAGAGGTGGATGAACGCAGTGCCCTTGTTTGGGTGTAGGGCCTGATCAGAGCCTGAAGGTATGGAGGTGCCGTTCCCTTCACAGCTCCGTAGGCAATCACCATGGTCTTGTAGCGGATGCGAGCTTCAACTGGAAGCCAGTTGAGAGAGCGGAGGAGCGGGGTGACGTGAGAGAACTTGGGAAGGTTGAACACCAGACGGGCTGCGGCGTTCTGGATGAGTTGTAGGGGTTTAATGGCACAGGCAGGGAGCCCAGCCAACAGCGAGTTGCAGTAATCCAGACGGGAGATGACAAGTGCCTGGATTAGGACCTGCGCCGCTTCCTGTGTGAGGCAGGGTCGTACTCTGCGAATGTTGTAGAGCATGAACCTACAGGATCGGGTCACCGCCTTGATGTTAGTGGAGAACGACAGGGTGTTGTCCAGGATCACGCCAAGGTTCTTAGCACTCTGGGAGGAGGACACAAGGGAGTTGTCAACCGTGATGGCGAGATCATGGAACGGGCAGTCCTTCCCCGGGAGGAAGAGCAGCTCCGTCTTGCCGAGGTTCAGCTTGAGGTGGTGATCCGTCATCCACACTGATATGTCTGACAGACATGCAGAGATGCGATTCGCCGTCTGGTTATCAGAAGGGGGAAAGGAGAAGATTAATTGTGTGTCGTCTGCATAGCAATGATAGGAGAGACCATGTGAGGATATGACAGAGCCAAGTGACTTGGTGTATAGCGAGAATAGGAGAGGGCCTAGAACAGAGCCCTGGGGGACACCAGTGGTGAGAGCGCATGGTGCGGAGACAGATTCTCGCCACGCCACCTGGTAGGAGCGACCTGTCAGGTAGGACGCAATCCAAGCGTATTTATTTATTTCATCCATTTTAGAATAAGGCTTTAACAAATAAATGTGGAAAAAGAAAAGGTGTCTGCATACTTTCCGAATGCACTGTAGGTAGTCTACTATGGCGCTGTTACTGTGTAGTCCTGTAAAGTTGTGGTGGCTCTGTTACTGTGTAGTCCTGTAAAGTTGTGGTGGCTCTGTTACTGTGTAGTCCTGTAAAGTTGTGGTGGTTCTATAAGAACATACATTACCATAATGCAGTGGATGGAGTGAAGGTCTCGAACTGGGCTCCACCGTACGTCAACTGCTGTGAGACGAGCAACCGTGACACGTACTTATTATTCCACATTGACTTTACAATGAGCTACCATTGTGCATTTAGCAGCCTGGATGTTATTTATGGTCCACACACAGTGGGAGGGTGATTGGTTGAAATCAGAGGTAGCTACATGATGACTAAAGCCCGGCACATGAGAGCACTACAATCCAGGTGTGTGTGTTTTTTGGTATCTGTTTACGTTCACATGAGTGACCTTGTGAACAATGGGGAATGGAGTGGTTGTGCTCCAGAGTTGTTCACTGAAACAAAGGAAACAGTCATTTGGAAGCAGTTGGGGAATGGGAGCTATGTTCAAGCAGAGCTTTAGAGGGATTAATACAGCCTCTATTACTCCCAGAGTTAGTTGACCACTGCTGTGTGGATAACAACTAAGGACAGGCGCTCATGTTTTGAGAAGGAATCTTCTTACCCTGGAATGACCCCCCCATCACTGAGTACATGTATTTATTAGACTATGTCATGGTCTTTCTGCAGTATTTCTCCATTCATTTTCCTATTGCCATTAAAGGGGTTCCGCGTGAGTAGTTTGTTGTGCTGAGGAAGCTTGTGGCAAATGCTGAAACTGTTCTCCACCGAGTGAAAGCCACTGTCAGGGTTCTCCGTGGCTGTCATTGTCTCATTTAGGGTGCATCCAAGGAGGGAGTTGCACAGTGAGTGAACAGACACCTGGGAGGCATCTCTGGGCTTGTCAGACACATGCCAACTAAACCAGACAGTTGGCAAGCCAAGATGAGCTGCAAATAGCAGCTGCCACTGCATAATTGGAACAAATAGAAGTCAGAGAAGCAGAAAATAAGATGAAACAACAAGAGGTGCCTCGGCTCCATTGGTGGCAGTCCTTTAGCTGACAGGCTGGGGGAGGTGTGTTACAGCTTGTACCTGGTCAGGGTTTTTTATGCTTGTGTAACTAACTGCTGTATGCTATGGGTGCAGTGTTGCTATGGACTGCTGAGCCAGAACCGGAGTAATCAGATGAGAGCTGGAGTGGGGAGGCTCACGTGGAGACACAGCGTCTACCAGGGATTAAAAAACAGGAATCTTGATTGAAGTTCCACTAGTCTCCCTCCGCAAGCGGGATATAAAGGGGTGAGAGACAGAGAGGGAGAGAGAGAGTGACAGAGGGAGAAAGAGAGAGGTACAGAGGGAGAGGGAGGTACAGCAGTGAGAAAGAGTGGGAGGAAGAAAGAGCGAGAAGGGGAGCCAGCGCAGTGCGGGCGGGAGGGGGAATGAGTGAGAGGGGAGAGACAGGAAGCGTGCCACAGCAACTGAGCCAGAGATGCAGGGAGGGAAAGCGAGTGAGAGGCAGACACCGGCTTGGACAGGAAAAGAGAGCAAGTGGGTGGGGGTCTAAGAAGAAATAATCGGAATACATTTTTTGGGGGGGAGAAAGAGGGAAAGAGCAGGGGAGAGAGAAGTCAATGAGAAAAACATTCCATGTGAATGGCAAGGGCGGGAAGCTGGAGGAAAAGCTCATTCTTTAAGGAGTCTTCCTCTGTGACGGCTTGCTGGACTGCTTCTATCATGTTCTCAGACACCAGAGTTCCTGGGGAGCACAGTGGCTTTCAACACAGCAACCCTCATCTCAACCTCTGGCTTCACAATGGACTCAGGGCCCACCACAGTGAAATGGGTCTCAATGGGCAGTGCAGGCGGGCTGATGCCAACCTTACCTATCCCAACAGAGTCAAGAAGGTAGGCTTTACATCACAAGAGGTGTTGAACAACATGCATGGGAAGGAAAGGACGGGTCCCCATTTGAATGAACTGGGTCTAGAGGCTAGGAGGCTGCGCTTCGGCTTGTGGGAGCATCGTGTGCAGCCAGATTTGAGCAGCCATGAGGGCAGTCCTTCCAGGTGGAGCCATGGCCAGTCTCCAGCACCAGGCCTGAGACACAGGGCGTCTGTCAGGGACCACTACACAGAACGCTCCTTTGTTGGGAACGCCCGCCAGACTTTACTACACCCTTCAGTCAGGAAGTACGTGAAGGCCCCCGTCCTCGCTCAGCCAACACAGTTCAAAGGTCAAGATGGCTGTAAAGTGCCTGTTTGTTTGGAGGACCAGCTTTGGGGCTATTCCAGACAGACTTGTCAGAGAGACCTTCATACGTCCAGCTGGGTGGATTCAGCTACAGCCACACAGGGCTTACCAAGACACCAGAGTTTCAGTTCCACCTTGAGATCCAACAAAAAGAATGTCCAAAACAGTCAGAGAGACTTGACTAGACCAGTAAGCGGACCAGAGACCAAACTACACCAGCAAGACTTGACTAGACCTGTGGAGGGTTACAATGGACCCAGCTCTCTGCATGTCATCTTCTCCACAGAGATTCCTCAGAGAGATATGGGAGGTCCCACTCTCAGACCCCAGCAGAGTCCCAGTAAACCATGTCCCGCCCCTGAGGACATCCAAACCAGGCCCCCCAGAGGTGACCAGGGCTCCAGGAGTGGGTCAGGCCTGACTGGGTCAAAGAAGCACCAGAAGGTTGTCCGGGATCAGATCCGGAGAGTGGTGGAGAACTTGGAGGAGGTTCTAGGAGGCCTGAAGGACATCCATCAGGAGATGAAGGAGGTAAAGACATTTCTGTTTGCCTATAAGTTACAGCTGTGGTCTGTCTTTGATGGAAGGATTTTAAATTGTTTCTGAGGGAGAGCGAGATCCTGGTATTGTCATATAGCCTACAAATATTACAGCTAGGATCTTTTGATGTTCCTTTGATATTCGTATAAACAGATTATCACGCTATTTCAGGTCCTGAAGGGACTGCGAAGAGCAGTTGTACCGTGGGCTATTTTTGCACGTCCCAGAAAGAGCATAATCCCAGTCCCTACTTTACTTTTACAATCATTAAAAAGAGGCGTCTACATTGATATACACTGTAATACTGCCATTCAGAATCACTGCTTGCAAAGTGTCTATCCACCACAGTGTGACAGTCTTTCTATGAAACAGCACAGAGGTGAAGATTTCACTGAATTTTTAAAGGTAGGAAGTGGAGTTCGCTATGCTCCATTTACCTAATGTATGCAATGGTTGAAAGTGATGCTCAGCAGGGGTACCGTCTCCTCTCCAGTCCTTCCACCACCAGATGCTGACCAGGGACCAGCTGGAACCATGCTTTTAATCCATTTATTGAAACGCCTGAACCTTGCCCCTCATCCTGTAAAAGTGACACGTAAATCAGCCCCTCACAGTATCTGGCTGCATCTGAAAGCACAGCCCGAGTGCGAGGGTATTGCAAACGTTAGAAAGTTGTATAAATGTGTAGAGAAACATCCTGCGACGCTGTTGCAGTGTGGCCAGGGAAAGTCTCTTCGCAGACCAGGTCAGGGACACTGAAGGAAGACGCCAGAGAACTTGAATAGTTAAGTGAGGAAAAACAATTAGTCTAGCAACAACACGAGCACACAGATCAAACGTTTTCTCCAGTCTCATTTTCTCCCCGTCTCTCCAGCCTCATCTCTGACCATGTAGCCTAATCCCTCTCACAGGTGGTGCAGCAGATTGAGCTGCTGACCTCGTCCATTGACCTGAGTGAAGAGGAGGCCAGCCCCAGCCAGCCCAGCGACAGCAGCTCCAGTGGAGTGGCAAAGGGCAGCAGCCACCAGAGGCTCAGGGGTGAGGAGGCCAGGCAGGAGGAGGCAGCTGTGTCTTCCCCCATCAGGACTAACTCACTCCAGCCTCACAACCCTGCCTCCAGCCTGGTCTGCCTCCCCCACCAACCTGCTCCCAGCCCTCATAGGAGTAGCCCTGTTCGCCCTCCCACCCCTGCTCATTCCCCCCTCAGTACCAACCCACCTCACTCCAACACCCCTGCTCCCTCAGTCAAGAGTCAGCATTACCCACACAACCCTGCTTCTTCCCCCAAAAAGAGCAGTCTACATTACCCCCTCAACCCTACTCTCTTTCACAACCTTGGGCTTTCCCCCCAAAAAAGTAGTCCACCTCCTCACCCATCTGCCCTTGGTCTTTCTGTCACCATAGCGAACCAAGCAGGGCCACCCATTGTGGAGCCTCTCCCTGTCAGACCACCCAGAGACCCTGAGACCCAGACCAGGGTGGAGGGGCTAAGGCCAACATCTGCTAAATCACTGGGGCTAACCCAAGGCCAGATGGCCCCTCACGGCCCAGGGAGAGTTCCAGGGACCAGTGGCCGCAAGCCTCCTCCGTACCCGCACAATGGACACTTTGATCGGGCAAGTAAAGGAAAGGATCCCAGGAAGGCTCCCCCATACACTGTGAAAAGAAGACTGCTCTCGACCACGGTGTGAGGGAGGCCGTTGGATGGATAGAGCCACAGTTGCAGGAGTAGAGGGTGATTTAAGGCTCGCCACATTGAGCAGAGACCAAATTTCCAAGGCGACGGGAGGCGTCTCGGGGTGAGTATATGTCAGCAAAGCCATGCTGCGTTTGTGCTGACACCATGTCCCCCTTTCTGCCTTGGCTCTAACATCTTAATAGAAGGATAAGAGACGGAAACAGCTGGTTCCACTGCACTTGTAACGACTAGGGCCCGATGCAGATGCTCACATTGCAGGATATTGACAGGGCCAAATAGGAAGTGAGAACGTCTCTTTGGCGTCACGCGTCTCTTGGCTGACTTGGTTACCCTGTGCTTGGATGTGTGTCAGGGGGGGAGACGGGGACAGCTGATCATTAGTCCTACCCTTCAAAGGGCCCGTGGTGGTGACGCAATTGCATTTCCACTGCCTCTAGCTTGACCCCCCTCCTCCACAAGCGCCATCTGTTCCCTGTAAATGTCAGTCAGGAGATAGAGGAAGAGAGAGAGACAGGGAAATGCAGGCCAGACTGTCTGAGATTATTTACGCAAGAGACGTCATGACTCCCTCATTTGGGTCGTATCAGTAGTTCAGAAGCAATCTAAATGTGTCATTGAATGTTGTAGATCATGTGTGTAATTTGATGCCCTCTTGTGGACTTGACATGGACTTCAGCAGATGCTTTTGGACTGGAAACATGGTTCTAATTAGGAATACATGCCAATGCAATTTTAAACTATGTTGGCTCTGGCTATGGTTTTTGACACTTAAATAGACACAGGAAAGTTCAAAGTAAACAGTTTGAGTAGTAACAGATGGACAATAGTAATGACGTGTTTATAGTTTGGTTTGAGATGGAATGCAACTCAACCAACAGAAAAAGTGAAACATTGGCAAATAAAGGAGCCATTGGAGGAGAGAGGGAAAACAATGTATTGCCAAGACTGATGTGCACACATATACATTTGTGATGTCCAAAAACGTTAAGCCTTTTGAATGACTTAGCGTAATAGCTCCATTCTTATGTGGAACATTCTAGTTACACTGGATATAATGCTATGGAATCTGCTGAACTGACAATGTGTGCACTGTAAAACAAGAGCATGAGATCAGCACACTCAACTTTTCTGAAAGTAATCCAAGCTGACAACCATCACGCAGCAGGGACTTTCTTATCAAGCACAGCTCTGTCAAAACAAAACAGGAGAACAAACATTTCACATTCTCAGACATGACTTTTATTGGAGCATACGTTGCACATTGTGAATCAGAACACAGTAGAAAAGACTTTAAAACATTTTTAACTTTCTGTTTGTCTCTCGATGCCTGTCAGCGCCTTGTGGCATTTCCTGTTGGGACCCCAGGGACTCTCGCTGGCGAGGAGGGGGACTCCACTATCAACACAAAGGTCCTCCTCTGGACAGAGGGATAAACCTGGATGGATATGGTACGTGCTGCTAGCTACCTGTCCCATAAATCAAGGCAAGACAGTACATCTCTAATCCTGGTGGGCCAAATGAGTGTCTGTTCTAAAGCTCAACCTAGCTTCAGTAAGACTGTTGGTAGGAGTAAAACGTCATCAACAGCATTGAATGACGATTGGTTGGTTGAATCAGGTGCTCCGTGCAGATCAAAAACACAGAAACTGGGCTCCCTGCCCTACTCTGTCCGGGTTAACCATTTACTTCCAGAGAGAAGCAGCTGATTGGAAAAAACATAATTGTGTTTACGTGTGCACGATGAAGACTAGACTACTCACATTTCCCTGGCTTAGCATAAGACTTAGAAATCCTCTGAGACTACATCTTTCTAAACCCGCCAAGATCAGACATCCCCATATACATTATCATACAGTAAAGCCATATTCCTAAAAAAAAAAAAAAAAATCCCCCAAAATATATAGATTTATTGAACAGTAAAGTTGTAGACCAAGCTGATAGGGTGTCCTTTGTTTAAATGCCATCCATTTGCCACTGTCGTGGACAGTAGAGCACATTGCCTGCCTTGAGAGCTCGCCTGGATCTCACGATAGGACGACATGACAATAGTCATTCAGATTTCCAGCCAATTAGAGCTCATCGTGTCGTGTCCGGCCAATAATGGTCAGTTTGGAGAGCTCAGCGCGGAACTTCCCGTCTTTGTGGGTCACTGAAAGGGCGACAGGAGAGGAAATGAGTTACCGCATCATCATAACAAGTACAACGTCCAATCAAAAACAACATTCAGTAGATTGTTGCAATAAATTGTAGATTAAATCTTCAGTTTGGAAAATCATAGCTATGATGGCAGAATTATAGATCCATCATCAATTCCATCCAGTTTTGAGCTGCTGTGACAGACAGATGGAGTGTAGTAGATCAGCAGTAAGCAGACTAGTCATCTCACCTGTAGAATCTCCCACAGTGAATTCATCTTCCCTCAAAGTCACATCCCTCTGTCCTCCCACTGCAGTCTGGGACTGTGGAGAGGATGACAGCAGGGGATTGACGAGAAAATAAATAACAAACAAGGGAATGGGTGGGTGAATGGAAAAGAGAGTCATCACAGCAGAGGCAAGGAGAGTTAGTGGAGAGACAAGGTTGAAGAGTTAATCTGCTTCTCAGGAGCGCTGGTTATTTTCATCACAACGTTTAGTGAGTCATTTTTTTCTTCTTCTGTCTTTTCCCAGGGGACAGTGACGGCAGGAGGAGAGGTTGAACAGTGCTGTTCTGATGACAGCGTCTGTCTGGGGATTTGTCCTTGTGAGGGCAGCTGTTCAACAAGAGCCCTGTGGTAGAGCGGTGTGTGTGTGTGTGTGTGTGTGTGTGTGTGCTGCGATGTACAAAGCCTCCTCCCCCTGTCAGATTCCTCAGAACAGCGTTTCAGAACAGCGTTTCCCTGAATGGAGTTTTGGAAACCACTGGTGGGTTGCCATTAATTCATGTGGATTTGTGGCGAGAAACTGGGTCGTGACTACAATCATTGGTCTAGTTTACTTAGTAAATCAGAGGGAGATATCACAAGCTTACGGTGGATGGGTGGGTCGCAGCACAAACAGGTTTGGGAATCACTGCCTTAGAACTCTGTGTGCAACATACATGTGACGCGACTAATCTGAGACCGTTGCCTGTACTCTGAACACTGCAGCATTCACTTTGGAGAAGAATACATTGTTAGATCTGCATGCAACATGCTAACAATGTATTCTGACTGCAACATATACAGTTCTCTCAAATTCACCCCCCTACAGAGCCCTTAACGGGGGACAGGGGCACGTTCCCCCTCAGATTTGTCCTGTTTAAAACCAATAAACTATTTTGTTACATTTGTTGTTTCTCTAATACTACTAGCCACCTAGGAATGTTATAATGTAGGCTTTGCCTAGCCCAGATATTCCCAATCTCCCTACCTCATAACTAGCTACCAAGAAGCCATTTCAGGCAATCAATCAAGTTAGAGTAGCTAGCTTGTCTATTTTAGCTGGGATGCCTGCTGCCAATATTGGTAGACTTTAAAAAAGCAAGCAATTACTAAACATACTGAATACGACTCACATTTCTTTCCATCTTTTAATTTGACACTATACTCCAGCATTTTGGATTTGAGAAAATGATTTTTCTATGAGGCGACAATACATAATGTCACCTTTCATTTGAGGGTATTTTCATATATATGTTTTACCGTTTAGAAATGAAAGCACTTTATGTAGGCAATCTAGTCCCCCCCCCATCTGAAGGTGTCAATTATTTGGACTAATTCACATAGTGTATTACATTTAGTCAAATGTAATACTTTGTCCCATATTCCTAGCACGCAATGACTACATCAGGCTTGTGACTCTACAAACTTGTTGGATGCATTTGCAGTTTGTTTTGGTCGTGTTTCAGATTTTGTTGTGCCCAATAGAAATGAATGGTAAATAATGCATCGTGTCATTTGAGAACTTATTGTAAATAAGAATAGAATGTTTCTGAACACTTCTACATGAATGTGGATGCTACTATGATTGATTTAATAGGCCTACACTAAGGGCTCTTTTAACAAACCTAATGCAATGTAAACCTTAACGATAGGGTTATAAAATGTAGCCATTTTCCCTGGAGGAATGATGAGTTCAATGAAAGGGCTGGGTTTTGATGGCTTAAAGGGATACTTCGGGATTTTGGCAATGAGGTGCTGTAAATACAGTACTTCCCCAGAGGCAGATGAAGTCATGGATACCATTTTTATGTCACTGTCCAGTATGAAGGAAGTTAGTAGTGTCGTGAGCCAATGCCAAATAGCGTTAGCGCAATGACTTGAAGGAAGTTTATGGGCATCTTGCCATTTTCGCAAATTCTGTTGATGTCTTCGTGTTGTCAACCAACTCCAAATCGGCTGGGGGCACGGAAAATTCTTTCTAGTCCATTGTGGATTGATACAGTTTTATTAAAGTACTACTTAAGTCGTTTTTTGGGGTATCTGTACTTTACAACTTCTACCTTCCTAAAGAACATTATGTACTTTTTATTCCATACATTTTCCCTGACACCCAAAAGTACTTGTTACTGTTTTTTTTATGCTTAACAGGACAGGAAAATGGTCCAATTCGCACACTGGTCATCCCTCCTGCCTCTGATCTGGCAGACTGACTAAACTAACATGCTTCGTTTGTAATTAAATATGTCTGAGTGTTGGAGTGTGCCCCTGGCTATCCATAAATTAAAATAACATGGTGCCATCTGGTTTGATTAATAAAATGAATTTTAAATGATTTATTCTTTTACATTTTGATCAAGTATATTTTAGTAATTACATTTACTTTTGATACTTAAGTATATTTAAAACCAAATACTTCTAGACTTTCTCAAGTAGTATTTTATTGGGTGACTTCCACTGAGTCTTTATTATTTTTTTTTTAAATCAAGGTATTCTTACTTTTCAGTCAAGTATGACAATTGGGTACTTGTTCCACCACTGCATTATGGGAATATAGCCTACATGGAGGGGGTTTTATGCACATCCAAAATAATGTAAAAAGGATAAACTCCCAAACTTGATATTTTAATAAAGCATGAGTCAAACCCTTTATGATAGTGTCGGCTACTTGAACGCATTGGGTACCCCCCCCCCCCACAACCTTTGAGAGAAGGGGAGGCTATGGTTTTTAATCAAATTAAATGGGGGGGGACATGAGTTTATTATGTTTCTAAATGAGGTTTATGTGCACTAAAATCTCGTTCGATGTGCATGTGGGGAATGTGCGTCACGGCTGGATAGGCTGCGCTTCCGCTGTCAAAATCCATGCGTGTTACCAGCTTTAGGTTGGTCTTAAAATATCCCCACCAGCGCTGCCTGAAATTGGCATGTTAAGGACACACCTCAGATATTGCCACCCTTCCCATCTCCGCGCAAGCGAGCTCAGGTAAATTACCAATCCTGGCGCTAGTGTTTGAAAACAGAAGAGCGCCGACAGGTCGGAATTGCAAACGAGTGTGCGTTTGAAAATTGGGCTGCCAGCCAGCCGAAAATAGTTCTAAATTAACGACACCTTTTAAAATGGGGGGACTAGATACATAAAGTGCTTTCATCTCTAAACGGTAAAAGATATGTATGAAAATACCCTCAAATAAAAGGTGATGTTCTGTACTGTCGCCTCAAACATTTGATCTCAAATCCAAAATGCTGGAATGTAGAGGCAAAGTAAGTTTTAGCCTCACTGTCCAAATAAACATATATCTACAGTATGTGACTTGCCATAAATCTCTGATAATCTCTACCCATATAAAACCCTATACTAGCTTTGATTTAGCTTGCCATAAATCTCTCTGATAACCTCTACCCATATAAAACCCTATACTAGCTTTGATTTAGCTTGCCAGTAAATCAGGATATGAAGTCAGACGACGTGTAGGTACACACTGGAAACTCAGAAGAAGTGTTTCCATGGGGATGTGCAGTTTTACCTCATCATCACAGACAGAAAATGGTGCACTTGAGCCAGGAGACCAGAGGGGAAGACAAGTCAATGCTACAGCAACAATATGCTGATATTGGACATATGTTATCTTCTTTAAACAACAAAACATGTTCGCAATGTTTCTGCTCCAATGCATTATTATGTAGAGATGCAGATATGATAGCAAATTAGATTACCCATCTGTATGTTGGATACTTACATATGCGCTGGCATATTCAATCTTGGCTCCTTTCAGCTCGGCCTTGAACTGAGTGAAAAACAAGTAGGACTTCCCCTGGGGTCTGTCAGCAAAAAGGAAGAAATCAAAATGAAGTCTGATTCCGCTATTAGTTATTTATTAGGCAAAGCCAAGATGACAAACTGGAACTGATTGACCTGGGACATCTCGTGGTGAATAACCACCATGCAGCACTGGAATGAGTAAGTAATTCAGTGTACATGGATCTCCGCATCCTAACGTCCGTTGTTCAGAGTGGAACCTCAGACTGATTTACAGCTTACCTCCACACTGAGCAGGAGAACAGGCCGTCATCATCACTTAGGCCCACACTCATCAGCCATTGCTGTTAAAACAACACAACATGAATACATGTTATTAGAATATCAAGATTTTGATGATATCTGAGGAGTATGACAAAG
Organism: Salmo salar; assembly: GCF_965601325.2. Lineage (NCBI taxonomy): Eukaryota > Metazoa > Chordata > Actinopteri > Salmoniformes > Salmonidae > Salmo > Salmo salar. The sequence continues at coordinate 19,018,974 of NC_138300.1, forward strand.
GTTGAAATGTACTTTCTGTTGATCTACTTTAGAATTGAGTTGTACACTCGAAAGCTATTAATCCATTTACAGCAGGTAGCCTATGTTTCAACGCTAGACTAGAATGAAATGTCCTGTTTATTAGGTTGAAATAACCTCGACTTTGATTAGGATACAACTTACCTCATTGGTTCCCCCTTGTGATGCATAAGTAAATGAACATTCATATTCTCTCTGAAAGAAGTAGGAATTGTTGAAATGAATTACATTTTCTTGGTGATTAAATGGAGCCAGGAATGAACATAATTAATAGACAAGACAAATGTGTGTTAATTGTTTGGGAGTCAAATTACAGCTACCGTAGCTGATTAGCTCATTATTTCAAAGATCTGCAATTTGTAATAAATAGTGGCACTTGATTTTCAAATGTATTGGCTACTATTGTATATTTAAGCAATAAGGTCCGAGGTGGTGTGGTATATGGCCAATACACCACGGCTAAGGGCTGTTCTTAGCACAACACGGGGTGCCTGGATACAGCCCTTAGATGTGATATTGGCTAAATACCACAAACCCCTGAGGTGCGCTATTGCTATTATAAAGAGGTTACCAACATAATTAGAACAATAAACAAGTTGTTTTGCATCATACTCGTGGCATATTGTCTCATGGTGCTTTTAAGACAACTGGGAACTTGAGAAATAAAACTAGGTCATATCATGACGTCAGAAAGTCGGAGCTCTAGAAAGATGCCAGTTTCCGACTTGGATGACGGTTCAAAACTATTTTTCCCCAAGTTCCCAGTTGTCAAACGCACTGAAGTCAGAAGTTGGAGATTTCCTAGTTCCCAGTTGTTTTGAACATGGCATCATTTACCACGGCTTTCAACCAATCAGCATCCAGGAGGCAAACTACCCAGTTTAAAATGAAGTAATAAGACATGAGGTGTGGTATATGGCCATATACCACAAACCCCTGAGGTGCCTTATTGCTATTATAAAACAGGTTACCAACGTAATTAGAACAGTACAAGTTATTTGTATATACAGTACCACAGCTTTCAGCCAATCAGCATTCAGGGCTCGAACCACTCAGTTTATAATTGTGATTGAACATAAAACATTAGCTGTGTTCGAATACCCATACTAACATACTTAATGAGTATATACTACATTCATTTGTAAACTAACGGTATCCTTTCAGTTGAGTGTACTAGCACTTCACCTGTCTACCGGGAGTGGATGCTGTGGCTATGCAACTTGCTTGCTTGTTAGACATCTTACTACTTCATTAACAATGTCCATTGAGAACGCACAACAACTAGACCATTTAGCTAAGCTAAGAATGACTTGATTATACACGTCAATAAGCGTATGGTAGTTAGATAGCATATAGTTAATATAGTGGCAAGTTCGATGTATTAGTAGCCAACTAGCGTTAGGACGGTAGCTAGCTAACATACCAGTACATACAAGCAATTGCTGTAATGATATGCTATGCGGTTCGTAAAGGCTAGCGAGGCTAACAAATTGTCAGACAACGTAACGTGCAACGTAACTTATTTGAAAATACATTACTTTATTACATTGCCTTGACATTTATCATAATTAATTAAAGCTATTAATTTGTATCTTCTTTCGTCAGACTTTGGCTGCATATATTCCGCCACTTTCTTCAAATCTGAAAATATTGTGAAGCCACGGAAAGTGTCCAAAAGCTCGGAAAGGCATGGAAAGTGTCCACTGCTTGTATACTTTGGATTTTGGCGAATGTAGTACGATATCCGGGAACTTCAGGCATACTAACTATATCCATACTATTTGCTAAACAACTTTTTAAAAAAAAATTTTTTTTTAAAAGAGACACTCAATTTCTGCTGATGCCAACTTCTAGAAGTCACAGTGGGGCAACAGTATTTGGCTTTCACATGCCTCTGAACGCTCTGCTGGAGTCATTACAATAAAAAAATACCTTTGGTAGTAATATTCTACACTCGGACTGTGACCCCATTGATCACTTTATTTGTCTTGTGATCAGTTACAATGACATTACGCTCATTACTGTAAACTTCTACGGGTACAACGCCAAACATGAGAATGATGAGTTGCTTGAATCTGTAGAGAAACACATACTTCATTGGTTATCTAAATGTCCCAATTTGTTATTATTGATAGGAGGGGACTTTAACATTACTATAGATAATTCAACTGATTGGTTGGCCTACCTGGGGGCCATCTATCAGAATTTGGTTTAATACTTTTTATGGAAAAGTTTGATCTTACTGATATATGGTGAGAGGTTTCAGGCCGATGGATCATTGACTTGGAGTAACAAAACAGGTTCCAGACAGTCCAGGATAGATTTTTGGCTTATATCGAAATGTATTGATAGTGTGTTACTACAAATATTTGTACTAGTCCCCTCACGGGCCATTTACATTGATGTAAAAATATTGAACCCTAATACTAACCTTGGTAGAGCATCCTACTGGAAGCTAAATAGCTTTGTATTAAATAATTATATAGTTAAGTGAGGTTAAAGGTCTGCTCTCACACTTTTGGGAAAGGGCTTGTGGAGAAAAATCTTATTGCTAGAACTGGGAGCTCTTTCAATTTGAGGTGGCCAAAGACCTTAGAAAATCTGGTAGTCGGCCTCCCGAGTGGGGCAGTGGTCTAAGGTACTGCATCGCAGTGCCACTAGAGGTTTTGGGTTCGAGTCCAGGCTCTGTCACAGCCGGCCGCAACCGGGAAACCTATGGGGCGGCACACAATTGGCCCAGCGTCGTCCGGGTTAGGGGAGGGTTTGGCCGGCAGGGATGTCCTTGTCCCATCACGCACAAGCGACTCCTGTGCTGGGCCGGGTGCAGCGCACACTGACACGGTCGCCAGGTGTACGGTGTTTCCTCCGACACATTGGTGAGGCTGGCTTCCGGGTTAAGTGGGCATTGTGTCAAGAAGCAGTGCGGCTTGGTTGGGTTGTGTTTCGCAGGACGCACGGCTCTCGACCGTCGCCTCTCCCGAGTCCATACGGGAGTTGCAGCGATGAGACAAGACTAACTACCAACTGGATACCACGAAATTGGGGAGAAAAAGGGGTAAAAAAAAGATATATATAAACATTTGAAATCTGGTAGTCATCTTGCTCAGACCAGAAGAGCTGAGGCGGAAAAGGTGATCATCTCAGAGGTCCCCAGCCAGCCTCTTGGGGAGGAAAAGATGGAACTGATTGAGTTACAAAATAAACTGAATAATATATTATATAGGGAGAGAGATTAAATAAACTGACTTGCCTAGTTAAATAAAGGTTAAATCTATTTTAAAAATGTCCCTTTTGTACTGATTTGTTGTAAATAAAAATACAAAATATATCCATACTATGACCAATAAGCAATTTACTTCACAAATTGTACGGTTAGTATGAGTATTCGAACACAGCTATTGACTCTGGAAAATTAGCATGGGGGAAATATAGCTCAATTCTAGACCAATGAATGGCCTCCTTGTGGCACTCTAGTAGAGACGTGTCAGCATATCAGAGGTCGTTTCCTCATCATCATGCGACGACCAAAGACTTTTCAAAATCTTGGTTGTTTTTAGATATGAATTCTAATTGAAAACTGTGAGTGGTGCCATCATATGCCTAGTTGTTATTTTAATTAGCAAGCATAGCTATGTGAATATTCCACAACAAGACAGCTTGCGGGGAATTATCCAGCAAATTAGCATGCTGGCTAACCCTCTTTGGCTAAGCAGTCAATTCGTATGCATATGTGCCACACACATTATCTAATAAATAGTAAGATAAACAGCTCCTTGACGACAAAATTGTGCTGAGCACACAATGCAGCATACACGACTTCACTAGCAGTACTGTTTCCTAGCTGAATGTTGTTGCGAGCTTTCATGCATCACAGCTCTCTACCAAGCTAGCATAACTAACGTTAACTAGCTAATATCGTTTACCATTTTCTCGGAGAACGTGTGCACCTCTCCGCCGGGTTTTACGTTGAATTCCACTGTTTTCGTCCGGTCATCGGCACTAGCCAATGCAACTATTAATGTTACAAACAATAAAGCAAGAAAATACAAGTTATTGACGATGGCCATTTTGGTCTACTGATATTAAATGGTTTACAGGAAGTGATGTATATAAACCCTGGATTACAGAGGCTATGTAATGGCCTTGAGAGGATTTGAAGACACCAGTCGGCCATATTGGCACTCCCCAGTATTTTATTTTTTATTTAACCTTTATTTAACTAGGCAAGTCTGTTAAGAACAAGTTCTTATTTACAATGACGACCTAACCATGACGACGCTGGGCCAATCATGGCCGGTTGTGATACAGCCTGGAATCAAACCAGGGTCTGTAGTGACGCCTCTAACACTGATATGCAGTGCCTTAAACCGCTGTGATCCTCCATAGGAATGAATGGAATTGTACAGTATTTCAATTTCAACTACAAGTATTTAAGTATTTTTTTTAAAACTGGGGATAGTAACATTAGTAATCTCTAAAAATGATGCTTAACGAATGTTTTTATATTTTTTATATTTTATGTTTAGCTCACATAATACAATGTAAAAGTATGCATTAAGGTGTCTGTAATATAATACATGTGGTAAAAAAATTATGTACAAATTAATAAATGCATTTCTATAGCTTCTAAAAAAAAGATTACAGCTGTAGGGAGTGCTAAGATGGAGGCATGGTGGATTCAATACAGCGCCTCCTAAAGGTTGTCTAGTGTATAGTGTATATATAAATCGATGGTTGCTAGATAAACTGCGCACAAATAACTGTGAACTCGGATATCTCCGACTTCAGTGCGTTAATGACATCTGGGTCGGAAAGTTGGAGCTCTAGAATAACAAATTCCTATTTGGATGACCGGTCAAAACGATATTTTCCAGTCTGAGCTAGTTTTTCCTTAAGTAATCTCTAAAAATGATGCTTAACGAATGTTTTTATATTTTTTATATTTTATGTTTAGCTCACATAATACAATGTAAAAGTATGCATTAAGGTGTCTGTAATATAATACATGTGGTAAAAAAATTATGTACAAATTAATAAATGCATTTCTATAGCTTCTAAAAAAAAGATTACAGCTGTAGGGAGTGCTAAGATGGAGGCATGGTGGATTCAATACAGCGCCTCCTAAAGGTTGTCTAGTGTATAGTGTATATATAAATCGATGGTTGCTAGATAAACTGCGCACAAATAACTGTGAACTCGGATATCTCCGACTTCAGTGCGTTAATGACATCTGGGTCGGAAAGTTGGAGCTCTAGAATAACAAATTCCTATTTGGATGACCGGTCAAAACGATATTTTCCAGTCTGAGCTAGTTTTTCCCTAAGTTCCCAGATGTCATTAACGCACTGAAGTCAGAGATCTCCAAGTTCCCAGTTGGAAAGTCGGACCTCGATTTCCCAGTTGTCGTGAAAGCACCAATAATGTTTGTGTGAGTGTCATCACATGGAAATAAAATAAAATGTTATTCGTCACATGCTTGGTAAACAATGCAGAGAGGGAGAAAATAGAGAAATAATAGAAAAGTAATAACATGTAATAATAAATACACAATGAGGGATGACAACTTGGCTATGAACACGGGGTACCAATACCGAGTCAATGTGTAGGACACAGCTACTCATTCCAGGGTTTGTCTTTATTTTTACTATTTTCTACATTGTAGAATAATAGTGAAGACTTCAAAACTATGAAATAACAGATATGGAATCATGTAGTAACCAAAAAAGTGTTAAACAAATCAAAATATATTTTATAATTGAGATTCTTCAAAATAGCCGCCTTCATGACAACTTTGCACACTCTTGGCATTCTCTCAACCAGCATCATGAGGTAGCCACCTGGAATGCATTTCAATTAACAGGTGGGCTTTGTTAAAAGTTAGTTTGTGAAATGTCTTTCCTTCTCAATGTGTTTGAGCCAACCAGTGGTGTTGTGACAAGGGAGGGGTGGTATACAGAAGATAGCCCTATTTGGTAAAAGACCAAGTCCATATTATGGCAAGAACAGTGTACAGTTAGTTTCCTTGTTTTCCCATCCAGAATGGTTCTTCTTCACACTTCTACCTATTTGTGTCTGTCTTGCTGCTACATCAAATTAAAGATGGTGTGTATAAAAATAAGGTTAATGATGAAAATAACAAGCTTTTTAATGTTTGACTGATGATTTTGGGAGATGGTTGTACTCCATGACCTCCTCACCAGTCGGCAGAAGGTTATCATAAATACTCCAGAGGTATTTCCTCTTGTCAAGGGATGTGTTGAGGGTTTTTCATGGAGTAGGTATTTTCATGGAGCAATTTAAGCAGTAGCATCAGAGTCATTCCATAGACCAATTTGACATTTGCCTTTAATGAATTACCTCCATCCAGCTGATCAAACAGGAGCCTATTGTACTTCCATGGCATGTTTAAGATTACCAGGAAATCAGGCAATGTACTTAACTTGGAGTCATTTCAACTTAACTCGTGATCAGCATTTCCGTTATAAAATCAGGAACAGGCACCACCATGTTACAGTACTTCACCCAAATTTCCATCATTAATATTTCAAGGGTATTCTGGACTAGTTAACGTTTTCCATTTCGCAATGGGAACCATGAGATAGAGGCTCTGCAATGGTGGAAAAAGTATCCAATTGTCATACTTGAGTAAAAGTAAAGATACCTTAATCTTACTCAAGTAAAAGTGAAAGTCACCCAATAAAATACTACTTGAATAAAAGTCTAAAAGTATATGGTTTTAAATATACTTATGTATCAAAAGTGTAATTGCAAAAATATACTTAAGTATCAAAAGTAAAACTACAAGTATAAATCATTTAAAATTCCTTATATTAAGCAAACCAGACGGCACAATTTTCTTGTTTTATTTATTTACGGATAGCTAGGGGCACACTCCAACTCTCAGACATAATTTACAAATGAAGCATTTGTGTTTAGTGAGTCTGCCAGATAAGAGACAGTAGGGATGACCAGGGATTGGACCATTTTCCTGTCCTGCTAAGCATTGAAAATGTAACAAGTAATTGTGGGTGTTAGGGAAAATGTATGGAGTAAAAAGCACATTATTTTCTTTAGGAATGTAGTGCAGTAGAAGTAAAAGTTGTCAAAAATATAAATAGTAATGTAAAGTACAAATACCCCCAAAAACTACTTAAGTAGTACTTTCAAGTATTTTTAGTTAAGTACTTTCCACCACTGAGGCTCTGGTTAACACTTCGGCTGAATGTAAACACAGTTCAAGAATTCCTAGACATCCAACATGTAGTTGACACCAGGGGAGACAGTATTAATGACATACTGGGAGAGAAACTAGCAAAATACAAGAAACTCAAACCTTAAATTTATCTTTCAAAAGAAACACAATGTGCTAAGTTAGATAATTTCATACATTTCTCTGAGGCATGCCGTGTTATCTTAAATAATTTAAGAAATTAACCAAATGGTTTTGAGCTTAGCTTGAGTTAAACCTGACATGATAAAAATCTGTTGTTCTGCCCCTGAACAAGGCAGTTAACCCACTGTTCCCCGGTAGGCCGTCATTGTAAATAAGAATTTGTTCTTAACTGATTTGCCTAGTTAAATAAAGGTTAAATAAAATAAAAATAAATTGAGTCTCATATTAAACGGTCTGTATACCTGTAAGGTTCTGTATTTCTTTTTTTAGTAGTCCTTGTGTTCTGTTTCTTTGTGTTCTTGAACACAGCCCTGTCTTTCATTTTTGTTCATTGATTTCATCTGTGTTAGTTACTCACCTGCTCTCACCAGCTCCTTATTTAGTTCAGTTCATTCTGTTTGTGCCTTTGTGAGGTATTGTTCGTTTTGACTCTACTAAGCCTTTTCCTAGCTCGTTTGTGAGAAGCAGTTATAGCTTTCAGTCCTAGTATTGATTCACCTGCCTGTTTGCCTACCTGTGTATGACCATTGCCTGCCTGTGACCACGATTCCTGCCTTCTGTGGCAAAATAAACACCTGCCGCGCTCTGCATGTGAACCTACACCTTTTTCTCCCTGAGTATTCATTACAATTCTTATGTAAATAAGGTATTTCTGTTTCATTTTCTATAGATTTGCACATACACAAACTTTTCGCTTTGCCATTATGGGGTATTGTGTGTGTGTGGACTGATGAGGAAAAAAAACATTTCATAGATTTTAGAATAAGTCTGTAACAAAAAGGGGAAGGGGTCTGAATACTTTTCGAATGCACTGTAAGTCGCAATGGATAAAAGCGTCTGATAAATTACAAATGTAAATGTCAATACATAAGGATATATAGTACATATAATCTCATAAATACAGTTCAATTGAGTACAGGCTAACTGAATGAACAACAAAGATGGAATGCAATATGACTTTATTGTGCGCTGCTAATAAGCTTCAAGGTAAAAAGGTGAATGACATTCCGCACATGGCTAACAGGAAAGAGAAGAAACAAGACGCTATGCTGCTGATACTGTAATGACCTGGCTAGATCATAAAGGAACAATTGTCCAGACAGAGCGTTGAGTTTACGAATTCACGGTTTATTAACCCAACTTGACACAGGCTACTGTTTGGCCGTAGCCCACGCCAAATAAATTAAAGATACCCAATAAAACAACAGTGACCTTCTCTTGTGAAGGCCAGACGTAAGAGAGAGAACAATGGCTAAACCTGGTCTTAACTTCCAATGCTCCATCCCCCTGCCTACATCCCCCTCAGAAAAAATATTGCAGTAAAACGAGTCCTATATTGACATAACCTGAAAGGCCGCTCAGCAAGGAAGAAGCCACTGCTCCAAAACCGCCATAAAAAGCCAGATTACGGTTTGCAACTGCACATAGGGGCAAAGCTCATACTTCTTGGAGAAATGTCCTCTGGTCTGATGAAACAAAACTAGAACTGTTTGGCCATAATGACCATCGTTATGTTTGGAGGAAAAAGGGGGATGCTTGCAAGCTGAAGAACACCATCCTAACTGTGAAGCACGGGGTGGCAGCATCATGTTGTGGGGGTGCTTTGCTGCAGGAGGGACTGGTGCACTTCACAAAAGAGATGGCATCACGAGGAATGAAAATGATGTGGATATATTGAAGCAACATCTCAAGACATCAGTCAGGAAGTTAAAGCTTGGTCGCAAATGAGTCTTCCAAATGGACAATGACCCCAAGCATACTTCCAAAGTTGTGGCAAAATGGCTTAAGGACAACAAAGTCAAGGTATTGGACTGGCCATCACAAAGCCCTGACCTCAATCCTATAGAAAATGTTTGGGCAGAACTGAAAAAGCGTGTGCGAGCAAGGAGGCCTACAAACTTGACTCAGTTACACCAGCTCTGTCAGGGGGAATGGGCCAAAATGTACCCAACTTATTGTGGGAAGCTTGTGGAAGGCTACCTGAAACATTTGACCCAAGTTAAACAATTTAAAGGAAATGCTACCATATACTAATTGAGTGTATGTAAACTTCTGACCCACTGGGAATGTGATGAAAGAAATAAAAGCTGAAATAAATCATTCTCTCTACTATTATTCTGACATTTCACATTCTTTAAAATAAAGTGGTGATCCTAACTGACCTTAGACAGGGCATTTTTACTAGGATTAAATGTCAGGAATTGTGATAAACTGAGTTTAAACGTATTTTGCTAAGGTGTATGTAAACTTCTGACTTCAACCATATGTGTGGCTCATTTAAATGGTAAACAAGACTCGTCTGTCTTGGTTATCATTGGCAAGTGCATGGTAGCAGAAAATGGCCCCCTCCATCAAAGCAATTTAGGATCAACTCCTGTGGAATCAATGACACAAACACATATTTCACAGTACCAGAAATAAAATGTGTACATAGATGATATACGGAAAGTCTCTGACTTACAGTTCCTGGCGTGGACATAGGTTCCTGTGAACCTGATCTCACACCTCACTATCAAATCAAATTTCAAATCAAATTTATTTATAAAGCCCTTCTTACATCAGCTGATGTCACAAAGTGCTGTACAGAAAACCAGCCTAAAACCCCAAAACAGCAAGCAATGCAGGTGTAGAAGCACGGTGACTAGGAAAAACTCTCTAGACAGGCCAGAACCTAGGAAGAAACCTAGAGAGGAACCAGGCTATGAGGGGTGGCCAGTCTTCTTCTGGCTGTGCCGGGTGGAGATTATAACAGAACAGGGCCAAGATGTTCAAATGTTCATAGACTATGTTGTTTGAGAAATCTGACTCCTGCACTTGCATAGTTGGGTTCACCATCACCAGGTATGACATCATGAGGCAAGATAGGACAATGACATGTTGCTAGTTAGGCAATAGATTTTGGAAAAATGAAAAAAATAATATTGTTTCCAGGTGGCACATGTGATGTCAATCAATGTTGTCATTGTAGGTGTCATAGCAACCAGGACCCAATCCCTGCACCAAACACATGCAAAAGCAGATGTGATGAAAAACACATAAACTGATTGATCGATCGATTAAACAATCAGAGCTTGTGTGTGTGCGGTGCAAGCCAAGCATCTGCGGACTCTTGGGTCACAGCTGGTGTCCTCCTGACAGAAGCTGGCCTTGTGTCCCTCTGCCACCTTCTTGCCTGTGATGACATCCAGCAGGTCATAGTTACTGAAGGCCTCCATGCTGTGGTAGTGCTGGTGGCAGCTGTTCCATTAACACTGGTGTCTGGGTTTGACTGGGAGGAAGTCAGCTGTCCCCTGGTTCTTCACCCTTTGTGGAAAACCTCCGTCCTGTAGTCTCTGACACCTGGTCGATATGTTGACCTGGTGACTAAGACCAGGAGTTTCTCCTGACAGTGTGACCTGACCATAACTTTCTTGGTCAGAAAAAACTCCTGTCCCCAATTATGACTGATAAGTGCATGGAAAGTCATTTGAATTATCATTGATGACAACTTAATAACAACATAATAACAAGTTAGTATCAGTTCACCTATTATGCTTTAGAGTACACTGAGGAGGAGGGTACTTTTGACTTTCATTTGGAGTTTATTTTACTTGGTAGAGCAGAGAGAGAAAATCTAGGTCGGATGCCAGGTTGTAGGGCGCTCTATTATTATACTATTACTCCCGAGCCGGCCAACGCCAAACAAGTCTGGTCCATACAACCAGTCTGATTTCTACCTAATCAATCAAATAACTGTAGATGTCATTTGTGACGTAATACATAGATAATGTCAAGGTAAATGTTTTAGCGCAATTGATCTTACACGGATATGCATAATCAATCATAAAACATAAACTCCTACCATGACAGACCGTTTTCCTCTCCAGCACATCTCAGGGCATACATCTGTACACGTTGGATATAATAAGCAGCTTGGATATAGTAGGGGCCAGGAACAAGGTCTGGGAGACCAGAGAAGAGAAATCACAAGCCATCCATGTTAGTTGTATGATTTCCATGGAACTGTGAGAGTATTATACGTTGTTTGTAATATGCTGTACTGTTATCTGGATGTAAAAATAATGCAAAGCAAATACTCTATAAGGTATATTGTCACATCACCATTATGAAATAATCTGGTGCCACAGCCTGTTCTCGGTGGATGACGCACAGGTGCTGTGCTTCTCCAGCCTAACGGGTACATGTTATAGAAACTGCATTTTGGTGTTTTTTGTTTGGATCGGTGGGATCATCAGCTATCATATTATTACTTTCAATCGTTCTTGGTTGCTGGGGCTGCGAGCGAGTCATTGCTGGGGCTGCGAGCGAGTCATTGCTGGGGCTGCGAGCGAGTCATTGCTGGGGCTGCGAGCGAGTCCACGCCATTGTCAGAAAGCGCACTCTTCGCAGTTGGAGATGCATTTGATTCTGGAGCTGGAATGCGTCTGGATGAGGAAATGGAATCGGAGGCTTGAGCAGTGCGCTGGGCGCGTTGTCTAGTGTTTGCATCATCGGCATTATTCATACCACGATGTGGGTACCTGGGTTGATGCTTATTGCTTCTGGTCTCTCGTGTCGCGCCTGGTTTGTGCCGCGACCATGCGTAATCTCCTCGCTCTTAACTGGTGACGCAAAGACTTGTCGTCGAACCGGCAGGCTGACATCATCCCGAGCAGGGTTTCGTCCTCCCCTCGGGATCCCACTGCCTGAGAACTCCTGGAGAGCCCCGAGACCGGTACCGTTGGAAGTGGAGCCGGTGCCTCCTTGGGGAGGCAGACGCGCTCCTGGGTATCCCACCGGCTCCGTGTCCCCCGGGGATGTTTCTGGCCGCGCTCGTGCATTGGCGGCCTATGGCGAAGGTCTAGTGACCAATATCGGAGCCCAGAACCAAGAACTCTGACTCACTGTTCAGCATATGTTGGGTTTCGATCGAATGCTCTCCTCCAGATTCAATGTTCTAGTTATATAGAGCAGGGTTCTCCAACCCTGTTCCTGGAGAGATACCCTACAGTAGGTTTTCCTTTCAACCCCAGTTGTAACTAACCTGATTCAGTTTATCAACCAGCTAATTATTATAATCAAGTGCGCTAGATTAGGGTTGGAGCGAAAACCTACAGGAAGGTAGCTCTCCATGAACAGGGTTGGAGAGCCCTGTTCTAGGGGATCTATTTGGTGCAGAAGTTGGGTGATGACTGTTGAAATTCCTCTCGGTGGTCAGGTAGAGCTCAGCAGGTGGTCTCCTCGCCTGGGCCGGTGCGTGACATTCAGACCCGGTGCTGTGTAATCTATACACCCGACCGTTGTTCTCCCATTGGATTCTGTGTCTCGCGTGCTTAAATGGAGCTGTCCAGTGCTTAAACGAACCCGAACATAAAGCAGGCAGAACGGTAGAGGATAACCTCTACATGGTTAAACTTATTTGAACTATACCAAACTCTGTGACATTAACTTCTGTAAAAATGTAGTCTAAGTGATGCTGGGTTACGGGTGATGTTTTGTACACACACTTGATTCCGTCATGCAGTTGCGCACCACATCTCCACAGTGAATGTCAGGTATAACTACTTGGAAGGTGGAAATGTAGGCACTACTTTCATAGAATTTGTTTTTCTACGCATGCACAGACAGGAGCAAGGGCTTATTTTACAAATACCATGTTTAACTTAACCGTCAGTCTATATAACTATTTACACTTTGCGTATAGGTGGTAGGTAGTCCTTTCCCAATGCACGTTGAGATTTTGTACTGAAAAGGCAAGATATCTAAAAGTAAATAAAGTGATTTTAGTTGTGTCCCTGATTGGTCATCCAAATTTGATACATTTTTTGTCAAATATCGTGGCACACCTTTCGGCAAAATTGGTAACTTCTGTCACAAGTGACTAATCGTCATCATAAGCAATACGTTTTATACGTGGATTAAATTGAAAGCATTCATAATACTTGAGTAGAAAATGTGTCATAGTAGGAGCTATTTGCGTCAGGAAAATAAGCACACAGGCAGGTGGCGCGCGCTGCGGCTGCATGGCTCTGTGAGATCCATTCACACGGTTTATTTGAACGGTAAATGCCACACGGTAAAATCACACAGTGGGCTTTGTGTTACCTCGCACTACTTCTCTGAAATACTGTAGTGCATACCATACAGCTGAGGGATAACAATAGGGGTTATCAAGTTCTGTTTCTCTGACTCTCTTTAATCTAGTAACTCGATTACCACCACATAAACCTTGCCACAAGATGGCAGTGGAACTCTAGTGGAACTCCAGGGAAGGTAGCCTGTTTATTTACTGAGTTTAAAAAACGTAGTGCACTTGACTCGGTTAAGTAACACTCCAAAATGCCTGCCATAGGACCTGCTGTCAGGTTAACCCCATGCTGTTCCGTACAGGGTAGCAGTCATAGAGTTAGACAGAGGACTCTAGATGGATAAAACCTTTTTGGGCATGGACATTGATTGCCACTGAAGGCTTTCAACGGGGTGGGACTTCCTATTGGTTGAGGAAGAATCACATGATTCCATCCGGTCATCAGGAGGGATCTGCCAATGAATTATATTCATGAGCAAACACTAGGTGGCAGTATGCACCCTTTCAGTTTGTTTGCCAACTCGTACATGTAATAGGAAAAAATGTACTACTTCAAAATGGAGGTTGCCTCAATGGTGCCATCTGTGTGATCACAGAGCCATAATGGGACACATGAATATAATATGAGTATACACTTAATTTACTTCAAGAGCACCATGATGGATGACAAGGTTGACATCTAAATGAGGGTTTATTTTATAAACCCTCATTTATACATCTGCAGTGAAGAACAAACATGCAATACTTTTTGCCAGTATTACCCAGACATTGATTATATAGTTACATAAGACCGTGAAACTGATCTGTATCTCACTTAATGGTTTCTGATGATTGGACAGAATCATTATGGAAGTCTTGGCTGCTGTCAAACAGCGTGAACTATTCCTTCCTCAGAGATGTGATACCTAACAGGTCAGATTTGTTACGGTCCTGGTCAGATATGTTACATGAAGCCTTCACGTCAGATCTGTTACAGTGCAGGAGCCTTAGAATAGTCTGTAACTGAAGAGATCTAATTATCCCTGTCCGATGGCAGTATACAGTAGAGTACGAATGCCTGTATGTTATGAATAGTATGATCAAAAGATTATGTAAGCTATTGCATATACTGTGCATAAAATGCCTCCACGACCACTTCTGTGGTATACCATTATAACATATACATTGGATTTAATAGAGTAAATATACAGCTCAGTTCTGTGCCAGTGCAACTTAGATGCAACAGTTGTCCAGCCATTATATGTTGCAAGGTGACAGAGGATAGGGACAGTAGGTTTCTGTGGGAAAGCACGAGGTTTATTGTGCGTCATTCTGTTTCCACTCATTATATACGTGATTGAGAGGGTGTAGAGTGGCTTCATAAGAGACCATGATTGAGAGAGCAGGTCTCGCCGTTCCCCTGCTTTGTCCCCCTCTGATGCATTGTGTACTTTTGCTGGAAGAGAAGCAAGGTTGACTGCAACCTGGTCTCAGAGCATTTCATATATTTCTGTACGTAAATCTGGGACACTCCATTTAGTATATGTTACATTTCGCATGGTATGTACTGTTATAATTTTTTGAAGTCCAACAGCCTTTTCGTATACGTTAAGAATTACAATTCGTATTATATGTTATGAATTTGCCAAACATTTATGTTACGAATTCGGGCTAGGTGCCTAACGTTAGCTAGGCTCAGGGTTAAATTTAGGAGTGAGGTTAAAGGGTTAAGGTTCACTAAAAGGGCTAGGAGAAGGGTTAGCTAGCATGCTCAGTAGTTGCAAAGTAGCTATAAAGTAGTAAGTAGTTAAAAATTTGCTAAAATGCTGAAGTTGTCCGTGATGAGATTTGGACTCGCAACCTTTGGGTTGCTAGACATTCGTGTTACACGCCCACCTATCCACCCTGACCATTTCATTTTTCCCATAAGTAACCATTTGTCTTATGTAACTATACCAAACGTAACATATCATACCAATTTCAGTTTCCCGGATTTACATTTACTATGTTATGTTTAGTCTATGAGAGGAGGCTGAGGGTATGGAGCTGCCTGTCAGTCAGAAGGGTAGCTATGGGCAACAGGCCAGTCATGCTGTGGATTAGAGGGTGTCCATCTTTATACAAGTACAATATGTCCTCCCCTGACACTGCAGGAATCCCAGCTAAATATAAACACTCCGCCTGTCTATGTCCACAAGCACTCAGAGCCTTTTAGCAATGTGAATTTGAGGGCCTGTCTTTCAGAGGGCAACCATTACAAGGTTAGCTGGCTGCGTTAACTGGATGTGTGTCAACGGCTGGTTACTATATCAGTCTCCTACAGCCCTCCCCCCATGTCAACAGGTTTTATTTATTTAAGGTCAATGGGGCACAGGTCACATTGCAGGTAGAACTCTGGAAAGTCACTATGTTAGCTGCCAGTAGTTGCTATGAGAAACCATAATATTGCCGTGTTATTACCACTTTGTGTTGTAAAGTGTTAAGCTACCATAAATGATTGAATAATACAAACAATTTCTTCACATTTTTGATCAGTTTAATTATTTCCATCTTTTATGTTCATTGCACCAGCTAATATTATATGTAAATAACCCCCCTTGTCATCTGTAAACCAGTTTTGTAAATTTATCTCAAACAAGGTGGAGCATTTTGTTCAGAAACATTTTTGGTACTTCACCGTGGTATAGCAATGACTGTTATAATCATTGACAAGTTCAGTAGCTGTAAATTAGGATCAGTCCTTAAACAAATACAATTATTTGTTCCAAAGAGGGCTTAACATAAGAGAAAGGCTGTAGACAAGGCACAACACTCACAGAGAGGAGCACCATCGGTCAGGCAGTAACATAATTAGTTGAAGACGGGCTAAGCTAACACTTGTGCATGACACGTAATTTTTCCAACAAGTTAAGATTATTTAATTTCACTGTATCAAAATTCCAGTGGGTCAGAAGTTTACTGTGCCCTTAAACAGCGTTGAAAATTCCAGCAAATTGTGTCATGGCTTTAGAAGCTTGATAGGCTGACATAATGAGTTAATTGGAGGTGTACATGTGGATGTATTTCAAGGCCTACCTTCACACTCAGTGCCTCTTTGCTTGACAAGCAATGGGAAAATCAAAAGAAATCAGCCAAACCCTTAACAAAAATTTAAGACCTCTAGGAGTCTGGTTCATCCTTGGGAGCAATTTCCACCTGAAGGTACCACGTTCATCTGTACAAACAATAGTACGCAAGTATAAACACCATGGGACCACACAGCCGCCATACCGCCCAGGAAGGAGACGCGTTCCGTCTCCTAGAGATGAACGTACTTTGGTGCGAAAAGTGCAAATCAATCACAGAACAGCAAAGGACCTGGTGAAGATGCTGGAGGAAACAGGTACAAAACTATATCCACAGCAAAACGAGACATAACCCAGAAGGCCACTCGGCAGTATCATGGTGTGGGGGATGCTTTGCTGCAGGAGGGACTGGGGCACTTCAAAATTATGTGGATATGTTGGTTGCAAAGTTATAGCAAAATGGCTTAAGGACAAAGTCAATGTATTGGAGTGGCAATCAAAGCCCTGACCTCAATCCTATAGAAAATTTGTGTGCAGAACTGAAATACTGTGTGCGAGCAAGGAGGCCTACAAACCTGACTCAATTACACCAGCTATGTCAGGCAGAATGGGCCAAAATTCCCACAACTTATTGTGTGAAGCTTGTGGAAGGCTACCCGAAACATTTGACCCAAGTTTAACAATTTAAAGGCAATGCTACTAAAAAAACAAATTGAGTGTATGTAAACTTCTGACTCACTGGGAATGTGATGAAAGAAATCAGTCTATTATGACACTTCACATTCTTAAAAGAAAGTGGTGATCCTAACTGACATAAGACAGGGAATTTCTACTTGGATTAAATGTCAGGAATTGTGAAAAACTGAGTTGAAATGTATTTGGCTATGGTGTATGTAAACTTAATTTACTCGTACCACAATTAAGTTTCGAATTGTAAATAAAGACAGGACACAGGAGTAATATAGAAAAACATGAATAACCCATTTTAAATTGAGAGGGACAATTTACTTGCCGAACAAAGCCAAGTATATAGTAACAGATGTATTATATAGTCAAGTGACCGCTGTAATCTGAAAGGAAAAACATGTCCTCAAAGATGGAAGGTAAGCAGCCAGTTCAGGTGGGACCCTTCTAGCCCATGAGGGCAGAGGCACAACTCCAATAAAAATTATTTTTCTCAAAGTTATCAAAATGCCATGTGCAGCCATGCTATATCAGTGCCTTCATAATATACCCATTCACATTGACCTCCTTACAAAAATATTTGAATTGACATATGGTCAGAGTTTGTCCCTCTCCCTCAGATACCAGGCAGTGGTTTGATTAACACAAGTAATGGACTAACAGATTAGATAAGAAACAGAAATGAGTATTCTGTAAAACACAAGTTACCATTCCTTCAATATAATTTACACAATAAGAAAAAATGCTTTAATTAAAAAAAAATATCTTCAGTCTTGATGCTATTTACAGATCTATACAGGTTTGGAGATGGAGTTCCTGCTGTACAAACAGAAAAGTAAAGTTCACTCAATTTAGCATCAACACTTAAAAGACAGAAGTCAATGACAGAAGTCACCTCTTACCTATAAACAATTCAACAGTGTATTCTGGATGTCCTCATACACCTGGCTGTAGATCCCTTCTTCTGATTTCAAGCCATCCAGATACGCTAGAGCAAAGTGTAAACCTTGATCAGGACATTTGTCAAAGGGAAGTCATAGCTACTAGCACCGAAATGCCTACAAAAAAAAATTACAAAGCTGAAATTTAATAACCTTCACCGACAAATGGGAAAGGAGGCAAAAATGTATATATACCAATGTCTAAAGAGCTCTTGACCATCTCATTCCTGTGCTTCAAGTACATGGGCCACACATGGCCTTCAAACAGGCCAGGGGGGTCAGGGACAGTGTATTGTCTTGTACTTTAAAAAAAAGGAAACAAAATGAGTTTAGCACAACTATTATTTATCTGGCCAGAACGATGACCATACTATAGCTACATATGAATATTAGTGATCTGAAGTCACCCCATTCCCACCTTCTCCTCCTTTTGCACTCTTCGTATGGAATGGAGATGTAGTAGCACTTGTTGTACACGTCCATCAGGGGTCTGGGGAGGGAAGAACAACTTGTAGTTCTACTCAACTCTCCACCAATGTACAACTGAGGTACTATAATATAGATCGCACACTCCTGGAGACCACATCCATTCAGTTGAAATTCTCTTACTGAATCTAGCTAGCTGACAACACAGCCCACAAGTGTCACTTGAACAGACACTGGTCCAAATATTTGTCCTCATAACTCTTCAAATACAGTTTTGAGAGAGCTTGTAAGCGTTAGTTGTCATAGGAATAAGGGACAAGCTATTTGAATACATCACACAAACCAGCTGATTACTCTCCTCCCCCGTTAGCAAGTACATTTCCAGTTAGCAGTGGTGCAGATGGACTCACTTGTAGTTGTACAGAAGGAAGCCCTCTACGATCAGAATGTGGATCTGCTGCTCTGGGTCGGCAACCTCTGTGGAAGGGGACACGTTGACACCGTGGGAGTGTGCAAACTTCACTGGGTTCTCACTCCAGCCTCGAATCGTGTTCACCATGGCATCCATGTCCAACGCTGTGAGCACTGCATAGAACAGAGAAAGGCATAGGGGAAAGAAGTTTAGCAAAAAGGGACACACCTGGATGAAGAAATGTATTCAGTCTGTTTAATGGGAATTGTGCTCTAGGGTAGTATTAATATTTATGCATGTATAATCAAATATGACATTTTTAGGGATGCTTTGTTACACTAATGGACAAGTACAATGATCAGTTATGAGTCTCCTACAGTGAAATCCAGGCTTACCATCCCACTGTCTAAAGCCGTCCTCCCCGACTTCTATCTGATCAGGTTTCTGAAATAACACCATAAAACATTGCTGCAAGCCAGGCTGATCTGAATACGGGCAGATCCCATTACATGCGGAACACTGCAAGACGTGCACACCTAGCTGAAGCATGCAGGAACAACATGCACAAGAGCATTGAGAATCCATATAAAACCAGAGACATCAATAAAACAGGAAACAAAGCACAAGAGCAGTGAGCTACTCAGCACAAGCTCCGATTCTGTACAGGTTAATGCAGTTTCATTTTAAAACGGCGGCAATAAGCAAGGCATGTGTGTGAAAAGACAACTGACAGAGTCTTAGGCTATGCATCATGTCAGTGCTAGGTTAATTTACAGCATACTACGCAGATCTAAAAGGGAGAACAGGTGACCGTAGACGGCATGCATCATGGCTATTAGTTCATGTATGAGTGTTTGGGATATTTTCCCTTAACAAGGTCATGCAAAAACACTGTATAGAGACGTTTTAGCAGACCAAGTTTACCTTGAAAAAGTCATCTTGATGCACCACACAACAGTTAGGTAGCGACTTGATCAGCCTATTCGTCAAAGTGGTTTTCCCACCATTAGTCACACTGAAAATAAATAAACATGACATGCGATTTAACAAGGCGTCCGTGTATTGAAAGTCTGAGCGGTCTATACATCACTCATCCGCATACCTTGCAGGCATTATTGCAGTAAGTTACTTAAATATCAGTCAACATTGTATGCAGTAGCTAGCAACCTAACCATTGTGGCGGGACAGGGCACATAGTTGGTTACCTAAAATAGCAAGGTCATCAAATGTTAACTACTCTGAATACGTTTGCAAGCAAACGTTTTATAACGAGCTAGGTAAGTTTGCTAAGTGCATCTCTGAATTTAGTCAAAACCTTTGGAAACAACGCGGAACGTTGCCAGTCCTACATTCAGCGTTAGCTAGCCTGATATTCAGCCAAGTCAAATTTTTACATTATAGTAAAACATAGCTGGCAAAAAGCAATATTCATGCTTAATAAACATGTATAACACAAGTTGCCAGCAAGGAGAATTGCACTCACGTTTGCAAATTTCGAAACTGAGACTCCCTCCAATGTGTTCAATGTGAAAGTCCGCGCTGGAATTTTAAATCTCCCGCCCGACTACGACAACATACAAATGTGGCAGACGATTTGCTAAGACCAAATCCCCAGTTAACTACCTACACTACCTGTCGTTAATAAATTGCCCTAGTAAAAAAATTAATCTCTGGATCCTTAACGTGACTTTGTTACATTTTTATAAATAACAAATGTTAGAGTAGAAATTCAAGGTAACTAACGTAGGTTACCCCCTTGCCAACTAACGTAACGCGTTAGCTAGCTAAGGAACATGGCATGTGTTAGTGTTTAGATTTGATACCATGTTACGTTAAATCAACTAATGAATTTATAAAATGTTCTACTCAAAATATACATGTGTATTATATAATAAAACAGATTTTCGAACGACAAATACAAACTTAACTTACCCGCCAATTCCTATAACGTATTTCATTTTGAGTAGGCTTTGAAACTTCTGCTCCTAGTCCCAGCTAAAGTGACACTCACAATGAATAACACAAACAATCCAAATAATACGAGGTCGGGAGTAGTTGAAGTTTCAGTTTTTCTCCAGTGTTGTGGCAGAGCCCAGCTGTCTTTACTATTCCATTGATAAAGAGGCGCGAGCCCTCAATTTGTAGACAACTGTGACTTGCGTCACGCAGACGTACACCCGCGTGAGCTCAGATCTGTGTCGTTTGTACAGTGACCAATCACTGTCCCAGGACACCCAACGACTCCAATCAACTTCGGCGTTTCGCAAAGATTTGCATATTCATTTTTATTTAACCTTTATCGAAACAGGGAGTCACATTGAGATAAGAAATATATTTTACAAGAGGGCTCTGTATACATTACAATAAAAACAGAATAATGAAACATACACATATATGTGTATAAAACAATATAATTCAGCACACAATAACAAAATAAACATACTATATAAAAGCAATCACATTCAACTACATAGAGGTCCTCAGTCAATAATTTAAACTGCCTGAGAGGCACCAGCACATGTAACTGCAGGGAAATTATACTGTCTCTGTATACATGGGGACACATGGTGAATGATGTGTAATGTTATGACCTTCTTCGCCTGCTTTGAGGAAAGCACAGTTCCACCGACGCGGCCCGCTACCAAGAACTGTGGGCTCTCTGTCTCCGACGTGAGTAAGACATTTAAGCATGTTAACCCTCGCAAGGCTGCTGGCCCAGACGGCATCCCTAGCCGCATCCTCAGAGCATGCGCTGACCAGCTGGCTGGTGTGTTTACGGACATATTCAATCGCTCCCTATCCCAGTCTGCTGTCCCCACAAGCTTCAAGATGGGCACCGTAGTTCCTGTACCCAAGAAACCAAAGATAACTGAACTAAATGACTATCGCCCAGTAGCACTCACTTCTGTCGTCATGAAGTGCCTTGAGAGACTAGTCAAGGATCATATCACCCCTACCTTACCTGTTACCCTAGACCCACTTCAATTTGCTTACCGCCCCAATAGATCCACAGACGATGCAATCGCCATCACACTGCACACTGCCCTATCCAATCTGGACAAGAGGAATACCTATGTAAGAATGCTGTTCATTGACTATAGCTCAGCATTCAACGCCCTGGGTCTGAACCCCGCCCTGTGCAACTGGGCCCTGGACTTCCTGACACCTCCACTTTGCTGATCCTCAACACTGGGGCCCCACAAGGGTGCGTGCTCAGCCCCCTCCTGTACTCCCTGTTCACCCATAACTGCATGGCCAAGCACGCCTCCAACTCAATCATCAAGTTTGCAGACGTCACAACAGTAGTAGTGCCAAGAAAATAACCTCTCACTCAACGTCAACAAAACAAAGGAGATGATCATGGACTTCAGGAAACAGCAGAGAGTACACCCCCCTATCCACATCGACGGGACCGCAGTGGAGAAGGTGGAAAGCTTCAAGTTCCTCGGCGTACACATCACTGACAAACTTAAATGATCCACCCACACAGACAGTGTGGTGAAGAAGGCGCAACAGCGCCTCTTCAACCTCAGGAGGCTGAAGAAATTTGGCTTGGCACCTAAACCCTCACAAACTTTTACAGATGCAAAATTGAGAGCATCCTGTTGGGCTGTATCACCTCTTGGTACGGCAACTGCACCGCCCGCAACCGCAGGGCTCTCCAGAGGGTGGTGCGGTCTGCCCAACACATCACCGGGGGTAAACTACCTGCCCTCCAGGACACCTACATCACCCGATGTCACAGGAAGGCCAAAAAGATCATCAAGGACAACAACCACCTGAGTCACAGCCTGTTCCCCCCGCTATCATCCAGAAGGCGAGGTCAGCACAGGTGCATCAAAGCTGGGACCGAGAGACTGAAAAACAGCTTCTATCTCAAGGCCATCAGACTGTTAAATAGCCATCACTAGCACACAGAGGCTGCTGCCTATATACATAGACTTGAAATTACTGGCCACTTTAATGGAACACTAATCACTTTAACAATGTTTATATATCTTGCATTACTCATCTCATATCTATATACTGTATTCTATAATATTCTACTCTACCTTAGTCTATGCTGCTCTGACATTGCTTGTTCATATATTCTTACTTCCATTCCTTTACTTAGATTTGTGTGTATTGGGTATATGTTGTGAAATTGTTAGATATTACTTGTTAGATATTACTGCACTGTTGGAGCTAGAAACACAAACATTTAGCTACACCCGGAATAACTCTGCTAAAAACTTGTATGTGACCAATACAATTTGATTTCATTTCATTTGTGAATTGGACATGAGGCGATGGATATTGAGAAAGCTTAAAGGCCTCTGCTACTAGGCTCAGCACACATCTTGGATAAGCTTCCATGTATTTAGATGAAGTGTGCCAAAGACAAGGTAGCTCGGTGACCCTGGCAGGGGTTGGCAGGCTGCAAGATTCACACACCAAAATATAAATACAAAATGCAAGCAAAAAGAAAAACATGGTCATAAAAAACAAACACATTCATCAGTAATAAGGTCCTCAATCAGCTTTCTGAATTGCCCGAGAGGCACCCGAACATCAAATTTATGAACATTTTGAAGATTGTTCCACAAATAAGGTGCAAGAAAACTAAAAGCTGATTTACCTAACTCAGTAGAGACCAAAGGAATTTCCAGAGTTTGCCATCCCTGAGACCGGGTGTGGTAACGCCTTTGTCTAAAGTTTAGTAATGATGTTAGGTAAAGTGGGACTTTTTGTAAAAGGGTTTTATAAATGAAAACATAGCAGAATATCAACCTATGTGACATCAAATACGACCAACCAACTTTCTGGTATAGAATGCAGTGATGAGTACTAAAATTGTCGCCCGTAATAAAACGCAGTGCGTTATGATAAATTGCATCTTAACGTTTTTAATGAAGTGGTAGCTGAGTTCATATAGATGATGTCGCTGCCCAGATATTTGTAAGCACGGACATGATCAATATGGATACCGTCTAAAATACATATGCTTAAATCATCAGACTTATTTTTATGCGGTCTAGAGAACAACATATACTTAGCTTTACCTGCATTCAGTACTAATTTAACATTCTGAAAGTGTAGTGGCAGTGATTTCAAACCTGTCAATTTTACTGGTTAACTCATGGGTACACTCGCAATGGTTGCCTGGCATTGTGATGCTTTAGTCGGGGGAGGGGAGCGAGTTTTATGCAGAGGGAACACTCAACAAATCCCACAATTTAACTAAACATATTCACAGCACAGATTGAAGGGTAAACTGCCTGCATTCACATCCTGCTATGGGTATATAGAGCTAGCTAACAATGCCATGGATCAGAGCTAGTGCAGATAAGCGCTAGACCAATGCTAGTGTGGACCAGAGCTAGCTATTAGCTACACCCTGGCCTCGAGCGGGCCCAGAACTTGTTAGTGCAGACCAGAGCTAGACCACAGCTAGTCCAGACCAGAGCTAGCTAGCTACTATCTATGCCCTGGACCACAGCTAGTTAGTGCAAACCAGAGATTAGAGGTCAACCGATTATGATTTTTCAACGCCGATACCGATTATTGGAGGACCAAAAAAGTCAATACCGATTAATCGGCCGATTGTTTTTACATTTATTTTATTTATTTGTAATGACAATTACAACAATACCGAATGAACACTTATTTTAACTTAATATAATACATCAATAAAATCAATTTAGCCTCAAATAATGTAACGTGTGTCGTGGACCAAGACGCAACAGGGAAGTGTATACTCATCTTCTCTTTTCAATATATAAGAAGAGAGAAACAAAATAAACACGTATACAATTAACGGAACCGACACTAACAGTTCTGTCACATGACAAGCACAAAACAGAATACAACTACCCACAATCCACAATACAAACACACCCCTAATTATAGGATCTTCAATCAGAGGCAACGATAGACAGCTGCCTCCAACTGAAGGCCCCAACACCAATTAACTAAACATAGAAATACAAATGACTAGACAGAACATAGAAATAAACTAACATATACAATAACAATAACCAAAACCCTGGACTAATAAATCAAATACCCCTCTCTACATGGACACATACACACAACCACCCTGAACCACATAAAACAAATACCCCCTGCCACGTCCTGACCAAACTAAACACTAACAAATAACACCTTTACAGGTCAGAGCATGACAAATAAATAATGAAACATGTTCAATTTGGTTTAAATAATGCAAAAACAAAGTGTTGGAAGAAGAAAGTAAAAGTGCAATATGTGCCATGTAAGAAAGCTAACGTTTAAGTGCGCTGCTCAGAACATGGGAACATATGAAAGCTGGTGGTTCCTTTTAACATGAGTCTTCAATATTCCCAGGTAAGAAGTTTTAGGTTGTAGTTATTATAGGACTATTTCTGTCTTTACGATTAGTATTTCATATACATTTGACTATTGGATGTTCTTATAGGCACTTTAGTATTGCCAGTGTAACAGTATAGCTTCCGTCCCTCTCCTCGCTCCTACCTGGGCTTGAACCAGGAACACATCGACAACAGCCACCCTCGAAGCAGCGTTACCCATGTAGAGCAAGGGGAAACAACTACTCCAAATCTCAGAGCGAGTGACGTTTGAAACGCTATTAGCGCGCACCCGCTAACAAGCTAGCCATTTCACATCGGTTACACCAGCCTAATCTTGGGAGTTGACTGGCTTGAAGTCATAAACATTGCAATGCATTGCGAAGAGCTGCTGGAATAAAGGACGAAAGTGCTGTTTGAATGAATGCTTACGAGCCTGCTGGTGCCTACCACCGCTCAGTCAGACTGCTCTATCAAATCATAGACTTAATTATAATATAATAAACACACAGAAATACGAACCATAGGTCATTAATATGGTCGAATCCGGAAACTATCATCTTGAAAACAAAACGTTTTTTTCTTTCAGTGAAATACTGAACCGTCTGTATTTTATCTAACGGGTGGCATCCCTAAGTCTAAATATTCCTGTTACATTGCACAACCTTCAATGGTATGTCATAATTACGTAAAATTCTGGAAAATTAGTTCGCAACGAGCAAGGCAATGAACGCAAGAGTAGTGACACAATTTCATGTTAGCAGGCAATATTAACTAAATATGCAGGTTTAAAAATATATACTTGTGTATTGATTTTAAAGAAAGGCATTGATGTTTATGGTTAGGTACATTGATGCAACGACAGTGCTTTTTTCACAAATGCGCTTGTTAAATCATCACCCGTTTGTCGAAGTAGGCTGTGATTCGATGAGAAATTAACAGGCACCGCATCGATTATATGCAACGCAGAACACGTTAGATAAACTAGTAATATCATCAACCATGTGTAGTTAACTAGTGATTATGTTAAGATGGATAGTTTTTTATAAGATTAGTTTAATGCTAGCTAGCAACTTACCTTGGCTTCTTGCTGCCCTCACGTAACAGGTAGTCAGCCTGCCATGCAGGCTCCTTGTGGAGTGCAATGTAAGGCAGGTGGTTAGAGCGTTGGACTAGTAACCAGAAGGTTGCAAAAACGAATCCCCGAATCTCCCCTGAACAAGGCAGTTAACCCCTATTCCTAGGACGTCATTGAAAATAAGAATGTTTTCTTAATCTGACTTGCCTAATTAAATAAAGGTGTATAAAAACACTAGAGCCGTAGTTGTTGTCAGTAGTAGTGGTCAGTAGTTGTGTGGTTGTGGTCGGTAGCAGGGATGTAGTGCTGCCGCCCTTACGAAAAAAGATTGCAGTAAGAGTGCAGTATAACTGCAGTATACTGTAAATACTGCATCCAAAATAACACTGTTTTCTTTACTGCACTAATTTTGCAGTGTAACTGCAGTTAGAGTGCAGTATAACAGTTATTCTGCTATTACTGCGTCCAAAATCCCACAGTCGACTGCAGTTACTGCACTTCTACTGCAGTTTCAAAACTGCTATCTTTTTTTGTAAAGGCGTACCGCGGGAGGAGCGGTGCTCCCAATTTCTTTTCAATTTCACAATACATGGAGCTGTTAAAAACATAATTGGAAAATTATATGTTATATTTTATTACCACAAAAATTCCATGAAACATTATAGAATTACAAACTACATAAATATGTACCGTTGAAGTCGGAAGTTTACATACACTAGGTTGGAGTCGTTTTTCAACCACTCCACAAATTTCTTGTTAACAAACTATGGGGGGAGGCTTGCAAGCCAAAGAACACCATCCCAACCGTGAACCACGGGGGTGGCAGCATCATGTTGTGGGGGTGCTTTGCTGTAGGAGGGACTGGTGCACTTCACAAAATAGATGGCCTCATAAGGATGGAAAATTATGTGGATATATTGAAGCAAACTCTCAAGACATCAGTCAGGAAGTTAAAGCTTGGTCTTCAGGACAACAAAGTCAAGGTATTGGAGTGGCCATCACAAAGCCCTGACCTCAATCCTATAGAAAATCTGTGGGCAGAACTGAAAAAGCGTGTGCGAGCAAGGAGGCCTAGAAACTTGACTCAGTTACACCAGCTCTGTCAGGAGGAATGGGCCAAAATTCACACAACTTTTTGTGGGAATCTTGTGGAAGGCTACCCGATACGTTTGACCCAAGTTAAGCAATTTTAAGGCAATGTTATAGAATACTAATTGAGTGTACGTAAACTTCTGACCCACTGGGAATGTGATGAAAGAAATTAAAGCTGAAATAAATCATTCTCTCAACTATTACTTTGACATTTTACATTCTGAAAATAAAGTGTTGATCCTAACTGACCTAAGATAGGGAATCTTTACTAGGATTAAATGTCAGGAATTGTGAAAAACTGAGTTTAAATCTATTTGGCTAATGTGTATGTAAACTTCCGACTTCAACTGTATATCCTTGAACCGATTATTTTAAAATCGTACACAGAAGAAGGTGGATAATAGAAGGTGGATGTTATAAGGATAATTTAGTTGGTAATGGCTGCCTGCAGTACCCCGGCCAGTTACTCAATGTGAAGAAGAAGCAGCACTGAGCTAGCAGCTAGCTAGTAGCTCAAACTGCACATGTTATGTCTCCATGAGACGCCAACTTAACCGACTCCATTTGGCCTCAATGTGCTATTGAGTCTTCACATAGGAGTGAATGGTGTCACGTGATCGATGACTTTGTCCATTCTTATATACAGTCATTGGGTTGTGGTCAGTAGTTATGGTTAATAGTCTAGCTCCACCCTCAACTTACGGACTTGTCTCTGTGCTTAAAAAAATAATATGAAACCTTTATTTAACTAGGCAAGTCAGTTAAGAACAAATTCTTATTTACAATGACGGCCTACCAGAAAGGCCTCCTGCGGCGACAAAAAATAAAACAAATTGGACAAATCACACATCATGACAAGTGCTGCTGTGCTGTTTGTTGCTACTTGGCTATCTGCTAAACTTTTTGCTTTTTACTTTTAATGCATTTACTAAAGTCTTCGTTTTTTGTCACTCAACTTTTTTCATTCAACTTTTTCACCTGGACGCTTTATCTGGACATGGTTCTACAGGACTTCCACCAACCGAAAAGCTAAGTAGTAACATTAACACTATGCCATCCAATTGCAGTCGCTGTACTCATAATATACAGGAGAATCGCAGAATAGGCTGTGAGCGTTGCAAAATATATTTAGAAATCTGTTATTCAATTATTGCGCCAACGAGCGTCTGCGTTGCCAAGCGCTAAAATAGAAATCAGTTCTATTTCTGACGCAGATCGCGCTGCAAGTCCTGTCTCTCCCATCTCCTCATTGCTTTGTAAAAGCAGGTACCCACGTGCCATCTCCTTATTGGTTATACCCACATGGGTGACTGAAGACGAATGAGATCAGTGGCGGTAATGCACCTAATTTATGAAAGTTGCCAATCGCAATATAAAGTCAAGAGAAGAAAAAGCCTGGAAGGAAGAGAGATTACTAGAAAAGATTCGGTTGACCGTTTTATGTGTGGATTCATTGTCCTAGTAGAGGACCTTGGGCATTTCAGGTAAAATAACAACTCAATGTTTATATCCCAAGACAAATTAGCTAGCAACAGCAAGCTAGCTAAATAGGACAAATTAGCTAGCATGTGTGAGCTAAATTGCCATACATGTTTAATGCTTTTCGACCTGTCCCTAAATTAATGTAATTGGTTCAGAGTTTGTTTTGATATTTTAACCTGCGTGTTGTGATCGCGTTTGGTGTAGGGGGACAAAATAAATGTATGCACGATGGCGCACGCGCACAGCCGGTTTGGGTTCCGTGTTATAGTGTGGATAGCCGTGTTGCAGCAAAGCTTCAGATCCAATCGTTAGGCTACGGCAATTTAAGTGTAGGAAAGGATGAAACAGTGTCTGTGCCACCAATAAGTACAGATAGCAGTCTAAATCCCCTCCGCATAGTACCCGCAGCCTGAGAATTTTCTCAAGGCTTCTGGAAAAATGCTGTCGCTCATTCAGTTGACAGAATCGTTCAACCGGTTCTCCCCACTAAGCCTACCGATGTAAAGGCTAATCTGAAGATGGTACTGGCTAGGCTAAAATTGGCGAGTATAGGAAGATTGTTATCCACGTCGGCACCAACGATGTTAGGGTGAAACAGTCAGAGGTCACCAAGTGTGTCAATTAGCTCTGGGCCCTCCCAGTTAGGGGGAGTGATGAGCTCTACAGCAGAGTAGTTTTCAATCGCTGGTTGAAAACTGTTTTCTCCCCCTCCCAAAATATAGAATTTGTAGATAATTGACCCTCTTTCTGGGACTCACCCACAAACAGGACCAAGCCTGACCTCCTGAGGAGTGACAGACTCCATCCTAGCTGGAGGGGTGCTCTCATCTTATCTTTCAACATAGACCAGGCTCTAACTCCTCTAGCTCCAAAATGAGAGAGGTGCAGGCCAGGCAGCAGGATGTTAGCCAGCCTGCCACTTAGTGGAGTCTGCCACTAGCACACTCAGTGTACTGTAGTCAGCTCAGCTATCCCCATTGAGACCGTGTTTATACCTCGATCTAGGTTGAGCAAAACTAAACATGGTGGTGTTTGCCTTAGCAATCTCACTGGAATAAAGAGCTCCTCCATTCCAATCATTATTGAAAGAGATTGTGATATCTCACATCTCAAAATAGGGCTACTTAATGTTAGATCCCTCACTTTCAAGGCAGTCATAGTCAATGAACTAATCACTGATCATAATCTTGATGTGATTGGCCTGACTGAAACGTGATGTATTTCCCATTTAGGTCCATGGAGCATTCAAACCCATGTTAATCTAAGCAGATTTTAAATCGTTATAGTTGAAAAAGTATTAATATGATCAAAAATATGAATACAAGCAATCTAAGTTGGGTCAGTCTGAACCTCTCAAAGTTGGTTTGGTATTGAAAGCTTAAACCAGGGGTAGGCAACTAGATTCAACCGCGGGCTGATTTTACGAGTGGATTGCCGGGGGGCTGAAACATAATTATAATAATTTATGCAATGCAAATTGACCACAACTAAGCCCAAAAAGACATTGTATTTGTCAGTTGGCTTTTCATAGCCGAGCAAGACAGCAGGTGTGGTAGAGAGAGAGAGAGGGTCAAAAACAGCAGGTTCGGTGACAAGGTAGCACGACTTGTGAAAGGGCAGGGTTCCATAGCCGCAAGCAGAACAGTTGAAACTGGAGCAACAGCACAACAAGGTAGCACGTCCTGTGAAAAGGTCAGGGTTCCATACCCATAGGCAAAACAGCAAAAACTGGATCAGCAACACGACCAGGTAGACTGGGGACAGGGACAGCCAGGAGTCATCAGGCCAGGTAGTTCTGAGGCATGGTCCTAGGGCTCAGGTCCTCCGGGAGGGGAGATAGGGAGAGAGATGGGAGAATTAGAGGGAGCATACTTAAGTTCACACAGGACACCAGATAAGACAGGAGAATTACACCAGATAGGACAGACTGACCACAGCCCCTCGGCACAAAGACTATTGCAGCATAGATACTGGGGGCTGAGACGGGGGGTCGGGGGACGATACCCCCGAACAGGGCCAACCAGGCAGGATATAATGCCATCGCACGAGCCCAAGGGGGTGCAATACCAGGCAGGAAGATCACGTCAGTGACTCAACCCACTCAAGTCTGGTATAGCGAAAAAAGCCTTGCACGACGTGACGCAGCCCTCCTTGGGACGGCATGGAGAGCGACGTGGACAACAATCTCCCTATACTCTCTACACTCGCCAGATGTTGGTATTATAGACTCAGTCAGGGTTGAAAATGTCAGTGAAGACACTTACCAGTTGGTCAGCGCATGCTCAGAATACACGTCCTGGTAATCCGTCTGGCCCTGTGGCCTTGTGAATGTTGACCTGTTTAAAGGTCTTACTCACGTCGGCTACGGAGAGCATGATCACACAGTCATCCGGAACAGCTGATGCTCTCATGCATGCCTCAGTGTTGCTTGCCTCAAAGAGAGCATGGAGCATAATTAGCTCTTGTCTGGTACTGGGCAGCTCGTGGCGGAGCTTCCCTTTGTAGTCTGTAATAGTTTGCAAGCCCTGCCACATCCGACGAGCGTTGGAGCCAGTGTAGAACGATTCAATCTTAGTCCTGTATTGACGCTTTGATGGTTCGTTTGAGGTTAGAGTCCTGCTCCTTGAAAGCGGCAGCTCTACCCTTTAGCTCAGTGAGGATGTTGCCTGTAATCCATGGCTTCTGTTTGGGGTATGTACGTAATTGCTCCTGTATGTCACTCTGGATAAGAGCGTCTGCTAAATAACTGTAATGTAAATGTAAAATAGGCTTGGGCAGTATACAGGAGTATTTGAAAATAGCCACGGGATGGTTTTTCAGTACCATTGAAACTTTAGAAGTTTTTTTTAATACATTTTAATACTAGTAGCTACTTTTTAAGTAAATACATGCCGTCGACATGTACAATACATTAGGAGATAAAGTAGATCCCGTTCTTAATTTCACCTGTCACAACAATGAAAGACGGGAGAGATTGCTATCCTTTCCTGTAGAGAAAACAAAGAACAACCTGGGATGGAAATCCAGGGGCTTTCTGATGCCCAAAACATTCACTATCAACATGGTGCCCGGAAGATGACGGGAAAGGAAAAAAGGAAGAAAGTGGAACATATTATGAATAAATATGGAGTGGGGGATTGCAGAAGCCTTCTGGAAGATCTGGTGGAGGAGAAGATGGTGGATAAGGAAAAAAGCAGAAAAGTGGAATATGTTTTGATGAAATATGGAATGGAGGATTGCACAGAACTTTTGGAAGAGCTAGAGAAGGAACGTGAATGTGACGAGAGTGAGTGTAAATTCATTGAGGTGGCAGGTGCAGTGATGACCCCCGAGAAGGAGCTGAGTGTAGAGGGAAGCAGCGTGGTGAGGAGGGTTGGCGTCCAGTGCAAAAAGAGTAATACGTGCTCTAGTAGCTCAGAGATGGAACCTGACTAGAGTATGGATGTAGTACCTGCGGTGAGGACCGCTGAAAGCCGGGCCTCGTCCCGAGGATGAAAAGGATGATTCTAGCCCAGTGGGAGTGAGGTTTGTGGAGAGAATTAATCCTTGCATTTTGGCTGATCCATATGTGGTGTCGGGTTGGGTGGAGAAGGGGTTGGGGAATGTTGAGTTGGTGAGAGTAACTCAGAGTGCATTAGTGATGATTCTTCAGTCCAGAGGCAGTGGGTGCTCAGGCTCACGCGATTAGGGACAAGAAATGTGACATGCTTTTCTCTCCTGAGCAGGTTGCCGTTGAAAGGGGTGATAAATGGGGTGGCATTAAGTGCCCGACAAGGTCAAGTTAGGAAGTGTAAGTTATCCCGTGAGAGCTTTTGTTTTCCGAAAATACTATGGTGTTTTAGGTGTCAAGTTTATGGGCATGTTACAGCAGCATGTAGGAGGGAGATTCCTAGATGTGATAAGTGTGCAGGAGGGCACGAGATGAAGGAATGTGTAGTAGCGGTGGAGGAAGTTGTGTGTGTTAGCTGTGGGGGTGATCACGGGACGGGAGATCGGAGGTGTCCGGTAAGAGAAAGGCATGTAGAGTTAGAGTAGTACACAGAGTGTTGTATGCCCAAGCGTGAAGAGAGTGGTTGAGGAAGATGGGTACAGGGTGAGGGATACTGAGAGGATTCCTGTGGATAGGCAGAGACCAAGAGGGAGTGATGAGAAGAATATCTGCTTGAGTAAGGTGGGATTTTTAGCATTCGTATCCATGGTCGTCAATTTGACTGCAGAAATGGATCAGAAGTCACAGAAAATAGAGGTTGTGGTGGCAGCGGCAGAGAAGTACTTGGGATTGCAAGGATGTACTGCAGAACAGTTTGGTCGTTGGTCTGGAGTAGGATTACATAGGGTTAAATAGTGGAATGGGGTGGTGTTTTTTAGACAGGGTTAATAGTTGGCAGGGTAATTTTCCTTTTTCCCAGTTTTGTATTACCGTATCAATAATTTAATGTAGGTAGGCAGTGAATGGCCTCACACACCAGTACAGTAGGCGGCGGTGTGTGCCCCTAAAAATTGGATGCAATCCGCCAAACCAAATCCTGAAGAAGAGGAGGAGAGACTGGAGCCTTGTGAGTCACTCTGTTGTGCAGCACACACCAGGTGATCTAGTTACAGCATGGAATTCCAACTAAATGTTTTCCAGTTAGATATCGTATAACTATGAACTGTCTAAAATATGCTAAATGCTCTGCAGTTGTGCATTTGCTTTGCTAACTTAGTATCTAGTTATCTAGATAAGTGGTTCGTTTATTGCAGTCAAGCTCCTTTTGGTAACATAATCCCCTGCTGGATCAAGAGCCTTGCTGTCTAATATTTGGTTTGTGCATGCAGCATTTTTTGTTGTTACTTGTATAACTTTATGAGCTGGGATGTCTGTCCTGCAAATAGTTTATCTCGAAGACTGTATAACATGTTAGCGTGCATTCATGATCATTTAGGTAGCATTCACTATGGCATTTGACATGTACTTGTTAGCATTGCTAACCTTCGGATTGAAAACAGCGCCACTTGTGTTCAGTGCCGATATTACTGAATATCTCAGAATGGCACAAATTTATTGTCACGTGCACAAGTACAGTGAAATGCCTTTCTTGCTCTTTCCCAAGAATGCTGTAATCTGTATGAACAAGGTCAGTATGAAAGTATGACAATCTGGGTACCGCCCAAGCCTACTTAAAAATGTATTTGAAAGTAATTGAAATACCCTCAATAGTATTTGAAACCACGTCTGTTGTCTTGTCTCATTTCCTGAAGGCCATTCTCGATTTAGATCCTATGTGTGACTGACCAGTGACCAGCGCTGCCTCTGTCACTAATACAGCTGAGCTGATGTAACTGTCAGTTATTTTAACAGAGCTGGGGGGCTCGTGATACGCGTCAGAGTGTACATGGACGTGTGTATCATGACTGTGTATTAATAGCTTCCTCTGAACCAGAACAAGCACCTTTTAGGGACGTCCGGCGTTGCTTTGAGTCAACTCAGTGAACACCTGGACACCCTTACTTCTATGGTAAGGCAAATGTCCTGTCCTTTTCTCAACCAATCAGGTTTGATTCAAGTGAAAGCTTGAATCTATCTGTACATTCTGAATGTCTGAAAGATATAAATGTATTTCTGAATGATATATCGTGGATTAATTGACAGCAATGGGTACATTTAGAAATGGAAGAATACAGGCCTCAGAGAGAGATTGTTGGGTGGAACAGTTTATTTATTTGTATTTACATGGAAGAATGTACATCACAATCTAAAGGACATCCAAACTACATAGCTACATATCCCAACCCCATTTTAAGCTTTGCACTTTTGAAAAATAAGCTACATACAGTATTCCAGCCGACAAATTGCCCACTGATCTCTTCCAAATCTTCCAGTGTAATAACATATTGTGCTTTTAAAGACTGAAAATATGATTGAAAGACATTTTTGGACACTCAGTGGTTGCTTTCCATGTAGAACCTTTTACCAAAACAAAATACACTAGTGTCAACAAAATCAGTTTACTAGCAATTTGGGAAAAAATCCCAGTAGTCAATTTAGAATTGTACATTCCATATCATAGTTTTCTGTGTAGAATTTGGTGAAAAGAAGGAGAGGCACTCAGAAGAGCTGACATCCTTTAGAAAACAGCACTCTCTCTCCAGCAGCTTTGGGAGACTGCAGAAGAACTCCTGCAATTCTGTGCCACGTTTAAGCCTACCTTTTGACGGGATAGGTATTTCTCTACCAGAAATCAAAGGCAAATTAATCTGTCCAATGTTCTAACGCAACACTCCAATTATGTGTATACAAATGTTTGGAAGCCATTTTCTTACTTTGTCCATTGAATATCAATCACCTCTAGTCCCATCGCCATCCACAAACCTGTCCACAGAAAATGACTTTTGTTATGTTTTAGATTTATCAAGGTATCATTTGAAGTTGGATGGCACTTCAGAAAGAGACATTTTTGATTATCATACTTGTCTAGACGGGTTGACATACAAATACAATGCATGATATTGATTGTACTACAGTATACTTGTACAAAAATTAGAAGAGCACACAAAAATCCATCTTGAGTTACATATTAGGAAGGCAACCTGTCCCCAAATATACACATATAGATGTTATGCTCACAATTTAATGACAATCAAATTCTATAGTGCAAAACAACACCTAAAATACATGTATGTATGTAATTCTTACAAAAATAAAAACTCTTAACACTTCCTCCCCTCTACCACCCGGTAGGTAAGTATCCAATAGAAGATTGACCATTAGGCGACTGGTCCATAATCCAATAGGACATCTGAAGGTACATTACATGCTGACAACATGTTGGCATGCTTTGACTGCACCCACAACACAGCATGATACAGAAATGATATCATTAAGTCACAACATCAATGACTGAAAAAATGAAATGAAATGCAGTCCTCGTGACATTACAGTCAAACCAGCACATTTCTTGTTCTTACTTTCAGTGGGCCCCCATATTCATGTACAGACAAGAATCCTGAGGCACATCAGAATGTAAGGTACATGGGTTGGTAAGTTGGGCACTGAATGATCCCCGGACCAATCTGGGTATATGAAACATGATGACATCCAAATTATTAATGCAACACAGTTGATTAAAAATAAAACCTGTACTCGGACAAATTATGAGGCCAAAATGAAGCAAAGGTGAAGGCATCCGATGTCTCGCAAAGCATTCCAGTCTACATCTAAATGTTCAAGGGCTAGCATAGCGCTAATGGGTGAAATGATGCCACAGCACACCAATGCTGAGCACTAAGGGGCATTGCCTGACTCTCTGTTCCTCCTCCCCTCTTCTTCTCTAAGGCATATCTTCCTCTCAGAAACTAGGCCTGGCAGAGCCCTCAGTGCAGCTCCTAGGACACACCATCCAACACGGTCTGTATACAGTAGTTAATACATACTCAAGTCTAGTCTACCATTGTCCCTGCAAGAGCCTCCAACACAAAACTGTAAAAGGTCTGGTTACCTGCCTGCCACTGACACCTTACACCATTTATGTCCGGTGGAACATTTTCTACAATATTCATGTTAGTTTTTCTTACATCTTGACTTAGGCAAAAGTGTCATCTATATTTGAAATGGATACAAAACTCATGGTGGTGACTGGGGGCTGCATTTAAAAGTAACTACTTTCAGCGGTCGTAAAATGATGTAACATGGAGTTGTACAGTCCCCAGAACAGACAA
Source organism: Salmo salar (assembly GCF_965601325.2). NCBI lineage: Eukaryota > Metazoa > Chordata > Actinopteri > Salmoniformes > Salmonidae > Salmo > Salmo salar. Next base: position 19,055,635 of record NC_138300.1, read on the forward strand.
TTCCTTGGAATGTCCTGATGGAATCAGTTGGCAACCTAAGAACCGCTGAGGAGTGTGTGCGCATGTTGAGGAGTTTAATATCTTGATGGAAAAATCTTCAGCTTGATATTTACAGATTAGGAAGTATTCTTAGACTGGTTGGACTTCATGTTTCTTCTTATAAACACAGTTTTCATGCTCCAAACTTCTTTCAACAACTGCACAGATGATAGAAGACACTGTCATTAAGAAGTACGGTAATGATATAAAAACCTGCACAAGAATACACTTTTCAAAACAGCAGACCAGATTCACAGAGCAGTTCATTTAATACAGCTGACCTTATTGTAAAATGAGTGAGACTGCGACATGCCTGACCTCTTGACCCCTGAAAGTCCCTTGATGACACAGTAAGACACACACACATTCCTGACACGCTCACCCATTAGGCCTGGGTCAGCTGCACTTGACCGGGCATTCCTCTACAATAGCACTGAGGACTGGCTGGTTCTAATTCTTAAATGGCTGAGCAGGTGGACATTACGTAACAGTAGACGTTCAAATGGTGCTGGGTGTTTCAACATCTGTTTAAGTGGTTAAATGGCCTGACCACAGAATGATATCTTAGAACTCATTTAATAGGATCTCTATGGGCCTGACTCCTGCCACAGGCTGCCAGTGGATACCGTATGATCAAATGTACATTGTTATTTATGAGTGCAGTGTCCCCTTGTAGTCAGTGTGAGAAGAGCATTAGTGTTGTGTCCTTCCTTACCATGGTATGATATGAATAAAGAGGAGGAGGTCCCTTTCAGATTCCTTGCCCTGTGATCATTGACTTGGGCCTGCAAATGACATGAGTATGAATAAATACATGTCTCTGTGACTTTGTTTCCTGCTATACTGCTGTTGAGAGGTAATAGTGCTTGACCATGGCCATGTTGACTGCTGCTTGGTCTATACCAGGTACACTACATGACCAAAAGTATGTGGACACCTGCTCGTCGAAAGTCTCATTCCAAAATCATGGGCATTCATATGGTGTTGGTCCTCCCTTTTCTGCTATAACAGCCTCCACTCTTCTGGGAAAGCTTTCCACTAGATGTTGGAACATTGCTGCGGGGACTTCCATTCAGCCACAAGCGCATTAGTGAGGTCGGGCACTGATGTTGGGCGATTAGGCCGGGCTCGCAGTTGGTGTTCCAATTCATCCCAAAGGTGTTCAATGGGGTTGAGGTTAGGGCTCTGGGCAGGCCAGTCAAGTTCTTCCACACAATCTCGACAAACAATTTCTGTATGGATCTCGCTTTGTGCACGGGGGCATTGTCATACTTAAACAGGAAAGGGCCTTCCCCAAACTGTTGCCACAAAGTTGGAAGCACAGAATCGTCTAGAATGTCATTGTATGCTGTAGCGTTAAGATTTCCCTTCACTGGAACTAAGGGGCCTAGCACGAACCATGAAAAACAGCCTCAGACCATTATTCTTCCCCCTCCAAACTTTACAGTTGGCACTATGCCTCCGTGCAGGTAGCTTTCGTCTGTCGGACTGCCAGATGGTGAAGCGTGATTCATCACTCCAGAGAACGCGTTTCCACTGCTCCAGAGTCCAATGGCGGCGAGCTTTACACCACTCCAGCAGACGCTTGGCATTGCACATGGTGATCTTAGGCTAGTGTGCGCCTGCTCGGTCATGGAAACCCATTTCATGAAGCTCCCGACAAACAGTTATTGTGTTGACGTTGCTTCCAGAGGCAGTTCGGAACTCGGTAGTGAGTGTTGCAACCGAGGACAGATGATTTTTACACGCTACACGCTTCAGCACTCGCCGTTCCCATTCTGTGAGCTTGTGTGGCCTACTACTTCGCGGCTGAGCCGTTGTTGCTCCTAGACGTTTCCCCTTCACAATAACAGCACGTAGTTGAACGGGGCAGCTCTAGCAGGGCAGAAATTTGATGAACTGACTTGTTGGAAAGGTGTCGTCCCATGACAGTGCCACGTTGAAAGTCACTGAGCTCTTCGGTAAGGCCATTATACTGCCAATGTTTGTCTATGGAGATTACATGGCTGTGTGCTTGATTTTATACACCTGTCAGCAACACCTGTAGCCAAATCCACTCATTTGAAGGGGTGTCCACATACTTTTGTATATATAGTGTATCTCCAACCCTGGTCCTGGAGAGCTTTAAGATATCCGGCTATCATACACAGGCCGTTATAGTGTAACTGTCTACTCCCTACCTCTCTGCCGTGGCTGAAGAAGACGCGTGTGGGTTTGGCTGCTCCTGCTGTTCCTGCTCCATCCTGTACAGGCAGAGGGAGACAACACTTGTATAAAAGCTTGATGAATGAATTGACTGAGGATACAGCATGGATCACCCCTGATTGAGTATGAGCATGGCATGTATGCCTGGTTAATTCGATCTAAAAATAAAGATGTAAATGTGTTTTACCTTTCTTTCCGAGCTTTGATCCTCTCCTCCTCAAATCTGTAAAAAGAAAAGATTAAGATCCCTTTTCTGATCCAAGTCCTTTTCCAAGAGTGTAATACATATACTATCTTACATGTATTTTTTGGGCTGACAAACAAAATTAACATAAATTTCCATATGATTTATTTACTGCCTCACAGTCTCTGCCAGGCATCCATGTCTATTCACGGAGGGGGAAATTATTAGCTTGCAAGTTTACATAATTTATTAGTCTGCAAATCACTGCAAGTCAGTGAATGATGGTGGGAGTCTTCAGCTTAGTTACTCCCCATAGTGGTTGATGATACTTACTGCACCACACACTCAGGGACCTGCACATGTTCCATGGGGACTATCTCTGCCAGCTCATCCAGACTATGCACATACTGGATCTTATTCATAAACTTCACACTGCAAATAACAACAGGATAAAAACAACAACCAGTTATATTGGTGTTATGTGGACAACTATTAGTTATCCGTCACAGTGGTGATATGTAGCATAACTGTATTATAAAAAAACTTTTGTATCATTTCAGCCAGAAGTTTTGAAAGTGCTGCTAATGAGCCACAAGTGGTCCCAGTTTTGTGTGTACTACGTCATCAAATTGTGTACTACATCATCCATTTCGTATGATATGTTACGTCATGCAAAATATTAAAATTAAATATATTTTAAAAAAAATGCGATTCATATATGTTACGAATCCAATTCATACTATATGTTACAAATGTGTTATGTTTTAGATCCTGGAGTACCACTTTAACATGATGTTGTTGTTCTGTGGTCACCTGATAAAAGGCCTAGATATGGCCAACACAGTGCGGATGAACCAGGTGGGGTGGGCGATGACCAGAGACTTCAGGTTCTTCCTCAGCCTTCAGGGACAACAGAAATAAATTGTTGAAATAAGGCAATACATGCATACATTCATCTCCTGGTGCTGGAAGACTCTATCAAGCAGCCTACTGTAGTATGAGTCAAGCCTCACTTCCCATTGACTGCCAGTAGCAGTGACAAGCTCAATTACTCCCCATTAGTTTCTCCTGAGAGTAAGTCAACATTTGTGTTATGCACATCCATCCTATGCTGACAGTATGAATGATTGCATTCTCCATGCTGTCATGCAGTTTTGTATACGATATAAATAGTCTTACCTCCTATCAATCATCTGATAGCATTTCTTCAGCCATCCTATGCCCGGCATCTTGCCCCGCGGTGTGGCTCCATTCATGTAGATGATCAAATAGTCCTCAGCAACCAGCATTTCTAGACTGCTGACCACATACCTGAGATGGCAACGAGGAAGGGCAAAATATGGAGGTTTATTTTCTTCCTGTCGTGGCAAGCACTAAAGAAATCTCGAGTTCCCATTTTCTGGCCGCATAAATCTTCACTACAAAATGATTGCATGATGTATGACATGATCTCTCTGATTTCAATGATAGTATACCAGGCGTGATGACTAAGTTCTAAATATCACTCTGTGGTAGTTGGGCATTTGTGCCTCTTGCCGTAAATCCGTATCTCTGCAATTTGTAAATCCAGTTACTCACAGGAAGAGGTTCTCCATGATGTAGTGGTAATCTGCACAGCTGCTGTCGGGCAGGTAGCAGGCTGAGAACACTATGATGGCATTCAGACCCTCACCATAGTAACCTGCAGACGGAGAGAAGAGCGACAGTTGACATGGCCTGTAAGTTCATCCCGTTGGTGTCAATTACCTGGATGCAGAACAATCAATATACAGACATATACCGACGTGAACTCAGTTTGAGATTGAATGGGCACCATGTTGGCACCAAAAGTTCCAGGACAATTCAATTCTAATTAGTTGAACTATGTATAGAGTGTATCTATGGCTCTGGCTGGATGCTGTTGGTTGGATACTGACCCCCATGGGTGATGACGCGGAGGTATGGCCTGATGATCTGCATGTCGATGCGGTGCTCCTGCTCCCCAATGATCACCGTCCTCCACAGGCGCCCGTTACCCCCCGTCCCATCAGCACCATCCTCCTCTTCTCCGTCACCAGGCCCCGCTTTGGCGTTGGCCACTGGCGTGTCATCTGGATGTACATAGTGAAAAGTTTGAAGGTGTTTATGCTATAATGTGAAGTGGGACTTAAACAAATGTATTTATATTAGTGAGACATAATGGATTTGTTTTATGCCACCCACTTTTGTCTCTTCAATATCTTAGCTGCTGTTCTGTTTAGCTGTAGTCTGATAGCATAGACTTTACTATGCAGCTATTTACACTGAACAAAAATATAAACGCATAAACAATTTCAAAGATTTTACTGAGTCACAGTTCATATCAGAAAATCAGTCAATTGAAATAAATTCATTCGGCCCTAATCTATGGATTTCACATGACTGGAAATATAGATATCCATCTGTTGGTCACAGAGACTGTACCTTAAAAAAAAGTAGGGACGTGTATCTGGTGTGTCAGTATCAGGTGTGACTACCATTTGCCTCATGCAGTGCGACATCTCTTTCGCATAGAGTTGATCAGACTGTGGAATGTTGTCCCACTCCTGTTCAATGGCTGTGCGAAGTTTCTGGATATTGGCGGGTACTGGAACACGCTGTTGTACACGTCCATCCAGAGCATCCCAAACATGCTCAATGGGTGGCAATTCTAGTGAGTATGCAGGCCAAGGAAGAACTGGGACATTTTCAGCTTCCAGGAATTGTATACAGGTCCTTGCGACATGGGGGCGTACATTATCACGCTGAAACATGAGGTGATGGCGGACAGATGAATGGCATGAAGATGGGCCTCAGGATCTTGTCACGGTATCTCTGTGCATTCAAATTGCCATCGATAAAATGCAATTGTGTTTGTTGTCAGTAGCTTATTCCTGCCCATACCATAACCCCACCACCACGGGGCACTCTGTTCACAACGTTGACATCAGCAAACCGCTTGCCCACACAACGCCATACACACTGTCTGCCATCTGCCTGGTACAGTTGAAACCGGGATTCATCCGTGAAGAGCACACTTCTCCAATGTGCCAGTGGCCATCGAAAGTGAGCATTTGGCCACTGAAGTCGGTTACGACGCCAAACTGCAGTCAGGTCAAGACCCTGGTGAGGATGACGAGCACACAGGTGAGCTTACCTGAGACGGTTTCTAACAGTTTGTGCAAACCCACAGTTTCATCAGCTGTCCGGGTAGCTGGTCTCAGATGATCCCGCAGGTAAAGAAGCCGGGTGTGGAGGTACTGGGCTGGCGTGGTTACACGTGGTCTGCGGTTGTGAGGCCGGTTGGACGTACTGCCAAATTCTCTAAAACAACGTTGGCGGTGGCTTATTGTAGAGAAATTAATATTAAATTATCTGGCAACAGCTCTGGTGAACATTCCTGCAGTCAGTATGCCAATTACACACCCTCAAAACTTGAGACATCTGTGGAATTGTGTTGTGTGACAAAACTGCACATTTTAGAGTGGCCTTTTATTGTCCCCAGCACAAGGTGCACCTGTGTAGTGATCATGCTGTTTAATCTGCTTCTTGATATGCCACACCTGTCAGGTGGATGGATTATCTTGTCAAAGGAGAAATCCTCACTAACAGCGATGTAAACAAATTTGTGCACAACATTTTTTTTTAAATAAGCTTTTTGTGTGAATAGAATATTCCTGGGATCTTTTATTTCAGCTCATGAAACATGTGACCAACACTTTACATGTTGCGTTTATATTTTTGTTCAATATATCGAGCCTGAGTGGGTGCCAGACCGTGTCTGCGCTAGCTACATCTTGCCAAACAACAAGTTGTCTAAAGCACACAGACTGGCACCCATGCTACCAGGCTGGCACCAGGGCTTCCATTATTCCACTCTGCATGAGCTCTACCTACCTTCCCACTCCAGCTCGTTGCCGTTGGTGATGAACTCCAGGGAGTCGTTGTCGTCGGGGGTCTCGATGTCGTCCACATTGATGTCCAGGTCGTCGGGCGTATCCAAGAAGTCGTCAGACAGCAGGGAACCCTCGCTGTGGTCCAGGGACAAGTTCATGTCTGGGGCCACTAATGTACGCCGCTTACGATGAGTGGACCCTCCTCCACTTCCGCCTCCTCCAACTGCATTAACATTCAGAGAGTTGGGGGGAGCTGTGACAGAGCAGGTGAGACTTATTAGCTACTAATAGTGTACACACATGACATCCAGTTGAATTCACAGGTGCAGGGTCCAGGAAGTAGCATGTGAGATGGGGCTCATTGTTAGAAAGTAATATATTAAGTTAAAGTGACTTATAGTATATCAACTGAGTTAACTTTACCAACACCAAAAACATCTATCAAATGCCAGACAGGTGAGGTGTTATTTCAATTATACTTACAGGCTCGGTCATTGGTGAGACCACAGGAAGACTCCATGTCACCGTCCTCAGGAAGTGGTCTGAAAATCAACACAGAGAGCCCATCATTCTGTCAGGGCCACAGCCACACACAATAGCACGACATGAGCAAACACTAAAGCCAGCCAGCCTGACTCAAATAAACCAAACTACAAATAGACCTGGAAGCACACTAGTACATCACCACATCATGGCAGCTGGTGCAAAATTAACACATGCCAGCGATCATGTCAGTGGGGTTGTCAGTGATCTGGCTCAGCACCACAAAGGGAGCACAGAGAGAGGAGGCTGGGTGGTAATTAGCATCTCCCCAGGGAGCTCTTTAGATTATAGACCTGCCACGGTGTGCAATGTGGGGAGGGAGGTAGAGGCGGAGGTATGTCAACAAACCTTATTCACTGTACAGGGGAGGCAGACACACCGTTAGGTTACCCCTTAACACGTGGTGTAATTTCCCTTGTCACTTCCTGTAACGTGAAACAAGGAGGAGGACATGGAGGAGGTGGAGAATGAAGGGTATAATACAGGGGGGGAAATGTCAACAACAACCAAATACCAAGAGGCACTGGGGAAATATAAAGTATTCAGCTCCACTGTGCTCCACTGCTGCGTAATAATAAACCATCCTTTCAACCTAACATCCCAGGGAGGACAGAGAGTCTATAACAGTGTTGCCAAATCAACATGACTGGCAATAACAAATGACAAGGGCATCCGTTACACTGCATGGTGTCCGATCTCGCATCTCTGAGGCGTCCCACTGCTATAACCACTGGCAAGCTTCCATTGTTCAAATAACCAGTTTCCTGCAATAATGACACCATGAAGAAGAAATGAAATAGGAATTATGTCTAACAAAGGGTATGATAATCCAAAATGTCAAGCAGTCAGGCCATATTCTTCTATATGATGATGAGGGCTAAGATATCAAATCATAAGAGGTCCTGCTTACCTTATCAAAAATTAGGATGGATTCAAAGACGGTCCAGGCAACTATTTGATTTTACAGCACAGGATCCTAGAATATTATGCATGCCCTTTTCTCAGTCGATCATAGGGAGCCTCAGGCACATCATCATTCAGAGCCTAGTGATACATATACTTATTTTCTCTTCCTCCTTTTCCTTAAAGCTGATCTGCCACCATTTTCCTGGTGATGCTGTGTTGTTGACTGGTTGCTGCGTCACATGACGTTACCCACTACCATTTAAGGAGAGAGCTGCACCTGCTCCCTGCCTCCGCTCCCTCAGATGGCGAGAGACAGGAGGATGCTCCTTGCTGTCAGAATGCTCTCTCTTCGCCTTTCTTTTTCACACTCCTTTAATTTCCTACGGAGCAATTATCTGATCTCCCTGCGTCTCGCAATGACAATAAAGGGGAATGTCATGCTTAAATCCAGTCCTCTTTGTAATTCTTCAGTGCTTGGAGGACAATTATACTTTTTGTTTAAATTCTGTATAGATCCAGTGTTTGTGAATGTTTACGGCACATATTATTGTCATGTGGCTATTGCAATCAACGTCAGAGGTTGATTTCACTAGATGGGGTATCTGCTAGGTATTCCAGGCTATAATTGCACCAGCTGCACGGGGTTAGCTCACTGGGAAATCCTCAAGCAAATTAAACTGGAGCAGATTATAGTCCAACAACAAACATCACTGCGTGCATGAGGTATTGTCATCTACCAGTTGTGATAAAAAAAAAACACACAGAGTAACATTCTAAAGTGTATTACTGTGTGATTATTCTTGCAAGTACAATGTAACAAATAGCCTTCCCTGTAGCTCAGTTGGTAGAGCATGGTGTTTGCAACGCATGGTGTTTGCAACGCCAGGGTTGTGGGTTCGAATCCCACGGGGGGCCACCACAGGAAAAAATACAACTATGAAATGAAATGTATGCATTCACTACTGTAAGTCGCTCTAGATAAGAGCGTCTGCTAAATGACTAAAATGTTTAAAAAAATGTAGTGTAACCTTTGTTGTTACACTGTAGGCTGTATAGTGTACTTACTGATGGATTACTGCTGTCAGTATAATGTTATGGTGAGTTATTACAATACTTTTTTACACAGTATTGGACTCTGCAGGACTGAAGGACCCTTTAAAGTAAAGCATCATCAAAGTCGTCTGACACCCACCTGGGGAAGTCTTCATCCTGCCACTCATCTTTACATTCCATGTTATCCATTCGTAGTGTCGCCTCTGTGGTGCCCATCCCATGGAAGGGAGGGGTGGAGCCTGGGGCACACAGACATAGACAGACCATACATAATTAACCAACCAACAATAATCAATCCCAGATGGGGTGAGTTCCTTCCTGTTACAGTGGAGCGCTTTGAGCATTGGAAATGATATGTAGATCCAATGTATCCCTATCACCATTATCATTGGCATAATCAAATCAGCGGGCTTAAACCAAATCAATCCCATCCTCAGGTATGAAGCTCAAATGGCAATAAGCCCATGTCTTGTGTAACACAGAGAATTCCTCCGTTATAACACAGAGAATGCATTTATACAAGAGGAACAATGGTACGGTTAGTATTTCATTTTATTCATTAGTATTTATCATTTCATTTGAGAAACTGAATCCAGGTCACGAGGTGTTTATCCCCCTGTGTAGCATGTGAGGAGCAGGTGACTGAGGTCCCCTCGCTGCTTCCCTCAAAGTCAGTCACAATTAAGGAATTTCGTAGGTGGAATCCAAGAGGCCAGGAGAAATCAACTCTTAATCCCTCCTCATCAGCTACTAATCCTCAGCGCAGGTGCCACCTTTTTGATGTGTTCAGGTTTATCCTGTCTGACACAAGTTTAAAGAGACAGTTCTACAGCCTATTAATACTGGCTCCAGATATCTCAAGCTGGGTTGACATCATGTTAGTCAGTGCACCGTACTGTAACCACTCACAGTCTGTTTTTCAGGGAAATGTGTAAGTGTGACTTGGGTTTCAGTTTTCGTTACCATCATCGGCTGTGTTGAATAAGAAAGAGACACTAATATTATTAAAAGTCAGATACAACCTCAGTATAAAATATACAGTGTATGGTTAAATATTACCTGTCTGTGGGTGTGGGTAAGTGGCAATACTAACTCTGAGAATTCACCTAACATAAACACAGCAAAATAAATAAGGAGATCAGAACATGATTTGCAAGGCAATGTCCTACACACATCAAAATGTTCACATGATTGTTTCCATCAGGTTGCTGCCCGGCAATACTGTCAGATGCATTGTAAGATGTGTTTTGTAAGGTCAACCTCTATACAGAATGTATACTGTACAGCTACATCACATCCACTCCCAGAGGGTGTAAAGCAGTGTACTGTATCCCAAAGGGCAAAGCAGCATACTATAAGACCCCAGCCCTAACCCACAAGAGAAGCTGCTTGTATTCCATGTCACTTCGATTGAGCATGCAACTGTGAGCCTTATTGTGTGACCAGAATAATTTGCATACCATCCACCCAATAAACGCATAAACCCAACTGTCTGTGCCTAGCGAAGAGATACAGTATCAAAACTATAATTTGTCAAATGAAGAGAGGGCTGGCATGTTATGAATATGTAGGGAAGAAGAAAAACCCACCAGCATGAGAGGTAATGAAAGTAATCAATTGCCTGCATCTTTCATTTTCCAAACACTATGGATTGTTTTGCATCCTATGTGGATCCTAACACTAACTTAATACATTGACAATCCAATGACAGTACTACATTTCTGGAGGGCATACCAATGAAGGCTATATCTGTAGGCAGGAAGGTATGCTGCCAGGCATTGGAGTAAATTATGAAGAATAATAGTAGTGTGGGAGAACTCGACTGTAAGACTTGAATCACATCTGCAAGGAAAATGCAAGAGCTGAATACAATGGAAATCAACAGTCTTTCTTTATCAACTAATCCTATAGATTCGTATCTTATATAAGAGTTAACATATTCATGAGCTACTATACATTTACTACATACACACACACACACTGTATGAGGAGTGTAATAAAGAGTAGAGGAAGAATGCAAAGGCGTACTCACATGGGCAGTAAAAGATCCCTTGAATCACTGCTGTCCGTCCCTCCTTTTGCGTCCTCCCTCCTTATTCACTGATGAAGAGATTGGACAGCTAGGAATTGAAATCCTTCAGACCAGGGTCAATGCATGGGTCTAGTGAGTTGCCCCCCTCGTCGTCCCGTGTCAGGCAGCAGCAGCAGGTGTCTGAAGACAGGGGGTAGCTTTGTTCCCTAACCCCCCCCGGCTCCCTCCACTTCTGTTGGGGAAGGGGAGTGTGAAAGAGACTCTCCCTGAAGACTGAAGTGACAGGCTCCTTTAGAGCTCCACCCTACCCTTTTAATTTGAAGGAATCAGTGCTGTTATCATGATGACTGTTTCTGGTTGTCTATTCTGCCCATGTATTTCTGTCTAGACTCTAAATCTGTTTATGAGAATCTCTCATCTCTCCATCCCATAATAGCTTGTCCATCAGCGCCAATTCCTCTTCAGTAGTTATACTGTACTTTCCTCTCTGCTCATGTTGGTTTAATCCAGTCCATGCTGGGATAACCATCCTGTTCATATCTGCCTGTTTATACTAAAAACACCACCTACATATCAAGTCTCCCTTTGTGTTTTTACTCCATGAACTGCTGTGAATGGTCCTCTATGCCCACTGTTTCCTGGCAACAGCATCTCTCTCTCTCTCCACACGCAACACATCACCACCCACCCCCTACCCATACACAGACACTAACTTATTCAGCCTCCCTTGCTCACTTCAGTTCTCCACCAATCATATCCCCCTTTCATCCACACATTTCTCACCCGCCTGCTTATGCTCCACCCATTCCTGTCCTCCTTTCTCCAGTCTCCCTTTTTCCTGCCCAGCTGCAGGAGTGGACTTCCCCTCTATCGAGCAATCTGCCCTAGACAGCAGTGGCGGTGGCAGGCGGCCATGCAATGCCAGTGGGACACACCAGAAGGCGTATATGTGGCACTTGTCTGACCCATAATACACGCTTCATTTGCCACTGGCTTCATTTTCCACTGGTACGGATGCGTCGGGATGGACTCTGCACAGCGGGAAAAGATTTTAAACAGAATATAAATGTTCAGTAGGCTATACCTAGGCTTATATGGATTTGAACTTAAATTGATACTTTGTAGCTATCGTTTCAAACGACGAAATATCAATTGTGTCAGCACCTCTAGAGTTAAATCAATAGATGTCTCTAACTAACCCAAGATAGTTCATCTCTCTCGTTTACAGTGTGAGCAAACGAAGCATAGTGGGCAGAACAAGCACGAGCTACCTAGCATATATTTTCATATTTCCGGTAGGGAACGCCTACTCTTTAGTGCGCGTGTGCACAAACTCACTCAACCTTGCGTTCATTCTAAACAACGCGACTTTGGCAAACGCGTGAAGTCTATTAAACTTTGTTTACTGTGTTCGTAACATATTCTAGTTTTTGGAACATATATTTTTTGATCCGATGTTTCATCACTGAAAAATGTCCAGTTTCACCTAGTTCCATCCTCTCCCACCGCTAGCCTTTCTCTCACTACCACATTTGGTGGCGAGGTAACGTTGGACGGATGCTTCAGTTTTATAGCCCCTGTGACGTGTATGTGGCTAAATATCCAAGCGTGCGCGCGAATGGTACCTGACGGACACGTGACAGAGAGCGGATCCCGTCTGGTGGTCCGGTTACAGCAGATGCCAAGATGGCTGCAAGCAATTATTATGGGTTCACTCACGGTGCCGGTCCGCAGTACAGGTAATTACATAGCTTCTGGCTATGGGTAGCATGCACTCGTCTCGAGTCGTCGCCCCGTCTTGTTGCGACGAGTATGCCTCCAAACGCCTCATTGCTGGTGCGATATTCCTAGCTCGAGGCCTTGGGAGTGCAATGGATATGCTAGCCAGATTAGTTAGCTAGCTAACGTTACTGTTAGGCATCAAAGCAGGTTCCATTCTTGCCCGGCTAGGGAGAGCTTCGCACTTGGAATGTGATGAAACCTCAAACTCTCAATCGTTTTGCAAAGATGATTAACTAGCTACTATAGCTAGCTTGATATTTGTGTAGTAAAATGGCTAGCTAGTTAGCTTTTTTTCCTAGCGGTAGGGGCACACGAATTAGTTAAATTGAGGTCCAGAGGTGTAATCATTAGTCCAAACAGTTGCGTTTTGCAACGAAAACTGAAGTTTCTATTATTGGACAAATTCAGATAGATAGTTCCCTCCCCGTTCCGTTTAAGAAACGTTTAGCAACAAAATCGCCATAATGAATATGCCCCTGGTAAGCTTCAAACTAGCAGTCACATTTTGGGCGAATATGCAAACATTTTAGGTGGTTCAATTGCAGATAGAAATGCTATGAATAGAGCCGACACGATTCCTTGTTCTAAATGTAGAGGGTTGTTTTGTTCTAACATATTTACATAACTTGAGGACTCCTGATATCTCCAGGAGTGATAAGTATAATTGTTTGTCTTAATTTGTTGTCTAGTACGGTCTTTTTGCAAGCTAGGGCCATCTACTTTAAGTGTTGCTCTTCTTTCCAGTAGCCACTTGGTGTGTGAACTGCTGACTGCTCATAACTTGCAGATGATTGTTGACACATCAACCATGATTAAGGGGCAGGGCAATTTGTGACTGTTGTGGTCTGAAACAAAAATGGCTCCGCCGAGTTATTTGAGGAAGGAAAGAGCGGAAGTCTCCACATCTCTCTCACTTGAGTATCTTACCTTGTTATTTTCAGATGTCATTTTAGCAACTGTGTTCTATCCCAGTTTGCTCCTCTACCTGTAGGCTTTACAGACGCTCCCCACCCGTTGGCTGCAACCCTTCTAATTTAGTGTACCCTGCTCAGCCTATGCTGCCCTTCGCTCCCTAGACTTTTTGGCCCTGACTGAGACATGAGTTACCCCAGAGAACACTGCTACTCCAGCTGCTCTACATCTGACTACATTTTCTCTCGTACTCCGAGAGCATCTGGTTGCCGCGGTGGTGGCACAGGACTGCTCATTTTTCCTAAGTGGCGATTTTCTATTTTCTCCTGCCTCACTCACCTGTCCATCTCATCATTTGAATTCCATACTGTCACTTGTCCACTCAAGCTTAACGTTGTCATCTATTGCCCAACAGGTGCCATTAGAGTTCCTTAATGAGCTTGACACCTTGATAAGCTAATTTCTAGATGGCTAACCACTCTTCATACTGGGCGACTTCAACCTCCCGACGTCTGCCTTCGATGCATTTCTTTCCAACTTTCTCTTTCCCCTCCTTGCTGCTTTTGACCTCACCCTTTCCCAGTCCCCTCCCACTCACAGGGCAGGCAATACGCTTGACCTCATCTTTTCTAGGAGGCTGCTCACCTACTAATCTCACTATAAACCCCATCCAGGTCTCTGATCACTTTGTTTCCTTTTCTGTCTCCCTCTCTTCCAACCATAGCCACTCAGCCCCTACCGAGATGGTTATACGCCATCGCAATCTTCGCTTTCTCTCTGCTAAATACTTCTCCCTCCTGTCTCCTGATTCTGCCTCTTCGACCCTACTAGCCTCCCTTTCTACATCCTATGACTCGCACTGTCCCCTTTCCTCCCGGCCGGCTTGGCCCGCCCCTCTTGCTCTGTAGCTGAGTGACTCATTGCGAGCTCACAGAACAGGGCTGCGGGCAGCAGAGTGAAAATGAAGGAAAACTAAACTTCCAGAGGGCATATCATCCTTTCACTCCCTCCTCTCCTTTCACTCCCTAGGGAACTCTTTTCCACCTGTCTCTGACCAACTCTGTCGCTATATCTCTCAGAATGATCTTCTTGGCCTTAACCAGTGAGGCTTCAAGACGGGTCACTCAACCAAGACTTCTCTGTGTCAAGGAGGCTTTTCCGCACTGCCAAAGCTGACTCTCTCTCCTCTGTTCTCATCCTCCTAGATACACAACTGGCGGACCGGATCCGGACCCAGAACGGGGTCAATACGGACCGCGGGTCCCAAGAGAAAAAACAAACAAAAATACAATAAAAAATCATTTTATCTTTTTACTCGGTTGGGCTTCGACCCCTGTTAGCATATAAACACACAAGACATGGAAGAATGTGTTGAACTGCATGAAATTAGCTTTAAAACGGCCCTTCAAATCTCTGCATCAATGTGTAGAATTGCAGGAAATTTGCTTTAAAACTACAATCTTCTCTCTGCCAACGAGGGGTGTGAACAGTTTTCGTCGCATGGGTTGTGAGGTGGGGGTTTGTTACTACGCCGATAAATTACATTATCCATCCGGACCTTTGCCACCTAGGAAATTTGTGACCGGACCTTCTCAAATAGTTCTTCAGTACCCCTGACCTAGATCTATCCACTGCCTTTGACACCGTGAACCATCAGATCCTCCTCTCCACCCTCTCAGGGCTGAGTGTCTCGGGCTGCACACTCTTGGATTACGTCCTACCTGGCAGGCCGCTCCTACCAGGTGACGTGGAGAGGATCTGTGTCTGCACAATGTACACTCAGTACTGGTGTCCCCCAGGGATCGGTTCTTAGCCCTCCTCTTCCCTCTCTACACCAAGTTACTCAGCTCTGTCATATCATCACATGGTCTCCTGTCATTGCTATGCGGATGACACTGAATTTACTTTTGTCCTTCCCCTCTTCTAACACCCAGGTGGCGAGACACATGTCTGCGTGCCTGGCAGATATCTCCGCTTGGATGTCGGCCCACAAGCTCAACCTCGACAAGAGGGAGCTGCTTTTCCTCCCGGGAAGGCCTGCCTGCTCCAAGACCTCACCATCATGGTTGACTACTCCATGGTGTCCCCCTCCCAGAGTGCAAAGAACCTTGGCGTGACCCTGGACGACACCCTGTCGTTCTCTGCATACATGAAAGCGGCGACTTGCTCTACAACATCAGTAGAGTACGACCCTACCTCACACAGGAAGCAGCGCAGGTCCTAATCCAGGCACTTGTCCTCTACCGTCTGGACTACTGTAACTCGCTGTTGGCTGGGCTCCCTGCTTTTGCCACCAACTTATCCAGAACACTGCAGCCTCTCTTGAACTAGAACTCGCACTTGACTAATTTCCCTCGTAGCCATGACTTTTCTGAATAATGTACTTACTATAACTGATATGTGGTTGTCCCACCTAGCTACAGTATCTTAAGATGAATGCACTAACTGTAAGTCGCTCTGGATAAGATGGTCTGCTAAATGACTAAAATGTAAACATTCCAAACTTCGTCCTGCTTAACTAGCCTCCGGTTACGCTTTTTGGGGAGGAGCTGCCCCTTGAAAAATGACACGTTTGTTAGCTAGCTTCTTGCTAACTTTACTTGCTAAATAAATAATTGTTGCCTAATGTCTGTGTACTGTCATTATAATATCCAGAGAGTCATGTCAAGTGAACCTGGCAGCCGTGACGATGAATAATATTAGTTTTGGCTATGATGTTCCATGTGGCTCAGTTGGTAGAGCATGCCGCTTGCAACGTCATGGTTGTGGGTTCGATTCCCACAAGGACCAGTAATTAGAAAAACATTTTATGAAATGAATGCACTCGCAACTGTAAGTCGCTCTGGATAAGAACGTCTGCGAAATGACTAAGATGTCAAATGTATTATCGGCCAACCAGATCAATAACACTTGCATTCCAGAGGGTGGATCCTTTGCTGCTTCAAACTCAAAAAAACTGCACCCTAGAAATATGTTGCCAACCTATTTTACAGTCAGAATACTTTGTTTTTAACCGTCACCACCATACATTTTTAACACTATTCCCTGATGTTTACATGGCAGCCTAGAGCTACTAGTTGCCAGCTCATTCTGCATCTGCTGTAGGCGTATTATTGATTTGAGTGAAAGCTTTCAGTCTCAGTTGATGCCTCTGAACTGGTGGTGCATCAGCAGCAGTGGCCGATGATGTTGATTACAGTAATAATGAAGAATTATTTTTGTGCATAAATCGGGATCATTACATATGCCGCCTGACTGTCGAAGTCATTGCACTCTACTTTTATAGAAACATTGCTCTCTTTGGTCAAGTTCCTTTGCATTGTCTGCCTTGTGTGTAGTTGCGTACCAGTACACTACAGTGTGAGGAACAGCCTAAACGTTTTCGCAGCTTTAATTTGGGTGCTTATTCTCCCCATAATCCATTACATTTATGTCCTTTTCCCACATGAAACAAAGCAGGGTTATTCCAGACAAAATGCTGACACAGATCATTTTAGAACACCTGTGTTGGGAAGGCTGTCTTAGCATCACAGTCCACGCTAATGATAAGGCTGTTGCTTTATGTTTGCAAGGTCATCCTTTTGGCACTGCATATTCTGCAGGAAATTGATTTGATGTAGAGTGTCGTAGTCTGCGCAGTATTTTCTGTATTGTAGGTGATGAGTTCTTTCAGGACTCATCCTTGAGTAATTGTTTAACTTAAACTGGTGTTTCAGTAAATAGGGGGCTCAACAATGTCTACAAACAGGTGGCATTGTTTATAAACGGCAGCGTGTGCTGTAGGTAAATGCATCAAGCATGATCATGTTTAATAGATAGCCTTTCTCTAGGCAGCCACAGTTGATGCTGTTTGTAAAAGTTATCTTTTGATTGAAGATGCTAGCTTCTAACTCTCCTACAAGTTTTTAAATCTACATTATGAAATGTTCATGTTCGGTAGGCAAGTGTTTGACGGGAAAAATATGATGAATACAGGAAATAGTCTAGTTGTACAGTACTCAGACTACACACTTACCATTTGAGAGATGGGCTTCATAAATGTCAGTGAGTCACTTGGTATTGAGAGCATTTTCCGTTTCCAATATGCCTCATTCTTCACTCCAACTTCTCCATCTTGTCTCTGTCACCACAGCGTTCAGCCTCCACCGGCCTTTGCCCACCCCACTACAGCCAGCTACAGTGTTCAGCCGGCCCCTGCCGTGGCCCATGCGGTGACTGCCTCCTATGCCCCTGCCCCTGCACAAGCAGCCAGGCCCGTGGCCTCTGCCCCCTACCTTGCAGCCTACCAGACCCACCCTGCTCCCCCAGACTATGGCTATCGGCAGCCGGACCCTACGCCCCAACCTACCACCACCCCACAGGCGTACCAGCTACCGGTATACACCGAAACGGTCAGTCCCATTTAGGTTCTTTAGCATCCCGTTGCGTGTTGTCATCGTGTTTTAGCTATTGTATATAAATGCAAGTACCAGGGGAGAGTTTTAGATTGTTCAAGTCACAATCTGTTTTGCATACACTTTTTTTTGCTATGCATGTTTTACTCTGTAAAACCACCTTTCAGGATAACTACAGTTACGGACGCCCACCTGCAGTCACTAGTTATGAGACTAAGCAGTACTATCAGACGAGTATAGCTCCAGCTCAGCGGACACCAACAGAAGCTTACTACCAGACAGGTGAGTCATTGCCAACCTTAATCCCATGCATAGTTACACACAGACAATCATAACACCGCAATGCAAGAGCCACCGATTCATTTGAAAGGTTCTCTCTGAATGTGACAATACATTGTTTTATACACTATTCATGAGAACATACTATTGTGCAAAAGAACTTGGCTGCTGGTATACTGCAAAAACCTGTATGTTGAATGCCGTGTAACTGGAGCCAAGCCTGTTAAACAACACTGTGATGAGGATCTCTTTTTCTTCCCTGTAGGTGTGAAGAGTGGCTACAGTCCAGTCAGCACGGTGTACAGCCAGCCCCCTCCACCACAGAGGCAGGTCACAGCCTTAAAGCCTCTGGCCCCCGCTAGCTCAGTGTCCACCAGCTATAACATCTACCCAGTGTCCACCAGTGTTCAGCAGCCTCCAACTCCCATCTCGTCTTACACCCCCTGCTCCTCCTTCAACTCCACAGCTGCCACCTCCTACTCGGGTAAGAGCGAGAGAGCATCTTCCCACACTCCCAGAGCTCCACATTTAGCGCCAGGATCAACCCTTGTGAAATTCAAGCAAGCACAGCTTGCATATTTGTCACAGCATATGTGTTTTTACTGTGTGACCCCCTTCTGCCCCGTCTCAACTCTCCATCTCTCACCTTAGGCATCAGCTACTCTACTTATGACTCGAGTGGCTACACTTCCACCCCCTCCTACTACCAGCCTGCACAGCTGCCCGCTCCCCAGCCGCCACCCCAGCAGCCCCAGCCGTCCATGCAGCTGCCTCACAAGCAGCTCACCAGCTCCTCCTGGAGCAACGCGGGCAGCAACATGGTGACCGCTCCCACAGTCAACGCCTACAAGAAGCCCATGTTCCACCAGAACAGGCTGCAGAAGCCCAAAGGGCCACCCAAGCAGCCCCAGCTGCACTACTGTGACATCTGCAAGATCAGCTGTGCCGGCCCGCAGGTAGTGGTGAACTGTGTGGGTGATACGTTATGAGAGGGACAGGTCATTTGTTGGCAACGGACATAACGACTACAGAGTCAACTGAATGTACAGTATTTTAACATCAATCAAATGTATTTATAAAGCCCTTTTTACATCAGCCGATGTCACAAAGTGCTATACAGAAACCCAGCTTAAAACCCCAAACGGGTAGCAATGCAGATGTAGAAGCACGGTGGCTAGGAAAAACTCCCTAGAAAGGCAGGAACCTAGGAAGAAACCTAAAAGGAAACCAGGATCTGAGGGGTGGCCAGCCCTCTTCTGGTTGTGCCGGGTGGAGATTATAACAGAACATGGCCAAGATGTTCAAACGTTCATAGATGACCAGCAGGGTCAAATAATATTAATCACAGTGGTTGTAGAGGGAGCAACAGGTCAGCACCTCAGGAGTACATGTCAGTTCAGAGTTAGAGACAGCAGGTGCGGTAGAGAGGGTGAGTCGAAAACAGCAGGTCCGGGACAAGGTAGCACGTCCGGTGAACAGGCCAGGGTTCCGTAGCCGCAGGCAGAACAGTTAAACATGTAATGTGCCTAAGATGAGACATACTGTAGAAACACAGGGTTGACATTCAATGTTTTTTGCAGGTTTGTTTTTCTAGGTATGTTGAATTAACTGTTGTTGAATGGTTTTCTCTGCAGACGTACCGGGAACACCTCGAGGGCCAGAAGCACAAGAAGAAGGAGGCTGCTCTGAAATCTGGCAGCGCGGTGGGGAGCAACGGGCCCCGGGGGATTCAGACCCAGCTGCGCTGTGAACTATGTGACGTTGCCTGCACTGGCGTCGACGCGTACGCTGCCCATATCCGAGGGGCCAAGCACCAGAAGGTAGCACAGCTGCACTGACAGGAAGAGAAACATCAGGCAGCTAGCTAGCTAATTGAAGCACTGTTTAGCTAGCTAATTGAAGCACTGTTTAGCTAGTTAATTTCTCTAGATCAGCTCTGTGATAGTTGTAAATCTTGGTGTATTGTTAGTGTACCACTTTTAATCAGGTATTTATGTGATATCCCAGCTCAGTGGTTTGTGTTATTTCTCTCCTTAACCCTGTATAGGTGGTGAAGCTCCACACCAAACTAGGCAAACCTATACCGTCAACTGAACCCATTTTAGTGAACAATGCTCCGATTATCTCAACGTCGACCGCTGGGAAGACGACCCCTGCTGTCGTCACGTCAGCTGCCTCTGTAGCGCCACCCAAACCGGTGGTCGTAAACGCCGTCAAGGCCCCAGCACCTGTGAAGAAGCCAATCACACCCAAAATAACCCTTCTTGGTAAATCTTCCCCAGTAGTTGGGATTATGATATCTGTGCTGACAGATTAATCCAATGATGGATAATTGAAGCAGTAATTTTGGACTCAAACTACACTTCTACGTTGCACCTTACTAATATTTGGCCTTCCTCTTGACAGCCAACAAGCCGGCCACCCCTCCATCAGCCAAGGTGGATGAGGACAAGCAGTTAGCAACCGCTTCTAAGAGCGAGACCACGAGTGACGATGAGGACGGGGAAGGAGTGGGGGGGCAGGGGGACGTCCAGCCTGTGGGACATGACTATGTGGAGGAGGTAGGAGTTGTTTTTCTTGATTCACTAATCATTTGTTAAAAAAAAAAAATGCGAAGGTTATGGTCTGTTCTAATGCAAGTTTTCATTTTGATGATGGGAAGGTGCGTAATGATGATGGGAAGGTGATTCGCTTCCACTGTAAACTCTGTGAATGCAGTTTCAATGACCCCAACGCTAAAGACATGCACCTAAAGGGACGCAGGCACCGGATGCAGTACAAGGTAAGAAAGTGCATCGTATAGCGAAACATTTGTCCAAGGTGTTTCTAGAGCTAACCGCTACGTACTACAATGCACTTACTGTTCTGTACTGCCTGTACTGTCTGTACTGTACTGTCCAAGGTGTTTCTAGAGCTAACCGCTACGTACTACAATGCACTTACTGTACTGTCTGTACTGTCTGTACTGTACTGTCCAAGGTGTTTCTAGAGCTAACCGCTACGTACTACAATGCACTTACTGTACTGTCTGTACTGTACTGTCCAAGGTGTTTCTAGAGCTAACCGCTACGTACTACAATGCACTTACTGTACTGTCTGTACTGTCTGTACTGTCCAAGGTGTTTCTAGAGCTAACCGCTACGTACTACAATGCACTTACTGTCTGTACTGTCTGTACTGTACTGTCCAAGGTGTTTCTAGAGCTAACCGCTACGTACTACAATGCACTTACTGTTCTGTACTGTCTGTACTGTCTGTACTGTACTGTCCAAGGTGTTTCTAGAGCTAACCGCTACGTACTACAATGCACTTACTGTACTGTCTGTACTGTCTGTACTGTACTGTCCAAGGTGTTTCTAGAGCTAACCGCTACGTACTACAATGCACTTACTGTACTGTACTGTCTGTACTGTACTGTCCAAGGTGTTTCTAGAGCTAACCGCTACGTACTACAATGCACTTACTGTACTGGCAAAATGAATTGACTGTAACGTAAGCATTGAACACTCTGACCTGTTGTACAAGCATATGTCAAGTCACAGAAAAACTATCGCCACTAGATGGCAGACTTTGTTTAGGCAGGATGTAGAAATTGCTTGCAATGTCCTGTAGCCCCCTTGTCATTTGGCCATCAGTTGAATAATGTCATTTACATCAAATTATAATTTATTTGTATGACGGCTATATGCATACTTCTCAGTTTGAGAGCCTGCTACTCACTAGGTGTGCGTGTGACTGTGTGAATATAAAGTACCAGTCAAAAGTTTAGATGCCTACTCATTCAAGGGTTTTTCTTTATTTTTTACTATTGTTTACATTGTAGAATAATAGTGAAGACATCAAAACTATGAAATAACATATATGGAATCATATAGTAACCAAAAAAGGGTCAAACAAATCAAAATATGTTTTATATTTGAGGTTCTTCAAATAGCCACCCTTTGGCTTGATGACAGCTTTGCACACTCTTGGCATTCTCTCAACCAGCTTCACCTGGAATGCTTTTCCAACAGTCTTGAAGGAGTTCCCACATATGCTGAGCACTTGTTGGCTGCTTTTCCTTTACTCTGCGGTCCGACTCATCCCAAACCATCTCAATTTGGTTGAGGTTGGGGGATTGTGGAGGCAAGGTCATCTGATGCAGCACTCCATCACTCTCCTTCTTGGTCAAATAGCCCTAACACAGTCTGGAGGCCCGTTGAAAAACAAATGATAGTCCCACTAAGCGCAAACCAGATGGTATGGCGTATCGCTAAAGAATGCTGTAGTAGCCATGCTGGTTAAGTGTGCCTTGAATTCTAAATAAATCACAGACAGTGTCACCAGCAAAGTACCCCCACACCATAACACCACCACCTCCATGCTTTACGGTAGGAAACACGCATGCGGAGATCATCCGTTCACCCACACCATGTCTCACAAAGACACAGCGGATGGAACCAAAAATGCATCTCATGAAGCTGGTTGAGAGAATTCCAAGTGTGTGCAAAGCTGCCAAGGGCAAAGGGTGGCTACTTTGAAGAGTCTCAAATATAAAAATATATTTTGATTTGTTTAACACTTTTTAGATTTAACACTACATGATTCCATATGTGTTATTTCATAGTTTGTCTTCACTATTATTCTACAATTTAGAAAATAGTAAAAATAAAGAAAAACCCCAGAATGAGTAGGTATGTCCAAACTTTTGACTGCTACTGTATGAATGACAGCTCTTGAAATTGTTACCATCCCTTCATTCCCCTCCTGTAGAAGAAGGTGAACCCAGAGCTGCCGGTGGAGATCAAGCCCAGTAACCGGGCCAGGAAACTACAGGAAGGCAAACTTAGGAAACAGAAACAGAAGGCTGTGCTGAAGAGACAGAGGGATGATGAGCAGCGCTGGCACTTGGAGATGAGGTCAGAGCCAGACAGCAGCTGGCACACAGAGATGAGGTGAGAGCCAGACAGCAGCTGGCACACAGGGATGATGTCAGAGCCAGACAGCAGCTGGCACACAGGGATGATGTCAGAGCCAGACAGCAGCTGGCACACAGAGATGAGGTCAGAGCCCTTGCTTAGGCATAGATCTAGGATCAAGCTTGCTCACCCCAAAATCCTAGTGTCATCCATTTGGGGTTAAACGGATAATGTGAGATTTTGGCAATTAAGCCCTTTTCTACTTACCCAAAGTCAGATGGATACCATTTTATCTCTCTGCGTGCAGTTTGAAGGGAGTTGCTAACTAGTGTTATTGAAATAGCTAAATAGCATGTACAGCTGTACCTGTAGACTTCGTCATTGCACATCGTAGCTATACTTATAGACTTAGTCATTGCGCTAATCCTCGTTAGCTATGGCTGCAAAACTATCTTTAACTGCCTTTTAAACTACACGCAGAGATAAAATAAAAAAACCTATCGATGACTTGGTAAGTAGAAAAAGGTCTTAATTGCCAAAATCTCTTAAGGTCTGAGCAGTGTTTAGGGGCAACTTCTTCTTCCTATGGGTTTATTTTTCTTAGAAATGATTTCAGATGAAGGCAGAGCAGGGGAACCCTGCTGCTGGTCCACTACCGTATAGTTCTGAAACCCATGCTCTCACAGTATGGTTCAACCACAAGAGGAGTCCCCTACCTTCGTCATTAATAGAGAAATGTTCCTCTTATTACGCCTGTTCCCCTTTTCATTACAATTCCTCCTAATATCTTAATATAGAATGCCTGCAACATCTTAAGTGATGAGAACTCTTGAATCCCCCTGCATAATCTAACCAAATACCTTTCAACAGTCTCAAAGATGTCTTATTAACTTCTGATCAGCATTTTCTCCTGTCAGATGGGTAACTCAGCAGAAAAATCTACCCAGTCTGAATATTTAATAATCCTGTGCTGTATTTGCCAGGCGCTATGAGGAGGACATGTACTGGAGGAGGATGGAGGAGGAGCAGCTATACTGGGGGGAGCAGAGACGCAGGATGCCCCCCCCTCCACTCATGAGCCGGCCTGGCATGCCAGTGCCACCCCTACTGGTGAGAATCAATGATTCAATCAATGTTCGGTCTATGTGAACTTGATCGCTTGAGGAAAAACTGGTGCAACCAGGATTGATATATTTAGCTTTTCAGTTTGTTTCCAGAAGTGTTTCGTTGTAGAGGGAACCTGGTTCTATTCAGCTCTTCTCCCCTTAGCAGCCTGTGCGACGGCCGGACTCCCCAGACGACCGCCACATCATGGCCAAACACTCCACCGTCTACCCTGTGGAGGAGGAGCTGCAGGCGGTGCAGAGGATTGTGTCCCACTCTGAGCGAGCCCTCAAACTGGTGTCTGACTCCCTGCTGGAGAAAGAGCCCCCCGCTGCTGATCCTAAGACTGATACAGAGGCTGATGCTGGCGAGAAAGGGTAAGAGCTGTATGGGTCTGTACTAGTGCACACCTTTCTATGGGAATGTTCTGTAATGCTGCTCCCTCCTGGTGTGGGCCATCGGCGTGGGGTTGGGGGGGAGCTTTCACGATTGCATTGTCTATCGACAATGTTTGACAGCCATCGTGATGTCACAAAACATTTTATTTTTATATTTGAGTTTGTCTGCTCCTCCGGAGTCTGTGAGAGCACACTGCAGGACAACATGCCAAATGGCCTATTTCCTATTTACCATAGCCTAATACATTTCAATACATATGTGGTAGTTAAACTATTCACAAAATGCAAGAGAACAATGTAGATTGTAGAAAGAGCGGAGAGCACCAAAGCTGCGCAAAAATGTCAGGTAAGGTCTGATTTCCTCTTACCCCCCCGCCCTCTGTCGGATGAACATGGGCCTTTTGCAGTGGGCACTCCGTTATCTAGCTTATTGTTTTAAAGTCTTTATCTCTTTCTCCCCATTTTCCCATTCAATTAAAATGTGAGTTGTTGGCATAAGCATACTAGCCTACTCTTTCAATATCAACCATCAAATTAATCTATAGGTCTAACGGAGTTCCATCTCAAATTCCATCTCAAAGTTGTTTGCGAATATCCGAAATAAAAACATAATATAGTAATAATGAGAGGGAGAACAAAACATTGCAAGTTGAACCAAGGAAGTTTAAACAAACCTGGTACTTTTCTGCTTTACTTGACTAAAGTGTGGGCAAAATAAACTTTGCTGTTGGAAAATCCCTCCTTGCAAACCAAAAAGCCAATAATATAGGCCTACACACAGGCTACTGTCAGTAAAAGTAGCAGTGAAAGGTACTTTTGAGAAATTTAAACGTATTAACGAATATGTATAATATTGTTGAAGTCTTTGTTACTGTCCTTGAATTGTGTAACGGGCAATTGGGCATAAGCTCCCGCAGCAGCACTTTCAATAAGGTGGAACAAAAGTGTGTTTCAAATGGCTTACAGATTGTTGCTGACTTATATAAATGCACAATCTGATCAAATAAATGGTTTAGCCTATAACATTCTTTATAACACGTGAATGAACATTGGCTTATGCTAAAAACGAATAGGCCTATTGGCATATGCCTTTTGCCTACTGAACTGTACAAATCCTAAATATAAGCCTACAAGTTACAAAATTAAGTAGACAAAAAATAACCTAAATTAATGCAAAAAAAAACAAGTCTTTCAAGGTTTGACAGAATATTTTCTTATCCTATAGGTCTTTCAGCTTTGAATATAGGCATTTAAAATGAAGTGCAATGAGGAACCATTAGGTCTAGTTGTTTTAACCATGTCTACGGCCTACCTAAAGGTTTCTGGCAAGGAACACCAGCATGTTCACCTTCTCTGTCCAAGAGTAGCAAACTCAGTAGGAGGATGGACTAAATATTGACAGAGGTTTGTAGTCACTTTGCCCTGATAATCTTTTTGCGTATTCTGCAAGTGACTTCGGTCAGGTCTGCTAGTTCACCTTTTATCATTCGGCCTAAAACCAAAGAACTGCCAAACAGGCGAGGACGTGCTTTTCATTCCCACCAAGTAAGCCATCGGTTTTTTTTTTTCTGATTTGGCGTAAGGCAGGCTAAACTATAGTGAAATGCCATCACTTCATTTTTTTTTTACAGTCAAACTGTTGGAAAGTACCGTAATTTGCGGACTATAAGCCGCTACTTTTTTCCCAGGCTTTGAACCTCGCGGCTTAAACAATGACGCGGCTAATATATGGATTTTTCCCGCTTTCAATAAAAAAAAATTAAAAAACACACATTCTGTGACGTGCTCAGTTTTTTGGCGGCATGAAGCTTTCATTAGACCAATGAAATTGCCGAACGGGTTATGGTCAAACAACTTTTTTGTTTACTGTTTAGATTAAATCGAGCGCTCTCAAACTTCCCATCATTCTGATTACGGTAGTCATTTTGTCACCCTCATCATGGCAAAGACACGGAGAAATGCATATAATGCAGCTTTCAAGTTGAAGGTGATTGATCTGGCTGTTGGAAAAGGAAATAGAGCTGCTGCACGGGAGCTTGGTCTGGAGCAATGACTTTCTTGGTAGGCTACTGTTTACTGCTAATTTTTTCTTTTTTGTTACAAGCCGTGTTTCGTTAAAGCCTGTAAAGTTCATTTGTTTAAATGTACCGGTAGGCACCTGCGGCTTATAGACGTGCGGCTTATTTATGTTCAAAATAAATAAATAAAAAATATTCAGTGGGTGCGGCTTATATTCAGGTGCGCTCAATAGTCCGGAAATTACGGTAGCCTAGTGGAAGAAAGAATGTTGCAAATGCGCTTACCCAGATCAAGATGAAATAACCAATTAGCCGACACTTGATACGGCTATAGTATTAGTTTTTAAAAGGTAGGCTAATATGAATCATAGCCCTACCAATTTGAAAATCATGCAGCCTAGACTAGATTAAAAAAAGACCTAGGTCTAACACTGTTTAGGCCTAGCAATGTGTCTTTTATATTGCGTTCTTCCCGCCAATTGACTCCTCTTTGAGCAACGCGATGCAATAGACGATACAATCGTATATCAACGATGTTTGGACAGGACAATGTGTCATTCCAGACATCACCCAACCTTAGCGTGTAGCCTGATGTGTATTTTTGTTTACCCATCCCTGCTTGACCTCTGATCCCTGGTGTGTAGACCTGACACTCAGGCGGCCCGTATGCTGAAGGGGGTGATGAGGGTTGGCATTCTGGCCAAGGGCCTGCTGCTCCACGGGGACAGGAACGTGGAGCTCATCCTGCTAGCTGCCAAGAAGCCCACCCTCTCTCTACTGAAAGACATCGCTGAGCAGTTGCCCAAAGAACTGACGGTAAGACAATTCTCAGCTTCCCTTAAGTGGAATCATATCTTTTGGGATCCACTGTGTATGAGATGGTGTGGTTTTCTACATGCGGTTGGATTATACACCAGAAAATAACACGTCACCCGTTATAAGGAATAGTTAGGGACTTTTCCCGATCATCTTTGTTGCTATTTGGTCAAAAGAGGAAATCTGATTTTCATAATCAAATGACAAACCACAACTCTTGACTTGTTGTCATGAAGTTGTCATCAGGGCTGCACCAACACTTGAAAAGGAACTTACTGTAAGATAACACTGTATCATTAATGATTCAAGGAGAGCGGTTTCCCCTCTGTCTGTATTGCAGAGCTCAGTTCCTAAACCTGCAATCCTCTGAACAGTGAAACGTGTATTTGCATCTGTGGTGCCTGAGACGCCAAGATTAGTGCTGATATGGGACACAATACCAGTCTGCCTTACCAGTGGTCACAACATTTAGCCTACAGATGGGCATCAAGACTATTCAAGAAGAAACAGTCAAGGAAAGGACCTATACCAAAAAGACTTGGGTTCAAATAGTATTTTTCTTTCAAATGCTTTAGCCTGATGTACGTTATAAGCTTGTCTGGCACAATGTAAACAATGGAATAGTCAACAAAAATGATTGCTGTATTTTCACATCTGGCACTCCAGCAGGTTCAGTTAAATGTCCAAAGCATTTGAAAGAAACCAAATACTATTTGAACCCAGGTCTTATACCAAATTAAATTTGTATATTAGACTGTGGTGTGTGTCGCATTTCCTTCCTCTGAAGTTCTGGTATAATAGTGTTTTTCATCAGAAGTGCTTTTGACTGATCTTTAGTACCACTGCCTGGTTATGAGTCATGACACCTGTACCCTACAGAGACTGGGGCTATAGTTAAACATGTACTCCCTTAAGGTTACATGAAGCCCCCCCCCAAAAAACATGTTAATAGAATTACTCTCTTAAGCATTTATCCACTTCCACAAGATGATATAAATGGGCATTTTTTAAAGTTAAATGCAGCTATTGAGAAATTATTTGAATATCTAGGGCCAAATACATAGTTAAGATGAACCTAGTGCCCCATCAAACGAACCCCCCCCGCCCCCCAGTCCAAAAACATACCCCCCCCTCCTCTGTAGTGAGTAATCCAAAGTGTCCTTTTAACCGGCAGACATTTTCTGAAGATCAGTATGAGGTACAGGCTCACCCTGAGGAAGCCAACATCGTGATTTTTTCGAGCAAGGAGCCAAAAATGCAGGTCACCATCTCTCTAACTTCGCCGCTGATGAGGGAGGACCCTGCCCCTGAGAAGGAGGAAAAGGCAGGAGACAAAGCGGCTGAGAAAGGTTAGAGAAGCCAAGCTTTCAGTCCAATAAATGCACTGTGTCTTCCAAAGCTCAAACTAAGAAATGGGACTTTTAACCAAGCCCATAGACTTTCACCCAAATGTGGTAGATATCGTAGAATAACACTTGTTTCTCCCCTCCCGGCCCTTGAAGGTATGAAGTGAATTGACCTGCCCATTCATTTCTGTCTCTTGTTTTAATTTATCCATTATTTCCAGTATCAGTAGTCTCTCTGTTTTCCACTTTACTTTGTCCGATATGGAAATCTAAAGCAGGGCTCTCCGACCTTTCTATGCCATTTGTGTGTGTGTGTGTGTGTGCGCGTGTGTCTATGGACACATGCCCAGGTGAAACCAAGAAAAACAATGGAAGTGATGAACTATACAAAGATAATGCCCAGGGATGAGTGTGCTTCTATTAACATGACATGCAGGAAT
Organism: Salmo salar; assembly: GCF_965601325.2. NCBI lineage: Eukaryota > Metazoa > Chordata > Actinopteri > Salmoniformes > Salmonidae > Salmo > Salmo salar. The sequence goes on from NC_138300.1 coordinate 19,084,877, forward strand.
AATTGTATCACTTTTGATATCAATTTAAATGTCATTTTGTTACTATTAATCTCCATCTAGGCTAATGTCAATTTATCATCTTATCAATAGTTGCTAATGTGGTTTTAAGAGGTGCCATGAAACCTCTCTCATCCCTGTTAACTGAAACGGCATCATCAAAGTATTGATTGACAAGGTGTTGGAGTGTCATTCTATCCCCACACAATGGTCTCTATTGAAGTTGGGACTAGATTGTTGAATTGATCAGTCTGCTATACAGTTAAACCCCTGTCGCATTGCGGCACACTCGTAGAACCATTGTGAGATGCAAAACACTCCCTCACCTATGTGAGCTGATATCCCCTTTTTTCTATCACTGTAAATACCCTTACTTGGAAAAGGTTTCAAAATTGATATTTCCCATTGCTTAAGTTGTTGTTTGATCAGTTTGTCCGCCTGTATCAGCAGACCTTGGCAAAACATACAGGATGTACATGCATTCCCCCCTGTAACAGAGGAGCTAACACTCTTGCCACAAGTCTGTAGGAACATGGAAAGCCCCACTGTGCTACTGTAGCTTATCTTGTGAAATTACAGTTCTAAATGACTAAGGAGTTTCCATATGTCTATTCACTTCAATATGTCTATTGATAAATAGCATGATATGGCAATGGATGCATTAACAAGTCCCACATCAAAATTCCTTGAGTTCCCAAATCGAATGCATTATTGGCACATTTTCTTACCATGGAAGGGATTAGTGGTAAAGTAGTTGAATTACCCTGTTTGTCATATTTTGTTACTCAACACATCCAATGCAATCACTTAATATTTCCTCCTGACTTTCATTATCTGTCTGTTATTACCCATAAGTCATGAGAAACTGGGTGAGACAGTACTGTAGGTGGCTCTGATGGACACAGTCATACGAGTGAGAGCAGTAATCAATGAGCCAGTGTGTTCCTCCTCTCCTACTGTAGGGGTGCCTGAGAAAGACCCTCCTGATGTTCTGAACCGAAGGAAGTGCCTGGAGTACCTAGCTGCTCTGAGACATGCCAAGTGGTTCCAGGTAAAGAGAATATGTACAATGGAAAACATGTTCACTCCTAAGTATCCCGAGTCCCAGATCGTGACCAAGACAGCACAAACAGATCTGGGACTCAGACTAACGCCTAAGTACTGAGTCCCAGAATCCATAAACGGGGCCTAGGTAAAACTCCAGGTCGTAGTTAAAGCTTGTCTGTGTATAACAGTGCACTGTAACAGGTGTGTGTGGTATCTACAGGCTCGTGCCAACGGTCTTCAGTCCTGTGTGATCATCATTCGACTGTTACGTGATCTGTGCCAGCGAGTGCCAACCTGGGGCAAGATGCCAGCCTGGGTGAGGATGTTCTCTCTGTGTTCAGCTTCTTTTTTTTAAACGAAGCTAATTGACGTTAGTTCTTAATTGTGTCTTAACGTGGTATGTGTGAACTCCCTGTGTTCAGGCTATGGAGCTGCTGGTAGAGAAGGCCATCAGCAGTGCCACAGGGCCCCTCAGCCCAGGGGAAGCTATGCGTAGGGTCCTGGAGTGTATCGCCACGGGCATCCTACTGCCAGGTGAGGGAGTTTGCCAGTATTATTTGTTAGTATTAGTTAGCCAGGGTGGGATCACTCCACATATACTGCAGTTGTTTTGACCCACCTGGACCCTCTTTGTTCTCTATTGCGTCTTATTGGTCATTCAGGGGGAACTTGCATTTTGAACTGTACAGCGTGCTCTGTCAGCGGTATACATAGCTAGCAGTGTTACTTTACATTCTTGAAGCAGAAGTTGTTCAGAGTGGTGGTATGTAAGCAGTGAGTGGAACAATATAAATAATGTAGCAGTAGTCTATCTATAGCAGTTTGAGTGATTTGTGTTCCTTCTCTCAGACGGTCCTGGGCTGCTGGACCCCTGTGAGAAAGCCCAAACCGATGCTCTGGGGAGCATGACGAAGCAAGCCCGGGAAGACATTACTGCCAGCGCGCAGGTACTGTCACTACCACACTCTCACCATGTGATTGGGCATAATCAACAGTAACTTTTGGAAGTCTACCACCTTAGACTGGGAAACGGGGTGACATACAGAAGACGTTGAATACGAGTTTCTGTAAAGAAAATGGATAAACTATATGGGTACAGATCCACTTAACCCCTTAGTTATTATGCTTGCTCTGGTTACACTCCATTCGTGTTTGATTTTCACCCATTGATATGTGTGAGAAGGGAATGTGTTTGAAGTCCAATGATCCACTTCTCCTCTCGTCTCTCTGGTTCCAGCATGCTCTGCGACTGCTGGCGTTCCGTCAGATCCACAAGGTTCTGGGGATGGACTCCCTACCGGCGTCCAAGGCCAGCGCTCGGAACCGCAAGCGCAGACGGGATGGGAGCGAGACGGGAGAAGGAGAGGGGGAGGGAAAGAAAGACAAGAAGGAAGATGCAGAAGAGGTGGATGCTTGATCTCTCCCAGAGCAGTGTTAGCCTGGGCGCCCGCCTGGTTCTGCTTCTAATGTTGGCATGAGAATGATAGGGGAGTAATGCAGAAACGGACTGGCACCCAGGCTAGAGCAGGTTAGTAGTCAATACTGGCAGAATGTCACATTCTTTGTTTATTTTTATTCTCAAAATCTATATGAATATAACTGACTTAGTCGTAACATTTCTGCCTCCCCTAGAGGGAGGAGAGAACGGGAGGGGAAAGGTAAAGATTATTTACTGTAATTCTCTCCCATGCATTCTGTACTGTAACATACTGTAGATGTACTTCCAATCGTGCTGAAAATTGACTTTAACGTCACTGACTGACTGACTGAGATTAAGGAGCTAATGACTGATAGCCAGATCCCAGATATGGATGTGCTTCAGGCCAAGTCCTCTTCATGTATTTATGGCATGAAAACGATTGTCAGAGGAGTCAACGATCGTCAGGAGTTTGCTAAAGCACAAACTGATCTGGAACCAGGCTAAATGATTGCATCATTCCATTTCCAGAATATTTGCCCACTCAGCTACTGAAGCCCTCCCATCAGTACCTGTACGAACCACTGTTACTTACCATAGTCTTCTATGTACTGTAAGTACTCTTACATGGATACCTACATTGTAACAAAGCTCTTTTAGCTTTTTTCCCTGCTTTTCTTATTGAAGACTGCTTTAATCCTATACTGCACAGGCTAGTTCAAGTGTTTTATTATATACCGAAGACTGCAGGAGGTCCTCATCTAGGTGCATGAATTGAGATGAGTTCTGTAGATGAGGATGGGTTTTGCTGATGGGTCTGGGGTGAAGACCTGTTATTCAGGAGGTTTTAAATACAAAGACATGGGTAAATTAAAGTGTGTTTTAAATAATGTACAGTTCATTGTGCCTAAATTGCAGGCAATGACAAATTTAAAATGCTAAAGCTGTAATGTAAAGATAAACACTTTGAAAACATTGCTCTTTGAAAAGCACTCCGTATAGTCTATAAAGATGCCTATAAATTTGTCAGGACACCTGAAAGAAAAACAAATCTGATTTGTACAAGTTGTTTGCACCACAAAACACTTAAGGGAATCACTGGGTAATAGAAACTGTTTTGTCTAAGAGGAGTTGACTGATAGCTCATACAGTATGTTGCACAGTCTAAGTCTAGCATGCTGAGGGAATGAAGCACTTATAAAATGACCATGATATTATATGCAGCCATATATTTATCGTGTAAACTTGCCTATTAACAATCTGTCTTTTGTGTTACTGGGGGAAAATGTCTTGAGCGAGAACTAAAGTATGGATATCTACTGAAATAATCCAGGGATAAGTCTTTAGACTTTCTTCCTTGTGCCTGCATTGTTTTGTGTCTAGGAAACGTCATATCTATGGACTGAACGTTCTAAAAAGGGGAACATTTTAACCGAAACTGGATCTTGCAACATTTTGAAGATCTTATTCACATCCTGTATCTTTGTGCATTAAGGTTTTGTAAGAAGCGGATTGTGCTTTTCATTGATTTTATTTACAAAGAGCATCTGCGCAGCACCGTTTTAACTTTTTGTTGTTATCTTTGGAGGATATTGCAATTGAATTTGTATTGTTGAAAGGAGAGGTAACGTTGCTGTGATATTTTAATTTCTTTGTAGTGGCGCCTTATACCAAGGATGAATATTAAAGACTTAACCCATGGTCTACTTTTCTGATTAGGTGAATGTATTATTTTTTTACTGAACTTGCATTCCACACCTTGTAAAATGTTTTTCCATTCATATGCCACAGAAAAAAATGGTCAGGGCTTCCACCAAGTAGCAATTGTATCCTATCACACCCCTCTGGTATATTGACTATAAAGGGTGCAGCAATCAGATGAGATGGGCTAAAGTGGGTGGCGATTGGCCTGGAAAACTGAAGTTGAATTCCGTCTGGCAGAAATGAGTGTTTGAATCAGGAAAGTTCTCTCAACCTCTACAAGCCAGAATGTTGAATACATTTATATTAACATACTTTACCAGCTGTTCATGCGGTTGGAACTTTTAGCGGTAGGAATGTGAGACCAATATATCCACACGTATAAATTACATCAACTTTTCAAAGCGCTGGTAGTGTGTTCAGATTTCTTACCTTAAGCATGCGCACAAAATAAAAATACATGCATACTTGCCGAACTCGTACACATGTTTCAGGTGATGGAAATCGAAATGCACTATCAGCGCTTTGAAAAGTTGATGTAATTCTTTCCTGTGGATATGTCACATTTCTACCGCCAAAAGGACCAACCGCAAAAGTAGTAAAAAATATCATTTGATTCAACATTCTGGCTTGTAGAGCCAGGGGAAACGTTCCTGATTCAAACGTTACAATTCAATGTCTGGTTTCCAGGCAAGGTGGTGAATAATCATTGAAGCGCTGCCTAGTGTTCTAAGGTGCGTATTTGCTTAACACACAACCTCATTGTTTTAATGTGAATAACTCATGTTGAGTTAGGAAAAATTCAAGCATAATCCTTCACTCAGGTATAACATGTTACAACATCCTAATCAGACACTCATAATGCACCTGTTTATAAATCCTAGATAGGTGCCCCACTAGTGCATTGTAACCATTATCTTATCTTCCTTTTAATTTCGAGTTAGCTCGAGCACTTCATACCACTTTAATACCACAGTGAAAATGCCTATTTACATTATCAACACTTAATTTTTTTAAAGATTTAAAAATAAAAAATTGTTGTCCATAGTGCCCATACCGCAGGGGCAGTCTTACATTAGTCCTTGTCCTAGTGCTTCGCACTGGTAGCATATTGGGCACCTCTGGGGTCCTCTCCCACAGCCACGGTCGGCAGAGATAACTGCCCTGGTGGGGTCTTCCCCGTCTCATTATGTGTCTTGCCCACCCCATCCATCCACCATTTTCCCCATGTGTCCCTCCTGTGTCCTATGCTCTCCTGAACTGGGCGCATGTCCTTCCGGTTCCTTCCATACTTTCGGCCCTTTACTACCACGTCATATGACCTTGCGCTGATGTGCCCTATGCATGTGCCAAGACTCCCAAGTGGCATCCCTGGCGTGAGGTGACAGGAGCACTCTGACAGCTTGGCCTTGTTTATTACAGGCAGATTTTTTGCATGCTGGTCATAGTAATGTTTTGACTTGTCCTGACTTGCACGTTTGTGTCCCTGAATATCCCCAAAAACCTTTGGTGTGAGGAGCTTGGGAGTTGGCAACAAAGAGTGGGTGCGTCTAGACATTAAGTGCTGTACAGGACTGCTGCCGAAGCCCTCTGTGGGAGTATTTCTCCACGCCAAAATGCCTTTGCCTTTGTGATAAGTCTGCTATTTTCACTGCTGACTCTGACTTACCATTACTCTGTGTTATGGTGAAGAGGTCACATGATGGAATTCCCAGGCTTTTGCAAACAAAGCAAAGTCTTGACTTGTGAACTGGGTCCCATTATCTGTAACTACACCACTGTCAGGTATGCCATACCTGCTAAACTGCTGCTTACAACAGTCAATGATGCAACCGACTGTTGTGTCAATCACTTTCTCTACCTCCCATAAATCAGAAAAGGAACGTTCTTTACTGTGAACAGATCCATTCCCACTTTAGACCAAGGACGTGTTGGTATGTCATGTGGCTGCAGCGTTTCCTTTTGCTGCTTAGGTAGATTAGCATTACATATGCTGCACACAGCCATAAAATGTTTCATTTCTTGGGTCATATTGGTCCAGAATACTGAGTCTCTGGCTTTCCTGAGACTGGCTTCGACCCCTGAGTGCCCTGCATGGATACGAGAGAGAATCATTGGACGTAGAATTTCTGGCACTACCACCCTGTCGCCTTTGTAGACAACCTCTTCCTGTATTGTGAGTTTGTCTCTGTATGTCCAGTAGTCCCTCACCAGGATGGGCGTACTCTTTCTTGTGTCTGGCCAGCCTCTTAGGATAAAAGACTGAAGCATTTGAGAAGTCTTGTCCTCTGTTGAATGAGCTTTGCTAGCATCCCGTGTCTGCGGGGAGATGTTTTGATCAGTAGCATGGTTCACATCTTCAAACTCCGCCTGTACAGCATACTGTCTCATTTGTCCGATATTGTGGGTGACTAGTTGTTTGTAGTGCTGCTCTAGACAAGAAATCTGCAATGTGAAGCTCTATTCCTTTCTTGTATACTACCTGTAGTTGATAACGCTGAAGCTTTAGCATCATCCTTTTTGAAGTCGCTTCGGGGCAGACAGAAGTGTTTTTTGAAGATAACCTCAAGCGGCTTGTGATCAGTGTGCACTGTGATAAAGTCCCTACCATGAAGGTATTGATCACAGACGGTCACAGGCGAACACTATGGCTAGGCACTCCTTTTCAAGTTGGCCATATCCTTGCTCCGTGGGTGTCAATGTCCTTGAAGCAAATGCAATGGGCTGCCCCTTCTGCAAGAGCGCTGCCCCTAGGCCTTTGTCACTTGCATCACATTGTAGGGTCACTTCAGAGAGGTCATAGTACCTCAGTATTGGTTGGTTGCTTACCAATGTCTTGATTTGCGCCAATGCATCATGTTGAGGAAGCCATGCCCACAGCACATCTTTATTGGTCACCCGACACAATGGCTCGAATACGTCAGACGAGGTATGAATTTGGCTAAGTAATTTACAAAACCAAGCAGTCGCTGCGCTGCTTTTGCACCTGTAGGTGTCGGCATTTGCTGTACTGCCTCCACCTTCTTGGGGTCTGGCTTCAGGTCTTCAGCTGTCAAAAGATGTCCCATGTATGTAATACTGGTGAGCCTGAGCTTAACTTTGTCTTTATTCAGCTTTAGATTCATCTCCCTTGCTCTTTGTAAGGGCTGAGTCAGGTTGTGGTCATGGTCCTGCAATGCTTCTTCCATAGTAGCACCACAGCCATATACCATGATGTCATTAGCTATGACGCTTATTCCTGGCAGTCCCTGAAGTGCATCATGTTGCCTTCGCTGGTTTCACTCCAAATGGTAACTTTGTCCACCGGTATCTACCATTGGGGTCCAAAATGGGATGGGTTAACTACTCTTCATCCAAACGTACCTGCCAGTACCCATTTTTTTGCATCCATAAGTGAAAAGATTTTCACTTTTGCCAGGCTTGGCAGTATCTCTTCAATGGTAGGCATTTGGTAATGTGTCCTACATAAGGCTTTGTTCAGGGAACTTGGATCAAGGCAGACTCTTATTTTGCCAGCAACAACCATGTTGCTTATCCACTTAGTAGGATTGGTGACCTTCGTAATGACACCCAGTTCCTCCATTGACTCAACAGCCTTTAGTATATTTTCCTTCCGTGGAATGGGGGGAGGGAGAGCTGTTGACCTGATCTAACAGACTCATCCACCACCAGGTGAAGCCCTTCAAAAACGTCCTCAAACTGTTTCAATATTGCCTCTGAGGTGTTCGAGTCTGATGGGACCTTTTGTTTTTAGTGTTGACATGATGAATGACATGCGGGGTGGCTGGGGTTGAACACATGTTTCTGCTGAAAAGAGAGGCTTTTGCAAGGTTTTCACCACTTGGAACTTTAGTACATGTTTCCCCATCATGATTGGCTTGTAGTTCACTCCCCTACTGGTACAGCCTTGCTTGGTTGTAGCTTTGCATCTCCATCCTACATTACTTGCATAAAGTCTCTGTAGCTGAGTATATTGACAGTTGAGCCACTGTCTAGCTGGCATTTGATAGTGCTGCTTGGATCATAATCACAGTTGTCACATATCAATGGGGTAAGCTTTAAGTTTGTAAACCATTTATCTTTGCCACTTTGAACAGAATTAACATCTCATGTATAGCATGTCTGCTTCTTCAGCATCATTTTGATCACTGCATGTATCCTGTTCTAGCAGATTGACAGGCTTACTTTATGTTTTTTTTCCAAATAATTTGCATATAACCCCATATGGTGGGCATGTGGCTCTTGCGTGTGTTGATCCACAGTACCTGCACCCTTCTTTAGTATTTTTCCGTCTTAGATCACTGTCCGATTAATTGTTTCCATTTTCTATCGACATGGTCTCTGTATTTGTTCTGAGTGGCATAATTGACTGATTCTGCCTGTTCAGGGACAGTGTTCATATTTTTTAATTGGATCTGCGTCTGTTCGTTTGCTCTGCATATATCTATGCCTTTATTCCGCGTTGTGGTTCGCGCAGCATACTTGCTCTTACTCCGTTATCTTTACAGCCAATCACAAGTCTGTCTCTGATCATTTCGTCTATCATTGACCCGAAAGCACAAGAATCCGACAATTGACGCAACCTCACAATATATTGACCAGACGTCTGCTTGAGTTTGTTCACGTGTTAAAAATGAATCTTTAATTATTTACATTACGAGTGGGTTCAAAATGTCTTTGTAAAACGTCAAGGATTGTCTTATAATTGTTTATATCCTCTTCCCACAGATCTGGGTGACGCTGAAGCATATGGCACTCTCTTCCAAAACACTGAGCAGTGTTGCCACTCTCACATGATACAAATCGCCGTTCATGTCCATGGCGCTAGCCACCGGAATTTGACTGAGAGACATTGCAGACTCTTCGTCCTCGTTCATTTGTTCCACTTATCTGCGTTTATCCGACAGCGATTACATTGTCCACATACATTGTCCTATTTTCCGTAGCGCTTGACTTTGGGTTATTTTCTCTGACACCATGTTTTTCTGTGAATAACTCACGTCGGAGAGTTTGGTAAAGTTCAAGCATAATCCTTTACTCAGGTATAACATGTTACAGGTCACAACATCCTAATCAGACACTCATAATATACCTGTTTATATATCCTAGAAGGTGCCCCACAGGCGCCATCTCTGGGTTGGCGTTATAAACATTATCTTAACATTATGTGCTTGTCGTTGGAACTTTTAACCGCATAAAGGAAGAATTACGCGTCAATTTCTAACTCGATTCTCTTTGTTACTAAACAGCCTGTGATGCGACGCGCCGGTGCGACTGGTCACTGGCGTCCGCACTCATTCCACAAATCGAAACTGCAATGAGAAATAGGACAGATCGAATCCTAATGCTGATCTACATTGTGAACACATTTAGCGTTATAGGTAAGTAACAGTTTCAGCTCAATGTTATAGCTTCACTTGAGTTCTCATTATCAGGAAATAAATAGTCTTAGTTCACACGTTAGTCGCTATAGCTCACTAAATGCCTGCATCTTATGACCGCTCATCACATCTGTCTTTGGACCATATTACAGTTTGCTTCATTGCTGAGCCACAGGTATCTATCTGACTGCCATATGATGTCCCACCTTGAGTGGTCTGTTTTAATGCTGTTGCCTATTTATTTTCTTATATAGAACTGCTCCTTAAAATAGGGTTTATTTTTTTTAGGAATGTATCTATTTTAATGACTGGGAAGGGAGCAGTGGTAGGCTACTGTTACTCTAACGTGTTGTTTATTTAGCCTACTATTATTGCTAGAATTGTGTTAAAAGTTTTCCAGATGGTGTTTCTCATAAGAAATTTTCTCTCCTTGAACAGGTGTTCTCATTACTGATTCATTTACATCGATCCAAACTTATTCTTGAGTATGGCAATGGTATGTATCAATTGTATGTCCTGGGTCAGTTACTGGGAGATAAAATCATTACTTCTGTCATGACACTGTCGTGACTCTTTCCCTCCTGAGAAATAAGTGGTTAATGTACCACCATGTCTGAACTTGAATTTTATTTTGAGTTTTTGAGCAACTGATGCTGTAAATGTCAAAGTTGCCTTCTATATCTCTCCCTTATAGAAGAGTTGGGTGTCCAGCACATGTGTTGCCAAGCGTGACCACAGCAAACCTAAAGCTGGTGAACTGGCCTACCGCAAAGGAGACATCCTCACTATTGTGGAAACAGGAACGGTACATAACAACTTATGTTGTTATTCTGGTGTCAGAAAAGGGGCTCAGGGGCCCTCGTTGCACACAATGTACTTTTCAAATGTAATAATGTAATAAACTTTCCCCTGCTCTTTGTGCACTGTCTACTCTGGTGGGGGCTCTATAAATACAGTTGAGATGAAATGAAGCTATTTGCATGATTCTACTGAATGCTATTCTGATGCTGTTTTCTAGGGGAAAGGACATTACATAGCCAGACACAACACCACAGGAGAGGAAGGACTCATCTCTACCACCAACGTGCGAGAACGAGAGGCCATTTGCGTCGACCCTAGTCTCAGTCTCATGCCGTAGGTCAATTTAAGGCTATGCGTCTGGACTTCTATATATAGACCTATATTACAATACACCTATTTTATAGCGTACAACTATAGTACAATTGAGATGGAAGATTTGGTCCAGTTTGGTTAGCTGTGAGCTAGGGCCAAGTGGTTTTCCTGACCATGCGACAACCCCTGGCCCTTTATGGAATAGCTATCTAATCCCGACCAATAACTCTGTTGGTCCACGCCAGCTGGTTCCATGGGAAGATCTCAGGTCCTGAGGCGGTGTCCAAGCTGCTGCCTGTGGAGGATGGCCTGTTCCTGGTGCGGGAGTCCATCCGCCACCCTGGTGACTACGTGCTCTGTGTCAGCTACTCCAGCCAGGTCATCCACTACCGAGTCATCTACCAGGACAGCAAACTGACCATCGACAACACCCAGTACTTCTACAACCTCTTAGACATGATAGAGGTGAGGAGGAGATAGATCTGTTTGGTTTATTTCAACTTTTATTTTTCAAGTTTAGTCTCATTGAGATAAAATCTATTTTGTAAGACAGACCTTATTGATAGGGTCAGGAGTTTTTATATAGAAAATTAGCTGAACATGTTGGGATATGTGTACGCAGTGCAGACTTTTTAATAAACAGCTTAACATTCCTAAGGCCACGGGGCCAGACGGAATTCCTGGATCGTACTCGGCGCATGCACTGACAGATGGCAAGTGTCTTCACTGACATTTTCAACCTGTCCCTGATCCGGTCTGTAATACCTGTATGTTTCAAGCAGACCACCATAGTCCCCGTGCTCAAGAACGCCAAGGTAACCTGCCTAAATGACCATCGCCCCATAGCGCTCACATCTATAGCTATGAAATGCTTTGAAATTCTGGTCATGGCTCACATGAACACCATCATCCCAGACACCCTGGACCCACTCCAAATTTCATACCACCCCAAAAGATCCACAGGTGACGCACACTGACCTCACACACTTGGACAAAAGGAATGCCTATGTAAGAATGTTGTTAATTGACTACAGCTCAGCATTCAACACCATACCTCCTTCCAAGCTCATCACCAAGCTCAGGACCCTGGGACTCCCTTTGCAACTGGATCCTTGACTTCTTGACGGGCCGCCCCCAGGCGGTGAGGGTAGGCAACAACATCTGCCGCGCTAACCTTCAACACTGGGGCCCCTCAGGGGTATTTGCTTAGTCCCCTCCTGTACTCTCTGTTCATCCACGGCTGTGTGGCCGCGCACGACTCCAACACCATCATAAAGTTTGCTGACGACACGACATTGGTAGTACTGATCACAGGCAAAGATGAGGCAGCGTATAGGGAGGAGGTCAGAGACCTAGCAGTCTGGTGCCAGGACAACAACCTCTCCCTCAATGTCAGCAAGACAAAGGAGCTTATCGTGGACTACAGGAAACAGAGGGGCGAGCACACCCTTATCCACATCGATGGGGCTGTAGTGGAGCAGGTCGAGAGCGTCAAGTTCTTCGGTGCCCACATCACTAAGGACTTAATATGGTCCATACACACCCACACAGTTGTTAAGAGGGCACGACAGTGCCTCTTCCCCCACAGGAGGCTGAAAAGATTTGGCATGGGCTCTCACATCCTCAGAAGTTCTACAGCTGCACCATTGAGAGCATCTTGACTTGCTGCATCATTGCTTGGTACTGCAAGGCACCCAACCTCAAGGCGCTACAGAGAGTGTTGAGTACGGACCAGTGCATCACTAGGGCCGAGCTCCCTGCCATCCAGGACCTCTATACCAGGCGGTGTCAGAGGAAGGCCCAAAAACATGTCAGACTCCAGACACCCAAGCCATAGACTATTCTTTCTGCTACCGCACGACAAGCAGTACCAGTGCACCAAGTCTGGAACCAACAGGACCCTGAAAAGCTTCTACTCAAATCAAATCAAATTGTATTAGTCACATGCACCGAATACAACAGGTAGACCTTACAGTGAAATGCTTGCTTACGAGCCCCTAACCAACAATGCAGTTTAAAAAAAAGACGAATAAGAAATAAAAATAACAAGTAATTAAAGAGCAGCAGTAAAATAACAATAACGAGACTATATATAGGGGGTTACCGGTACAGAGTCAATGTGTGGGGGCACCGGTTAGTCGAGTTAATCGAGGTAATATGTACATGTAGGTAGAGTTATTAAAGTGACTATGCATAAATGATACCAACAGAGAGTAGCAACAGTATAGGGGTGGGGGGGGGCAATGCAAATAGTCTGGGTAGCCATTTGATTAGATGTTCAGGAGCCTTATTGCTTGGGGGTAGAAGTTGTTTAGAAGTCTCTTGGACCTAGACTTGGCACTCCGGTACCGCTTGCCGTGCAGTAGCAGAGAGAACAGTCTATGACTAGGGTGGCTGGAGTCTTTGACAATTTTTAGGGCCTTCCTCTGACACCACCTGGCATAGAGGTCCTGGATGGCAGGAAGCTTGGCCCCAGTGATGTACTGGGCCGTACGCACTACCCTCTGTAGTGCCTTGCAGTCGGAGGCCAAGCAGTTGCCATACCAGGCAGTGATGCAACCAGTCAGGGTGCTCTCGATGGTGCAGCTGTAGAACCTTTTGAGGATGTGAGGACCCATGCCAAATCTTTTTAGTCTCCTGAAGAGGAATAGGTTTTGTCGTGCCCTCTTCGTGACTATCTTGGTGTGCTGGGACCATGTTCGTTTGTTGGTGATGTGGACACCAAGGAACACCACAGCCCCGTCAATGAGAATGTGAGCGTGTTCGGTCCTCTTTTTCCTGTAGTCCACAATCATCTCCTTTGTCTTGATCACGTTGAGGGAAAGGTTGTTGTTCTGGCACCACGGCCAGATCTCTGACCTCCTACCTATAAGATGTCTCGTCATTGTCGGTGATCAGGCCTACAACTGTTGTGTCATCGGCAAACTTAGTGATGGTGTTGGAGTCGTACCTGGCTGTGCAGTCATGAGAGAATAGGGAGTACAGGAGGGGACTGAGAACGCACCCCTGAGGGGCCCCTGTGTTGAGGATCAGCATGGCGGATGTGTTATCTACCCTTACCACCTGGGGGCGGCCCGTCATGAAGTCCAGGATCCAGTTGCAGAGGGAGGTGTTTAGTCCCAGGGTCCTTAGCTTATTGATGAGCTTTGAGGGCACTATGGTGTTGAATGCTGAGCTGTAGTCAATGAATAGCATTCTCACATAGGTGTTCCTTTTGTCCAGGTGGGAAAGGGCAGTGTGGAGTGCAATTGAGATTGCATCATCTGTGGATCTGTTGAGGCGGTATGCAAATTGGAGTGGGTCTAGGGTTTCTGGGATAACGGTGTTGATGTGAGCCATGACCAGCCTTTCAAAGCACTTCATAGCTACAGACGTGAGCACTGCGGGTCAGTAGTCACTTTGGCAGGTTACCTTAGTGTTCTTGGGCACAGGGACTATGATGGTCTGCTTAAAGCATGTTGTTATTACAGACTTAGACAGGGAGAGATTGAAAATGTCAGTGAAGACACTTGCCAGTTGGTCAGCTCATGCTCGCAGTACACAGCCGAGAGCGTGATCACACAGTCTTCCGGAACAGCTGGTGTACTCATGCATGTTTCAGTGTTATTTACCTCAAAGCGAGCATAGAAGTGGTTTAGCTTGTCTGGTAGGCTCGTGTCACTGGGCAGCTCTCGGCTGTGCTTCCCTTTGCAATCTTTAATGGTTTGCAAGCCCTGCCACATCCGACGAGCGTCAGAGCCGGTGTAGTACGATTCGATCTCTAAGCCATACAAATGCTAAACAAGACTGCTAAATAGCTAATCAAATGGCTACAAGGACTACCTGCATATGCACACACACTGGACTCAACCCACACACTGACACATATTACACTTACACCACATCGCATACACACACACACACACACACACACACACACACACACACACACACTACATACGCCCACACCTGCATGCTGGTGGTATTTCCTACTACCTGCATAGTGAAGCCATGCACACACTTTCATACCACATACGCTGCTGCTCCACATAAGCTGCTGCTACAGCTCATTCTATTATATCCTGTTGTCTACTCACTTTACCCCTATAGCTACCTCAATTACCTCGTACCCCTGCACATCGACTCGGCATGTGACAAATAAAATGTGATTTGATTTGGTACTGGTTCTCGCAGTTTATAGCTATGTTATTTTGAATCTTTTTTGTTTTTCATTGTGTATTTATTTCTCGTGTCACTTTATCTTTAACTCTGCATTGTTGGAAAAGACCACTAAGTAAGCATTTCACTGTTAGTCTACACCTGTAGTTTACGAAGCATGTGACAAATAACATTTGATTTGAGGGTTTCCTAACAAATATCTTGCCTACGGTTTTATGCTGATGAGCTAATGTTCATTGTCACAACAGGGAGCCTCTCTATGGAAAAATGATCACACTGAATTTGACTTGAACCACACCAAGGCTAACTGTGACCCATTTGAAAGGAAGTGTTGTTTACAAGAAAGATTTCAGTCTCAGCAGACCTTTTTAATGTTTATATTGAGCCTGTGAGTTTCCGAGCTATTGGAAAGCACAGACACAATGGTGTTCGGAGATGTGAGTGACTGTAAAGACTAAATATGCCTCATCTGTGGAGCACAGATGTCTTTAGTCCACACTCATATCGCTGACTAACTCTTGTGAGGAAGTAAAGGGAGAATCCAGCTGCTCGCTGACACACACACAGCTGTGGGCAGGACTATTGGATTTAAAAATAAAATATGTTTTTGTACAGTTCACCATACCATCATTCTGTTTTCTTTTCGATAGTACTGTAATGAAACAGCAGGGAGCAGGTCTCGAACCCTCGACCTTCAAGCCCGAAGTCCGGCGCGCTATCGACTGTGCCGCAAAAGCGTGCTCGAGCGGCAGAGTCGATTTCCGCGCTTATAAACCCAGGGTTGTCACAGCACTAAATTAGTTTACTTTTAGAATGAATAACTACCACTACATACTGTACATACATTCAGTATACTGTATGTGGCCCATACACACACTTGTGTTGTGAGTTTTAGCAACAAACTTAGTAAAAAAAAATGAACAACGCTCATAAGTTTGCGACAGATATATTTTGTAAATCTAGCTCAAACGGCACGTCATAACAGTCGTCAGGACACAAGTCTTCTTTAGTTTCACTGCAAAGCCACAGTGCACTAACCACAGCTGATATGGGGCAG
Source organism: Salmo salar (assembly GCF_965601325.2). Lineage (NCBI taxonomy): Eukaryota > Metazoa > Chordata > Actinopteri > Salmoniformes > Salmonidae > Salmo > Salmo salar. Next base: position 19,100,748 of record NC_138300.1, read on the forward strand.
ATGTTGAAGCTTAGCTCACTAACACAGCATGATTCTCTCCAAAAGTGTCAATGACAGTATAGTTCAGTCTCTGTTTTTAATATAAGCTGTCACTAATGGCTATCTTTGCAGTTCTACTCCAAGCACAAGGGAGCTATTGTTACCAAACTTCTAAAGCCCAAAGAGAAGGAGGGCACCAAGTCAGCTGAGTTGGAGCTGTCTAAAAGTAAGTGCTTGGGCTTTACAGTCTCGTGATGTGTCAGAGTTGGCCTCCTCAAGGCTCCGAGATCTATGCCTTTCTGGGTGGGGGCCACAGGGTATTTTGTGGGTGGGAGGGTGTGTCTCACGTCTTTTCTTTTGAAGTGAGAGCTATAAAGAATGAAAAGCTACTTGTTTTAGACTGGTGTCTCTGTCTGTGTCACAGCGGGATGGCTGCTGGACTTCAGGGAGCTGACCTTGGGAGGGAGTATCGGGGAGGGGGAGTTTGGAGGTGAGATTGCAATGTCTTATTGTGATTTTTTTTGTTTGTTGAAAATGAGCCGGTAAACCATTCTAACGTTGAGTTGAACCCTGATTCTAGATGTTACAGGTTTAATTGACGGTCTCATCCTTTTGTCCCCTAGCGGTGTATGCAGGAGACTACATGGGCCAGAAGGTGGCAGTAAAGAACATTAAATGTGATGTAACAGCACAGGCATTCTTAGAAGAGACCACTGTTATGACGTGAGTCGAGAGTAACGAGACATGTTTTCTTGACTAACTTAGTTAATTCAATTTAGGAACTTCTATCTGTCTTTTGTTCCTTCGTCCCCTTTTTCCTTCCTTTCTTGCTTACTTCCTTGCTTCCTCACCCTTCATTCCTTCCATAATTGATTGTTTTTGGTCTGACTCGCCACTAGGAAACTGCAGCATAAGAATCTGGTGCGGTTGTTGGGGGTGATCCTACACAATGGACTGCACATCGTCACAGAGCTCATGGCCAAGGTACTGCCGCCGTGACTTCAGTACCGTCAATCTGTCATCACCGTCAATCAAGACAAACAAATATACTAGGAGTAGACTTAATGTCCAGGAGTCCAGGAGACTGACATTGTTGATGCAAAACAATTGTAGCAAGCACACACTTAGGGACTAACTTAGATTACACAACTCTTATCCACCCGTCTCTTTATTTGTGCGTTGCAGGGTAATCTGGTGAACTTCCTCCGGACAAGGGGCCGTTATGTCATCAGCACTGACCAGCTACTACGCTTTGCACTGTGAGGCCATATCATAGAGTTAAATAGAACTCTATACGCTGTACATTACTACAGTCACACTGCCCTTTAACAGTCATTCATAGCTGATCCCATCCCATATACAGTTAAAACGGCTCTTCTTGGTACTCTCCCTGCCGCATTACCAACTTTACATTTGTGTCTATTTCAGTATATAAGACTGTGTGTTGTTGTGTGTTCAGAGATGTATGTGAGGGTATGGAGTACCTGGAGTCTAAGAGGTTGGTCCACAGAGACCTAGCAGCCCGTAACATCCTGGTCTCTAACGAGGGCGTGGCCAAGGTCAGTGACTTTGGATTGACCAAGTTGGACTGCAAGGCCTCAGACAAGTCTAAACTACCAGTCAAATGGACAGCCCCTGAAGCCCTGAAGAAAGAGGTATGATGATGTTTACCTCTCGAACTTTTATCACGCTTACAGTACAGACGTATGTGTAATCACAGACTTAAAGAATGTGTAATTCATGTGATTCGTGTATGATTGTTAGCTGGTGTCAGGGTTTTAGCCTATGTCGTTATTAGACAATACTTCTCATGTCAGTCAGCCATCGTTGTTGTGATTTTTGCTACCTATCATTGATTTGCCTTTGTGGTTATGTGTGGTTGTCTTGCAGAAATTCTCCACGCGGTCAGACGTCTGGAGCTACGGTGTTCTCCTCTGGGAGACGTTCTCTTATGGTCGACAACCCTACCCCAAGATGGTGAGTCCTGACTTTACATCACCGTTCATAAAGATCAGTGGCGTTGTGAGTCACTGTGGAAGCACAATGTGACAAACATTTGTATGAGACAAATGTGATCTGTGGTGTAATGCGTGAAACGATGGCATGCCATAGCGCTCTGTCATTCATGGAAGCTGCAAGGTCCTCTGTTCTGACACCGGTGTTGCAGCATGTTTCCCAGAGGTCTTAGCCTGTGGGAGGAGAGCCACGGTGTCCTCTGGGATACCTACGGCAGCGTCCAGTGTCCTTATCTTACCGCTGATCAGTGACAAAGTACCAACCCAGTAGTTTTTACTACCTGGTGCACCATAAACATCCTGACACCAGCGCGTTTCACCTATTATGGTTGGTCCTAATGGAAAACGGGTTTGTTTTTACATGTATGCCTTTATGACCCATTATGCCGTACGTCAGCAGTGCTTTATCCGCTGATAGACTTACGGTATTGAAACGAAGGAAACTCCGCCTGAGGTTAAAGGCCGTGTAAGTGCGTCACAGGACAAGGATTTGCACCGGACTCATTTTATCTCTCCTGAATGGGTGTCGGGGGAAATGAGGGGATTCGTAAGCTTGGCTCTGGTCCTACTGTGTGTAGTTATGATGTTTTACCAGTAGGGGACCCCTGTGAATAGGTTTAAACCATATTTCTGTCCCATGGTTTCTGATGCGGTCATATACTGTAGTCTGTCCCAGACCTCTGTTTCTTTAGCACTACATTTTCACTGACACTCATTGTCACCATATGTGTTCATTTGAAGAAAAACACCCTAGTCCTGGTGAAGCAGCACCGATAACTGCCGTCATCACGGCAGAGTTTGTTAACTAGAGAAATGGAAGGGTACATTATTTATTTACTTCATACTTAAAATCCTCTTTATTCATGCTTTATCTGTTTGTAGGGAGTCTCAGTTACTCCCCACACAGGTATGTAAAGCAGAGAATCAAAGCAATGGCACTAAGCAGGTAATAATGGCAGGGATAAACCAGGATTAGTGCTTGTAGGCCGCGTTTCTATGGCAACAGCTCCTGTTGGCAGCCAGCCAAAAAGAAGAACGAAGGGGTGGGGTGAGGAGGGGGAGAGAGGTTGTGTGTTCATGAGTGCGTATGTGTGTTTGTACATGTAGGGGGGAAGAGATTATGGAACTTGCACTCTCCTGTGACACACAGTCTCAATCCGTTGTACCTGTCCAGCCCTATCCCTGTTTACCTGGCAGGTCAATATGATGACATAGCATGGGTAGCCAGCGGGGGATCAACTAGACTGACTTAAAGCATGTTTAGTGGTGGTTTAACCATATAATTAGAATGAGTGACTCATATTGTACTTGTTTAATGCAGGCGATGTAACATACAGATACAGTATGTAGACAAAATGTGTTTGATATTCATTTTGTGTCCACTAAAAAGTTAACAGGCCCTTTAAGAGGGAATGACATTATCACATGTCCCATCTTTTTCTGTCTTTCTCCTTATGTCTCCCTCCTCAGTCTCTGAAGGAGGTGAAGGAGCTTGTGGAGCAGGGTTACCGTATGGAGGCTCCAGAGGAGTGTCCCCCCAGTGTCTACGCCCTGATGAGGTGCTGCTGGGAGGCTGAGCCCAGGAAGAGGCCCTCCTTTCAGAAACTACAGGAGAAGCTGGAGAGAGAGCTGACCAAACACAGCCCTGGCTGCTGAAATCAATTTAATAATCCTATTCAAATAACTACTGTTCTTTTGTTTTGGGCTGCCTGGAGCAGGGACAGTAACCCGGGACAGGTGGACCCAAGTGGTTACAGCTCGCTTCACAGCTTTCCCGGGAAACTCAACGTATTCTAGCATCACGCATCTTGATTTGCTTAAAGAAAAAAATCATATCGTTTTTATGGCAAAATCGTTTAAACGTATGTTGAGTTTGTGCGGTGAAGGATGCAGGATATTACAATAAGACATGACCTGTAACAACATGTTATCGATTTTTATTTTATTTTTATGGAATGATCTGCTGTAATGAAGAGTCCTTACACTTATTTCTGCCTGTGGTATTAGAGGGAGCAACTCAACTCGTCATATCTCAGTCTTCCCTGTGGCTCAGTTGGTAGAGCATGGTGTTTAGAACGCCAGCATGGTGTGTGCAACGCCAGGGTTGTGGGTTCGATTCCCACGGGGGGCCAGTACAAAAAAAATAATAATAATAAAAATAATGCATGAAATGTATGCATTCACTACTGTAAGTCGCTCTGGAAAAGAGCGTCTGCTAAATGACTAAAATGTAAAAAAATATCTCCACACCCCAATTCTCTTTCCTGAGCAACATATTATTTGTGTTACCAATATGTGGCCATTATTTTTCTTTCATAAGAGACAGAGAGCGAAAAGGATTGAGGGAGAGAGAGAGATGGAAAGAGGGAAAATGCTGATCCGGGATTAAATCCCAGATCATCCGTATCTGCTTGTTTCAGACTGTAATTGTCCAGCAATATGCCCTGCGACTCGGAGCTTAATATGTGAAATCTTGAATGTTATTGCTGATATTAGTAAGGAATTACAAAGCCGACAGCAGTTTGTCTGTGTACAAGCTCTGAGGAGCTACAGGGGATTGGGACGGAATATCCTATTTTATTTTCAGTTCATTTGCCATAAATGTAGTAGGTCTATACTCCCATACAACCAGTGACTCAGCAGGTCTTAGTCGATCTATCTGTGTAAAGGGAATTTCTTTATTAAATCCAGTTCCTAAAAGCAAAGGGGTGCTCGGTTTGAACAGTAATTGTTGGATTTTGGACAATGGACATTTACAAAGAAGAGAAACATACTGCATCTGGGGTTTACAAAAAAATAAAAATAATGAAGAGCACATAAGGGACTTATCTCTAAAACAACCAAGGTTCCTCTGTCTTCAAGCAGCTATGATTTAACTCAACTCAGATTAGAGAGGGGAGAGATTTTTATTTTATTATTGTTGTCACGTTACAACCCAAATTAAAGATGTCATTAGTTTTAAGTCTTTGTAAGCCTGGTATTTGTCTTTCACCCATGGGATGGACCCCAGATTGAGTCCTGATCCGCTCCCATCACATCACCATAGGGCCTGTGTGTTGATTTGCTTTGTTTCCCTAAAACTTCTAATGGAGGATTTGAAATATTCCAAGAAATGATGAAAAAATAAATAGGATCACTTTTAACTTATTAAAAGATTTCGGTGGCATTTCACTTATTTCTGGTTCAAGACGATGGGTATTGAAGAAGGAATTGTGTGAATGAAGAAGGAATTGAAGAAGGAAAGCCCTACAGTTAATTGGCCACTACCGGTACCGTGCAGTAGATTTAAAATGACTGGAAACCACTTCAATTCAACTGGATCCCATTCTCATGCACTCAAGTTCTTAGAACAACATTAAGTAGGAGTTTGTTTACGATAAAAATTCCTTTGTTCTGTTAGCCATCTCATTAGAAATATTTTAGTGTGTTGACGTTTAACTATGGTAGTCTTCCTGTACACAGACGACACGCTGTGCCTAGGGCCCCGCGGCCATTAGGGGGCCCCCCACCAAAAACAAAGAAAACATCTAAGTCTCAATTTACTGTAGAAAACACAAGGTGCAATTTCAAAATTGGGTGGTGCATCAGCAGTTTTTCAGTTATGTCAGTGTCAGTCACTGACAGTCACTCAATTAGTCCATGTCCGCTAACAGTTTATAAGATTTCTTAGGCAATTAAGTCTAGCCAGCTATCTAAACCTTATCTACTGGGCACGTCCCCAGGGGCCCTAACCTCCAGGGAGACTCTGACCCCCAGGGGGCCTCCATTAATGTTGTTAGTCACCCAAGTATCGTATGAACATGGCATAAGTGTATGAACATTACACATGTCACTATAATAACATATTATAGTATATAGCTATGGCTCTTACAATAAGACCGGAGAAGTCTGGTGCTAGAGTGGAGGTCAGAGTGGATTCGGGGGCATTCTTTAAATGTATTTTGAAAGAGTGTTTAAATGCCACTATTTGGACATTCTAATGAGACCATGTTGGTGTTTGACTTGTTGTCAACCGGGTCATTATTAGTTACGTTGGCCAAGCCTTTCTTGGACTGCTCCATTGATAATTGTGGCCAAGCCTTTCTTGGACTGCTCCATTGATAATTGTGGCCAAACCTTTCTTGGACTGCTCCATTGATAATTGTGGCCAAGCCTTTCTTGGACTGCTCCATTGATAATTGTGGCCAAACCTTTCTTGGACTGCTCCATTGATAATTGTGGCCAAACCTTTCTTGGACTGCTCCATTGATAATTGTGGCCAAACCTTTCTTGGACTGCTCCATTGATAATTGTGGCCAAGCCTTTCTTGGACTGCTCCATTGATAATTGTGGCCAAGCCTTTCTTGGACTGCTCCATTGATAATTGTGGCCAAGCCTTTCTTGGACTGCTCCATTGATAATTGTGGCCAAGCCTTTCTTGGACTGCTCCATTGATAATTGTGGCCAAGGCTGAGCTTAACCTGAAGTTGACTGGGAAATAAAGATCATGTTGACCAAGCCTGTGCTGGAACTGTTAGACTGGGCCATAAGAAGTGTTGGGCCAACATGGAGAAAAACCCCTGGATGCCTACTATGCCTGTCCTGGGCTGCCAGCAGAGCCTTAAAGAAGCAGCAGGCCACAACCAGGGTGGCATTGGTATAATTATTGGCTACTAATTAAGCAGACAGTTATCAGACTCCTATAATCCAGGCTTACAGTTCAAATGGAAACTGCTCTTTTGACACTCTAAGCTGCTCTGAAATATTTTTGATCCCCTCCTCATGCTCTGTTGAATCAAATTGAGTGAGATACTGGGGCAAGTTCTCCTTCAGTGTATAGCCTTAGAAAGGTAATGTGATATTTGAATTTGCACAAGTTCCTTTTAGGCTCTCATTACTTAGCCAATTATCCTGTGTGTTTTTTTTTGTCTGTGATGCAGTTAACTCATAATGGAAGGAGGAAGTTGATCTGAGGGTTAACTGAGGTGATGCTCCTGAGTAGTGATAGGTCAGAAAGATATACCCTTCCAACTTCATGCTACAGGCTGGACACAGTTACACAATAATACTGCTTACCCAGCCAGGGCTGGCTATGGCCTTTTGGGGGCTTTGTGGCTAACCTTTTGATGGGGGAGAGCAACATTTACATTTTAAAAGTTTATTTAAAATAACAATAATGAGGCTATATAGAGGGGTTACCGGTACCGAGTTTATGTGAGGGGGGTACCAGTTAGTCGAAGTTAATTGAGGTAATGTGTACATGTAGGTAGGGGTAAAGGCACTATGCATAGAGTTTGCCATGGGGCGGAGAGAAAATGTTGCAATTTTCTAATCAATGGAGGCCCCCTGGAGGTCAGGGGCCCTGGGCTCTTTGTGTATTCTACTACTCAAACTCTGGGCCCTAGTGGTGGGGGCCATAAGCGACCGTTTATGCCTGGAGCCGGCCCTGTACACGGCAAGTGGTGGGGAGGAACAGTAATTCAATTATGAAACAAGGGATCAAGGCCAGCCTTTAACTTACTTATTTCTGATTGACGTTAGTCATGTTTGTCAGGTACGGGACCCTCTATGTAGGGTTCCTTATAGAACCCCTACCTAGAACCCTCTATGAAGGGTTCTTCCTAGAACCCTCTACAGTTCCACCAGCCTTATTAGCCTTTAAAATATAACTCTACATATGACAATACATTACATATATCATAAGTCCTTTGTTTGAGGGCCTAGTTAACTCCTGGTTTACAGGCCATATCAGGCCTGCATGTCACATTATGCTGGCCTACAAAGTGATGTGTAATTCCTATTGGAATATAGCCAGATTTCTAACAATCGGAATTTTGAATCACCTTCAACCTGCATTCAGAATGATTGCCATGGCGTGGAAGATTGACACCATAAACCATCTAAACTGGAACAAGATTCAATTAATTTAGAAACATGTATGTCATTTATCTTTGTGTAACATAGGATCCATCAATCAATGTACATGCAAAAACAAAGAGATTGAAACAAACAGTTCTAAAAATCCACCTGCTATAGAGTATGCTGAGAAATATGTTCATGATGGCGTGGTTTTTAGAGTTTTACTCTTCACAGAGTAACAATTACACAATTACACTCACTTCTGGTTCTTAACACAAACACTTTGGTTTTACACCACAGTCTTAATTTACCTCTTTACAGACTTAATTTAACTCCTGAATCAACTCTAGAAATGTTACACTAAGAAATCAACATTAGGTAACACTGGCCAATTTACTGTGTACAGATATTGCCAAATATACAGTGCCTCCGGAAAGTATTCAGACCCCTTGACTTTTTTCACATTTTGTTACATTACAGCTTTATTCTAAAACTGATTAAATCGTTTCCCCCTCTCATTAATCTACACACAATGCCCCATAATGACAAAGCAAAAACACGTTTTTAGAAATGTTTGCTAATCTATCTTTTAAAAAATATCACATTTACATAAGTATTCAGACCCTTTATTCAGTACTTTGTTGAAGCGCCTTTAGCAATGATTACAGCATTGAGTCTTCTTGGGTATGACGCTACAAGCTTGGCACACCTGTATGTGGGGGAGTTTCTCATATTCTTCTCTACAGATCCTCTTAAGCTCTGTCAGGTTGGCTGGGGAGCGTCACTGCACAGCTATTTTCAGGTCTTTCCAGAGATGTTCAATCGGGTTCAAGTCCGGGCTCTGGCTGGGCCACTCAAGGACATTCAGAGACTTCTCCCGAAGCCACTTCTGCGTTGTCTTGGTTTTGTGCTTAGGGTCGTTGTCCTGTTGGAAGCTGAACCTTGACACCAGTCTGAGGTCCTGAGCGCTCTGGAGCAGGTTTTCATCAAGGATCTCTATACTTTGCTCCGTTCATCTTTCCCTCGATCCTAACTAGTCTCCCAGTCACTGCCGCTGAAAAGAATCCCCACAGCATGATGCTGCCTCCTCCATGCTTCACCATAGGGATAGTGCCAGGTTTCCTCCAGATGTGACGCTTGGCATTCAGGCCAAAAAGTTCAATCTTGGTTTCATCAGACCAGAGAGTCTTGTTTCTTATGGTCTGAGAGTCTTTAGGTGCATTTTGGCAAACTCTAAACGGGCTGTCGTGCCTTTTACTGAGGAGTGGCTTCCCTCTGGCCACTCTACCATAAAGGCCTGATTGGTGGAGCGCTGCAGAGATGGTTGTCCTTCTATCTCCACAGAGGAACTCTAGAGCTCTGTCAGAGTGACCATCGGGTTCTTGGTCACCTCCCTGACCAAGGCCCTTCTTGATTGCTCAGATTGGCCGGACAGCCAGCTCTAGGAAGAGTCTTGGTGGTTCCAAAATGCTTCCTTTTAAGAATGATGGAGGCTACTGTGTTCCTGGGGACCTTCAATTCTGCAGACATTTTTTGGTACCCTTCCCCAGATCTGTTCCTTGACACAATCCTGTCTCGGAGCTCTACGGACAATTCCTTCGACCTCATTGATTGGTTTTGCTCTGACAGGCAACTGTGGGGCCTTAAATAGACAGGTGTGTGCCTTTCCAAATCATGTCCAATCAATTGAATTTACCACAGGTGGACTCCAAGTTGTAGAAACATGTCAAGGATGATCAATGGAAACGGATGCACCTGAGCTCAATTTCGAGTCTCAAAGCAAAGGGTCTGAATATTTATGTAAATAAGGTATTTAAGTTTTTGTATTTTTTTTTTTTAAATATGCTAAAAATTCTAAAGACCTGTTTTCGCTTTGTCATCATGGGGTGTTGTGTGTAGATTGCAAAAAAATATATTTAATCAATTTTAGAATAATGCTGTAACGTAACAAAATGTGGAAAAAGTCAAGGGGTCTGAGTACTTTCCGAAGGCACTGTACATGTATTAAAACGTTCTCATATGTTTTTAAACTCTGAAGGGTTAATGCTTATACTCTGAGGTGAACACTATTTAAAATAAAATATAAAGCTTATTCAGATTCAGAAGAGTTCTATGTAGAACCCATCTTGCCTTCCAAAGAATCAACCTTTTCCTCCAGAAATGGTTCTTAGGTTGAACCCTTTTCCTTACAAAGAACCCTTGTCTTCCAAAAAGGGTTCTTCAGATGAAAATGTTTATTGGTAGAACCCTATCCCTCTGCGAGTAATCTTTTCGGAAGTACATTTTTAGTTGAAAGTCATCAGCAAGTGTATTCTTTCTACTAATGTTGAATATGCTCAGTTGAGGTACATACTGTATACTGTAATTCTGTGGTGCTCCAACAGGTACATTAAAAAAAATATATCTTACATTAGGGTAAATTTTAAATAGGCTGTCACATTACACATTTTCTAAAACTCTTGGAACGATATGCAAAATCCCACAGATAGAAAGAAATTATGAATTAAAAGCCGACTGTATAAAGAATGTTATTAAAGACCTAAACCCACGTCATATGACCTATATTATGCCTTGAGAGATTAAGAAAGATGGAGTGCTCTTGGCGTGATTTTGATCGTTGTGTATGTGTGTGTTTACTGATCTGGGCCCGCATGCCTAATCCCCCCAGTGGGTCCTGTAATCTCGGGCCATAAAGCTGGTCCAGAAGGAACTGATCAGACCAGCACCGTCATAACAGACCCTCTATTCTCTAGTGCACTTCTTGGTCATGATTTGTTGTCATGACATTGAGATTGAGCCTTGGTGAACTAAAGTTCTAAGACATGCAGATTTGTCCTATGAGTGATCCTAGATCAGATTTTATTGGACTACGGAGGCCCAGTAATTGCCTCATAAATCTGTTCTGCAACTCAAGGGTTGTGTATTTGAGTCCTGTATGGGCAAACGTGTATATACTGAAGCGTATAAAAGACTGTAATATCATCCCAGCAGCTCTCATGAGTTGAACACTAACACTTTACTTGACACCCAGCGTCATAACACGTTATGATCCGGTCATAACCCTGTCATAATGTCATAACTGCTGACATAACATGTCATAATATGGTCATAACACTGTCATGACACATGTAGACCTGTTGTAACATATATTGCATTATTTTAATGCTGGTTATAACACTTACATAAGCCTACTTGTCAACAGTATGATAATGTTATATAATCTTTTCTGAAATTGACCATATTATATTATCATTGTAATTGAGCACACATGGATGTCAGACATGCTCTTACCCCAATGCTCTCTTTCTGATGACTGGGATTACCCTGAAGAAGGCACAGTGCTGCCGAAATGTTGGTAAATACCCAATAAATTACTGGGAGTTCATATTTGGGGTGTGCGACTTTCTTTATTTTGATAGTTTATTCGCCATCAGCACCTCCACACAAACACATTTTTCTGGGAGTGCCAGAGCTCATGTTTTTTAATCTGGAATGAATGTAGGAACAGATTTCAGCGGCAGGACAAGACACCCTCTTTGTGAGTCATGACTGACATAAGGACATGCACCTGATAGGTCTATCTGGCTTATATGATTAGGATGGTCATAAAGCTTCTTGATAGTGTCACAAAGTGTATTTTCTATAAGTTATTTAAAACATGATGAAAAAAAAACATGTCTGTAAACAACAACAATAGCAAAAGAGTTAAGAAACAAACTTTCAAACGAAAGGAAACTTCTTGGCAGGAAAAAAACACATTTTAATAAATGTTGGTTTTGACACTCTTATGTAGATGTCATAACAAGCCATAAAATAACGCAATATGTCACAACTGATGTAGATTTATGGGTCATGACAGTGTTATGACCATATTATGACAGGTTATGTCAGCTATTATGACATGGTTATGGCCGTGTCATAATGTGTTATGACGCTGGATTTCAAGTTACCTAACACTCTCAGGTCTGTGTCTGGTGTCTGTAAAGATTTGAGGACAAAAAAGTTGAGCAAGGTCCTTCAAATATCTACATTACTTCACTGCTTTTGACTGACATATGTAATTACAGGACAGCTTTCAAGTGTAAATGAAGATAAGAGGTGTCACTCTTCCTTGAAATAGGCAAAAGAGGAAGGGCTCCCTTGCAAAATCGACATTGGTCTCAATGGGACTCCCTGCTTAAATAAAGGTTTAATTCAAATCAAATCAAATGGAACATGACATGGTCTGCTCCTGGAGCACCCTAGAACTGGTTTAATTCTGTTAACGCTACAGGCATAGTTAGTGCTGGTGTTTTTGGCCTCTCATAAGTGACTCCCTTTCGAGGCTTTAAGGTAATAGTTACATAAGCGGTGTGTAGACTTTCATCAAGGCCCAGAGTTCTCTCTGGTCAGGTCATGTGGTCAGCAGTGACTTATAGCTTATGATGATAATCATGATTCTACAATAGTACTACTGTGGCAAATGCCTCGACACAGCACTCTACACTTGGAGACTAGTATCAGTGAGTAAACAGATAATGACTTGAAGAGCTAGCTACTTACTGTACTTGTTGATTTGGGTGATTTGTGAGTAGAGTGTAAATGCCAGTGTTAGATAAATAGGGTCAAAGCCTGGAAACAAAGAGTCAGGAGAGATTAAGGGGGTGTGGGTCAAGAGGGGTCAATAGCTATTAAGAGGGTCAGACAGTCTGGGAGCCGGAGGAGGAAGAGGCACCTGAGTGACAAAGTGAAGCACCTAAGCAGCAGATTAAATGCCAAAGTACGTCAGTCTTTTCCAGGGCAGCCCATGCTTACTGAAGTTAAAGAGTATTAGATTAAGTGCTAAGGACGGATTGTTATCCCCATACATTTAGGCTCCAGTCGCGGTGGAAACAGCCATAGGCTCTTACCTCTGCATGGCGCTAGAGAGCATCCTGACTCCTGCAGCGTGAAGGGAAAGGGTCGCCGGCCATATCTACAAAGGGCCGGCGTGGGTGCATGCTTTTTGTTCTGGCCAAGTAACACATCTAATTCAATAAACTAATCAAAGTCTTTACTGAATATTGATTCATTTAATCAGACGTGACACTGCTTGGAGGCGGGGAAAAGCTTGCACTCACTGACTCTTTTGCGGATAAGACCTGCATCAGTGGGAGTTAATAGCTGCTAAGGTAACACTACACCATGTTGCAGGTATTGAAGAATATGGAGTGCTCCATTTTGTGATGGTTCGAAGGAATGGACAAACCGGGTTTAGATAGGTGGGGCTTGACTTATACACTTTAAGTGGATATGGGACTTAATGCCCACCAGTGACGTAGCATTTAGCCTCTGGATGTTTCACAGCACTGTTTACCCTCTCTGTCCTAGGCCCAACACTCAGTCTATATTGTTGTGATTAAGACATTATTATAAACGGTGTGGCCCAGTTGGTAGAGCATGGTGGTTGCAATGCCAGGATTGTGGGCATGATCCCTGCGGGGGCCACCCTTATGAAAATGTTTGCACGCATGACTAATTAAAAGTGTCAGCTAAATGGCATATATTATATTTTGCATATTTTCAATGAGCCTCCCACAAGAAATTCCTTACTGCCCATGACATCGATAAGCAGGTGGAATTGCAGACCAGACAACAAAGATTTGAGATTTCATTAGATACAGTACTGTACACTGACAAACAACCATCTGTGGAGTATCATGGGGATGTTTCTAAGCCTAGATGTTTACTGCTTGCTCATTAGACCAGTTTAATTTAATTTACATTTAGGCAGAGACTGGTCTGGGCGGATGAGGTATCCTATGTCAGCGAAGGTTAAATGGGTCAGACAACAAGCAACAGTTCCGTGTTTATCTTGTATTTATCTACTCCTGCTATGCAACCATACTATATACTGAACATAAATATAATTGCAACATGTAAAGTGTTGGTCCCATGTTTCATGAGCTGAAATAAAAGTTCCCAGAAATGTCCCATACACACAAAAAGCTTATTTCTCTAAAATGTTGGCCACAAATTTGTTTACATCGCTCTTAGTGAGCATTTCTCATTTGCCAAGATAATCCACCTGACAGGTGTGGCATATCAATAGGCTGATTAAACAGCATGATCATTACACAGGTGCACATTGTGCTGGGGATAATAAAAGGCCACTCTAAAATGTGCAGTTTTGTCACAACACAATGCCACAGATGTCTCAAGTTGAGGGAGCGTGCCATTGGCAGGCTGACTGCAGGAATGTCCACCAGAGCTGTTGTCAGAGAACTGAATGTTAATTTCTCTACCACAGACCACATGTAACCACACCAGTCCAGGACCTCCACATCTAGCTTCTTCACCTGCGGGATTGTCCGAGACCAGCCATCTTGTTGCAGCTGATGAAACGGAGGAGTATTTCTGTCTGTGGGGAAAAACTCATTCTGATTGGCTGGGCCTGGCTCCCCAGTGGGTGGGCCTTGCTCCCAAGTGGGTGGCCCTATGCCCATCCTAGGCCCACCCATGGCTGCGCCCCTGCCCAGTCATGTGAAATCTATAGATCCAATTGACTGATGTCCTTGTATAAACTGTAACTCGGTAAAGTCGTTGCATGTTGCATGTCATGTTGCATTTATATTTTTGTTCAGTATATGTACAGTAAATAAAAAATATATTATTATTGTAAAGGATACTGTTCTGGTTTTAAGCATGGAGTAGTTGAACTAATCAGTTGCTTAAATTAGATAATTAACATTGGCGATCCATTTCCCTTACACACTATTGACCAATTGGAAGAAGTGAAATGGATTTGCAAATATTTAAAAAAAGGTCAGCGTTAATTCACTTTAACTTTAAAAAAAAGTTTTAGCTAGTTTTCAACTTCCCTAGGCTGTTGTAATTTCCTACAAACAATTGTTTTATTTGTTTGCTAGTTATTTAGCAACCTCCAAAATCTCCTCGCTAGCATTTTCAGAAAATGTAGCAATGCTAATAGAAACAGATTCTATCAGTTAGCGTTGCAACATGGTGAAAGAGCTCTGCATTCCGCACCGCTGATTTGGAACCACTATTAGTATCTTGGCTAGGACCCTAGATGTTCTTGTGTTCTTACCCACCCATATGATGTACAGGAAATGGTTGAGGGAATTTGACCAATGATCAAGGGACTGTAGATAAACTTGCAGTTCAGCAGTCTCTGTTCAAATACATTTGAAGAGTTTCATTCCAAAACGCTATATATCCATTTTCAGAAATGTTGGTAAATTAGCTTTAATTGTTTAAAGAAATTATGAACGAGATTGGTGTGTTTTTTCACTGTCTAATCATGGCATGGGGTTGTTCAATGACAGACATGTATTTGTTTAAAATCATTTGATAGTTTAATTTCAGAGAGACAAATAATCATGTTTTTTTGCAAAATGCTATATATCCACCTCACTCAGTAGTACTGCTAGGCTTTACACAGTCAAATGTAACAAATAACTGTATTTTTTATAAAGAAATGTACAAATGATACTGAAATCGGAATTTTAATGTTTGTGCTTTTCTGATAACTAATTTCTGTGTTCTATTCATGTGCTGTTCTATTACCCAATTTCTGTGTTCATGGAAGTGGCTGACTGTACAAATCACACCTATCAGTAGCAGTATGCCCAGACCGTGTTTTGAGAACAAACTAAAGATATCTCAGTTTCAAGGTTTCAGCTTAGAAAGGAGAAGCCTCGTGAGGTGTTGGTCTGTCACATGTTATGAAACAGTATTGGTCGGTCACATGAATGAAACAAAACGGTAATGATTCATTAATTATGCTAAATCATGCAAATATAACTTGTCTGTGTATAGCCGTATATAAGACAACTGCTGCGTCTGACCAGGTAGGGCTTCTGATTGACATGTGTACTATGGTGCATTGAGTTGGTTGGAGCCTCTGTCTGGGCAGAGATATATAACTCAATATGAGATCTGTTTGTAAACATTTACATTTGACATTTTAGTCATTTAGCAGATGTACTTATCCAGAGCGACTTACAGTAAGTGCATTCATCTTAAGATAGCAAGGGGTGACAACCACATATCACAGTCAAATATACAAAAATATTGTAAAAAATCTAATTTTCATACACATCGAAAATCTATTAATGAAAAATCGGAGAACAGTAAATACACTATATATAGAAAAGTATGGCCGTACTGAAGAGCTCAGTGACGTTCGACGTGGCACCGTCATAGGATGCCACCTTTCCAACAAGTCAGTTTGTCAAATGTCTGCCCTGCTAGAGCTGCCCCGGTCGACTGTAAGAGCTGTTATTGTGAAGGGGAATCGTCTAGGATCAACAATGGGTCAGCCGGGAAGTAGTAGGCCACACAAGCTCACAGAATGGGAACACCAAGTGCTGAAGCGTGTAGTGTGTAAAAGTAATCTGTCCTCGGTTGCAACACTCACTACAGAGTTCCAAAATGTCTCTGGAAGCAACGTCAGCACAATAACTGTTTGTCGGGAGCTTCATAAAATTCATTTTCATGGCCGAGCAGCTGCACACAAGCCTAAGATCACCATGCACAATGAAAAAAATTATAACGAAGCGAGGTCCATACAGAAATGGTTTGTCTAGATCGGTGTGGAAGAACTTGACTGGCTTGCACATAGCCCTGACCTCAACCTTGAACATTTTTGGGATTAATTGGAACACCGACTGCGAGCCAGGCCTAATCGCCCAATATCAGTTCCAACATCTAGTGGAAAGCCTTCCCAGAAGAGTGGAGGCTGTTATAGCAGCAAAGGGAGGACCAACTCAATATTAATGCCCATGATTTTGGAATGAGATGTTCAACAAGCAGGTGTCCATATACTTTTGGTCATGTACAGTAGTGTACCTTGTGAGCTTAGCTCAATTGTCATACCCCATCAGAACCCAAAATATAAGCTTGTTTTACTCCAATGTTTGTAAACAATGAAATTGTAAACAAACACTGTATAGCCTGAAAACATGGTTAAAACTATAATTTTTATCTCATGGATGGTCAGTCTTTGCTTCCATACCTCTGCCTATGAATTTCAAAGTGATACATTTTTCCAGCCCCATCCCTCAGCTATTTACCAAAACACTGACGGGGTGTCTGCTTTGTTGTTGTTTGAACTGTAGATTGCCCTTTAATTGCTCTGGATCCCAAGCATCCCCAATCCCATTGCCTTTAGAGTAAGGACTGTATTGTTCATAGGCTGACCTTTTAATTGGGGAGTTTTCCTGGTTCTTGGTAGTTCTGACAGTTGGGTGGGAATGGGGCTCAGGGACAAGCCAAGCCAAACAGTCTTAGAAACAGAGGGTTTTCGGGGGGAAATGCTAAAATTGTTCAATCCTGAGGAGAGAGACTTGGAGGGGGTATCACGTGCACTTCCCTTGGCCTCACACCCCCTTCACCCCCTCTACTGCCAACCCAGCTCTCCATCCCCCATCCATCTCCTCAGTAAGCTGACACAGCGCGTTTAAGCGTTAGCTGCTTTGTCTCTAATAGGATGAAGCAGACTTACATTGTCATCTGATAAAACTAAGCAGCTTGATAACTGCGCTGCTACTTCTTAACCAATTTGTACTCAATTAGGATAATGAGGAAACAAGCGAGGAAGGGACAAAAATGTATTAACATGATAAGATAACTGAGCCCCCAAACCCCAAAGAAGTCAAATCTGTAACTGTGACCTATCAATCATATCATGATATGGATATGATCATGAACAATATAAATATGTTCAGCAATATCTTTAACATGATTAAGATGGCACATGATAGCGTTGTCACCATGTGTGTTTACTGGTAATGGGTAAAGTGCTTATCAGGTGATCCAGGGATTTCCATATCATCCTCTTGGCCTCAACCCTCTGGACATTGCCAGGAAAGGGTGCCTGCAGTCTGCAGCATGTCCATATCTGTCTACACGTGAAGTGCCTTGCCCTGTGGCGTTCAGCAGTCCTAATGAGCATCCTCTGCAAGGAGTTTCCTGAAAAGCTTCTCACCAACAGGATGATTCTTTCCTGGAATGAAGGTATCACTTCACTAAGTCCATTAGCCATTAGCGCCACGTTACACAGGGCAAGGCCACTCTCACCTGTAACCACAGATGCAGAGAAGTGACATATGGCTGGTGGGTCATTCCAGATGCTAGCTGGTTATATCAAACACCTGAAAAAGAAAAGGAGAGCCTCATACTCTAGGAGCTCAGATGCAATAATTGTATAACCAACATTTCGACGGACAAACTGTCTTCAACAAGGTATGCTGCATATCAAACGCCAACATACTCAAGTTATGATCAGACCTGCAACCTTCAGGTTTTTGTAAACCCTCAGAAAGCTGCATCGTGATCGTGTTCTGCAGAATGCAGGTCTTGTTGAAGAGAGCAGGCCAACACATTCTCATGATTATACCTGCAGACTGCAAACACACCCCACTACAATTATCATCCAACGAAATGGTTATTGTGCATTATGAAGCAGATGGTCAGATTTATACTGTAACAAAGCCCATGTTGAAGGTGAAATATTGACCTCCAACGTGATTCTCAGTTTTCCAACATCTAGTCTTTTCACCATCTGTAGTTCTGCAGAATACTAAGCCTCGGGAGAATACTAAGCCTCTTCCTAGAAGAACCATGCTTACTGTGGCTATTTGGATAGGCAACATAGGACACCTGTCTATTCAATCTGCTTTGTTTAATAGGTAATTTCTTGACGTCATTAAGACATTAAGAGTGAGCTCCCAGTCTCTGATTACCACATCTCCTCAGATTAACAGGACGATGGTGAAGCTTGTTGGTTTCTCTAGTCATCTCATCCTCAGATTAGCTTGTCCTTCAAGGTCAAAGATACAATATAAACACACAAATCTAATGTAAGTGCCCTGGGTTGGCTAATATTCAACGGGGCACTGAACATTGTTGTTGTTGTTGCACTGGCGTTGCATAATAATGCTGTAACTGTTTTCTTATCTCTTCTAAGTAGAGATTGTCGGTGTTGTTTTTAAAAGGTCCCCTGGTCACGTCTCCGTCTAACACACCGTTGCACTGTTGAATATTTCAAGTGTGTCTGTTGCCATGTCAGCATTCAACAAATGGAAATGAATGGCAAACCGAAAGGAACTGCAAATGCATCCAAGAAGTTTGTAGAGTCACAAGCTTCATGTAGTCATTGCATGCTAGGAATATGGGACCAAATGCGACACTTTTGACTAGTTTATTTATAAGAATCTTTAAGGGCGTCAATAATTTTGACCCCTGCGTTTTTGAGAAAAAAATAGTATTACTTGTTAAACAAATCTCTTTCTCTGAGCAATTGTATTAATATAAAATAATATAATTATATGGTTGTTTATCTACCTTAGTTGAATGCACTGCCTGTAAATCGCTCTGGATAAGGCCGTCTGCTAAATTACCAAAATGTAAAAATTAACACTTGCAAAGCACACTGGGTATTATTAGTTTGAGCAAAACAAGATCAATCTCTGAACCAATCATAGACGTCTATGTTTCACATGTTAGACAGCATAGTACAGTACAGTACAGTACAGTAAAGCACACTAGAGTGCAGTGCAATACATGACAGAGTTTAGTTTAGTATACTTCGGGTACTCTATTGTGCTGTACTGTACTGAACGATACTCTACTATGCTCCATTGTACTGTACTCTACTTAGTAGTGTTCTGTACTAAACTACTGTATACCCGACTCTATTTTTCTTTACTGTACTGTACACTGCTGTGCTGTACTGTGCTGTGCAATGCTGTGCTGTCCAAATGTGTGAAACATAGACATCTATGATTGGTTCAGATTTGGTCCGATCCGGAAACAGATCAAATCTGAACTGATCATAGACGTCTATGTTTGGACCAAATCAAGGCTGGTCCAGGCCAAATCTGAACCAATTGTAGAGGTCTATGTTTGGGCTACATCAAGTCCGGTCTGGATAGCTGTGGACATTGAAATCAAGGCCGGT
This sequence comes from Salmo salar, assembly GCF_965601325.2. Taxonomy (NCBI): domain Eukaryota; kingdom Metazoa; phylum Chordata; class Actinopteri; order Salmoniformes; family Salmonidae; genus Salmo; species Salmo salar. The sequence goes on from NC_138300.1 coordinate 19,120,521, forward strand.
ACGAAACGGACCAAATCTGAACCAATTATAGACGTCTATGTTTGGACCAAATCAAGGCTGGTCCAGGCCAAATCTGAACCAATTTTAGAGGTCTATGTTTGGGCTAAATCAAGTCCGGTCCGGATTAAAAAGTCCCGTGTGGCTCAGTTGGTAGAGCATGGTGTTTGCAACGCCAGGGTTGTGGGTTCGATTCCCACGGGGGACCAGTACCGAGAAAAAAAAAATGTATGAAATGTATGCATTCACTACTGTAAGTCGCTCTGGACAAGAGCGTCTGCTAAATGACTAAAATGTTTAAAATGTTTTAAAAAAAAGCGTCATCTGTGGACATTGAAATCAAGGCCAAGGCGGTCGGACCACATTTCAACTACTTTTCAACTTCCATGGATGTCGGACATTGCTCAGTGGGATAGTTTTTTTCATACTCTGAATGTATTCATATATGGCAATTTAGCAAACACGACTCACAGATCATCTTAAAATTCACTTTTTGGCCTAAGCTTTGTATTAGGTGCAAAAGGTGCAATGCAATAGAATCCTACTCCGATGCGTTCTGCCTACAACAAAATCTCCTACGTAGATAGTTTTGCATACTAAGACTTGCTTACTTCGTTTTGTTTCAGTATGTTGCAATGAAAGTGGCTAGTATTACATTGATTCGATAGTGTTAACTAAGAGGGAAAACTCTAGAAAGTTGAGTGACATTCAATCTTGTGCTTCTCTGCACGCGCATTTTAGAGGGAACATTGCTCACAGATCATGTTAAAATTAACTTTTTGGTCTAAGCTTTAAAGCCACTTTGTATGAGGTGCGTTAGTTACATTCTGGCATTTTCACATGAAAATAGCACTTGGTGTAGCCTGGGTCAGTCTAGCGGTCTTGGCCGCTGCCCCTAGAAAACTTGTTGCTGCCAACACAAGTTCAAATCCTGGCCATTACTCTTTTAACAAAAACTCTCCTACCTTTCCTCTCTACCTTTCTCTGTCCTATCCAATAAAAAATAAAAGATGTAAGGAGTAAAACTGCCCAAAGAAACGAAAATAGCACTTGGTGGTACTCATTTGAGGCAAATATGACAACATAAACATAAACAATGGAGTAATAGGTCCTTAGTTGTTGATTATGACAAGGTAAGACAATTGTACTAATTTCATTAAGGTATGTCGTGACTTACCATTACTCTGACTCAACCAATTAATCAATTGAACTAACTGTGTACTGGGGTTTGGCACACTTTGGTATTGTAATTACTCACCTAAGTAGGTCAAATATTAAATAGCTACAGGTTAAAAACATCCAAACCAAATTACCTTTCAACTTCATGTTGGACTGTGACGCTGCATTAAATTGAGAATTTGAAATCAGAAACGGCCGATACAGCTTCCCTGATACAGCTCCATGTAGTCCCCACTCAACAAGCTGTATAAGGCCATAAGCAAACAAGAAAATGCTCATCCAGAAGCAGCACTCCTAGTGGCCGGGGACTTTAATACAGGCAAACTTAAATCCGTTTTACCTCATTTCTACCAGCATGTCACATGTGCAACCAGAGGCAAAAGAACTCTAGATCACCTTTACTCTACGCACAGACACGCATACAAAGCTCTCCCTTGCCCTCCATTTGTCAAATCTGACCATAATTCTATCCTCCTGATTCCTGTTTACAAGCAAAAACGAAAGCAGGAAGTACCAGTGACTTGCTCAATACAGAAGTGGTCAGATGACGCAGATGCTACGCTACAGGACTGTTTTGCTAGCACAGACTGGAATATGTTCCGTGATTCATCCAATGGCATTGAGGAGTATACCTCAGTCACCAGCTTCATCAATAAATGTATTGATGACGTCGTCCCCACAGTGACCGTACGTACATTTCCCAACCAGAAGCCATGGATTACAGGCAACATCCGCACAGAGCTAAAGGCTAGAGCTCAGCTTTTAAGGAGCGGGACACTAATCTGGACGCATATAAGAAATCCCGCTATGCCCTCAGATGAACAATCAACCAGGCAAAGGCAAAGATAGAATCCTACTACACCGGCTCTGATGCTCGTCGGATGTGGCAGGGCTTGAAAACTATTATGGACTACAAAGGGAAACCCAGCCATGAGCTGCCCAGTGATGCGAGCCTACCAGACGACCTAAATGCCCTTTATGCTCGCTTTGAGGCAAGAAACACTGAGGCACGCATGAGAGCACCAGCTGTTCCGGACGACTGTGTGATCACGCTCTCCATAGCCTTTAAACAGGTCAACATTCACAAAACCCCGGGGCCAGACGGATTACCAGGACGTATACTCAACGCATGCGCGGACCAACTGGCAAGTGTCTTCACTGACATTTTCAACCTCTCCCTGGCCGAGTCTCTAATACCTACATGTTTCAAACAGACCACCATAGTCCCTGTGCCCAAGATAGCGAAGATAACCTGCCTAAATGATTACCTCCCCGTAGCACTCATGTCGGTAGCCATGAAGTGCTTGAAAGGCTGGTCATGGCTCACATCAACACCATCATGCCAGAAACACTAGACCTACTCCAATACGCAAACCGCCCCAACAGATCCACAGATGACTCAATCTCAATCACACTCCACACTGGACAAAAGGAACACCTATGTGAGAATGCTGTTCATTGACTACAGCTCAGTGTTCAACACCATAGTGCCCACAAAGCTCATCACTAAGCTAAGGACCCTGGGACTAAACTCCCCCCTCTGTAACTGGATCCTGGACTTCCTGATGGGCCACCCAAAGGTGGTAAGGGTAGGCAACAACACATCTGCTACGATGATCCTCAACACTGGGGCCCCTCGGGGATGCGTCCTCAGTCCCCTCCTGTACTTCCTGTTCACCCACGACTGCGTGGCCAAGCACGACTCCAACAGCATCATTAAGTTTGCTGATGACACAACAGTGGTAGGCCTGATCACCGACAACAATGAGACAGCCTATATGGAGGAGGTCAGAGACCTGGCAGTGTGGTGCCAGGACCACAAACTCTCTCTCAATGTGAGCAAGACAAAGGAGCTGTTTGTGGACTTCAGGAAAAGGAGGGCCAAACAGGCCCACATTAACATCGACTGAAGTGGAGCGGGTTGAGAGTTTCAAGTTCCTTGGTGTCCACATCACCAGCAAACTATCATGGTCCAAACACATGAAGACAGTCGTGAAGAGGGCACGACAACACCTTTTCCCCCTCAGGAGACTGAAAAGATTTGGCATGGGTCCCCAGATCCTCAAAAAGTTCTACAGCTGCAACATCGAGGGCATTCTGACCGGTTGCATCACGCCTAATTTGTCAACTGCTCAGCATCTGAGGGTAGTGCGTATGGCCCAGTACATCACTGGGGCCAAGCTTCCTGACAACCAGAACCTATATACTAGGCGGTGTCAGAGGAAGGCCCAAAGAATTGTCAAAGACTCTCCAGTCACCCATGTCATAGACTGTTCTCTCTGCTATCGCACGGCAAGCGGTACCAGGGCGCCAAAAGGCTCCTTAACAGCTTCTACCCACAAGCCATAAGACTGCTGAACTAATCAAATGGCCACCTGGACTATTTACATTGAACCCCCCTCCCTTTTGTTTTTAAACTGCTGCTACTCGCTGTTTATTATCTATGCATAGTCACTTTACAAATTACCTCGATTAACCCGTACCCCCGCACAATGACTCGGTACCGGTACCCCCTGTATATACCCTCGTTATTGTTATGTAAATGTTTTGTGTTACCTTGTGATTAGTTAAAACATTTTTACTTTAGTTTATTAGTAAATATTTTCTTAACTCTATTTCTTGAACTGCGTTGTTGGTTAAGGGCTTGTAAGTAACCATTTCACAGTAAGGTCTACACCTGTTCTATTCGGTAGATGTGACGAATAACATTTGATTTGATTTAGTCACATTATGGCAGACAGAGAACAACTGATTTGGCCAGGAGCATTGTTCCTGAACAGCTTTTTATTCCTTTAAGTCAGGCAACCTAAAACGAATCAACATAGCATCTTAAACTTATCTTTAGACTTCATTGAGCTTTACAGAAGTCCAGAGAGGACATATAAATACAAAAATGATTCCCTCATTATGTCGAGATTACGATAAAAGTTATTTTGTCGAGATCACGAGATAAACTTTATAAATAAGAGTGGACATATTGATGGTAGATTGACAGCAGTGTCATAGTGCACCAGAGGCAGTAAGACTCTACAAAGATCTTTGATTAGAGCACATATGTTGTAAGTAGCCATGTGCTAGTGTACAGGCCGGGGCCTTCGTATCAAAGCTCCAGCAATTAAAGGCAAACAATGGCAAACTGAGGAATGGATGAATGACGGAGCTGTCCTTCTGCCCCATGACATTTTGCCCACCGTTTGTGGCTGAAATTAAATATAAACTGTAGCCTACATGAAATGCTGGAGTATTTAGAAATCTCAAAATGTGATTCACTTCACCTGTTTTACTAGTTTTATTTTATTTTTCTACTTTTTAATTGTTGTTTGTGACTGTGTTTTTGCTGCTATTGACAGGCCAACCTTCCTGTTAAAACTATTAAAGAGATTAAATTAAACTATTATTGGTAGTCTGGTAAACTTTCATTGGTAGTCTACAACCAGAAACCTCAACGTTAACTTTTCTTTCACTGAACATTCCACATTCAATTCAATTAAAATAGTAGCGCAACCACACTTTTACATGTCTTTAAAATTGGATTTGATTGGAGCCAACACTGGAAGCCATCTATAACTGACATACATAAAACCATTTCTGCCTGGGTTAATCCACAATCAAAATAAAAACGGATGTGCTGATCCACCATGGGCTCTGCCGCCTCAGCCATACTGTCAATGTATCATCAATACATCCACTCCTATTTATAGAGTTTATCTTGTGCTCTCTACAAAAAAAACGTTTGTTATGTTGTGATCGTGAGAAAATTATCTTGTGATCTCGACAAAATAACTTTTGTTAAGTTTTGACCACAAAAAAATATATTTTGTGATATTGATAAAACAATATAATTCTTTTTTTAAATTCACGTCTTCTCTGGACTTCCGTACAGGTCAGCGGAAATCTCTGGAAAAGTCCTTAATCTCACCTCTCCAAGCCCAGGCAAGGTTTCAGAGTGGCCAACTGGTGCAAATGCTCTCTTAAAACAACAGCATCCTCCCAAATACCTCCATAGACACAGGAACATGTTTATGTGACAAAAAGTTATAGATGGGCCAATATTAATTATGTTACTAAATAATGTAATTGTTTTTGTTTCATGTATTTTGTAACCTTTTTAGTCATATGCTAATCTTAATTTTGATTCCTTATGCATTATCACCGTGATTTATTAAAAATAAACCACATAAAATTGATTCAAATAGCATTATGTGACAAAATTCCATTCATTGTTTCTATGTGTCATAGTGATTTAGTATATGTGGATTGACCATGGTATGATGTAATGAACAGTTGCAATAATTAGTCCAAGCCAATTGACACAATTCGGGTTAAATCCTTAATGAGCTGTTAAACAGGTCTGAGATCACTCCTCTTGAATTGATCTGGTCACTAATTGTTGATTTTCTTTATTGGGCATATTATATCCGCTAGCCATCATCCACTTTGTAGCTACAGGTTGGAAACATGTTACTTTATGTTAATTATGCCTCATTACATAGGTGTGTTATAGATGTGTATAATTGGACGTTTTACAAGTTCAGTATGACCACATCTAGTGTATTTATGTAATACATCCAGTGTATTAATGTAATACATCCAGTGTATTAATGTAATACATCCAGTGTATTAATGTAATAATCCAGTGTATTAATGTAATACATCCAGTGTATTAATGTAATACATCCAGTGTATTAATGTAATAATCCAGTGTATTAATGTAATACATCCAGTGTATTATTTGAAAACATTATTTGTTACATGACTATTTGTTAATTGAGGTACATTATCATTTCATTGTTTTTAACCTCTCTCCAAGATAGGCATATTTATTAACACTGTGTTCCCTGGCTGTGTATTTTGATTCTAACTGTTAATTGCATTAGTTTTCCCCATGTTTAATTCCCCTCATTAGTGATGGGTCATTGCTTGATTCACTACTTGCAATACTAATTGCCTCAAGAAGTAAAAGCTCCATGCTGATGACCGTCATTTGCTTTTCTGTTTTTCTATTGCAAACAAACAAACTGATTTGAAATACATATTGCTAATTATATTATCTGTCACTTTACATGTTGCATAAATACATTTGAAATAAGTTGTAGCTGGATATTTACTTTGACTTCTGATTTAAGTTTAATATTAAAACGTTTTTTTTTTTTTTAATCTATAATACGTTAAATTAATATTTACTCAAAATTGAAAGCTTTTCAAAATGTTAAAAAAAAATGTGTCAACATGAGTTGATGTCTTCACGCTCTTCTCCATTCTCATGCACCGTGTATAACTTGTCCCTACCAGAGTTTTTATGTACTCTTTCTCTGGAATAATGAGGGGATTACTGAAAACTTTCAGTCAGACCTTTGTCTTTAAAACAATAGATTTCTGAATGAAAGTCTTGTCATGGTTTCATTAGCCCCAGCCTCCTCCTGTGGGGTGAATGTAAGCTACATTTAGTGCAATTACTTGACTAGAAAACAACTGTCAATCATTCTTAAAGGGGAAGGATTCCAATTAATAACCTCTTTAATCCGCTCATTTTATTTCCATTCACCGGCACCAGCACTAGGCTACTCTCTCTCTCTCTGCACTTTGAAAAGACTATAGTCTGCAACAAAACCACATTAGTTGTCAAGCTTGTTTTGTGCACACACGTTTTGTCGTGTTTTTCAGCGTATTATGCACATTGTTTTTGAAGAAAGGCTAGAGAGGATGCAAGGTAAAATAGACAGGGATTGAGATTTGTCCGGCTTTGGTGTGCAGCAGCCGGACAAGGGGCGTGAACTACCTCAGTAGTTGAAGTGAAGTGTTGGAGGAAACAGGTGGAATATTGACAGTTCAACTTCATGCGCTCAGCACGGCATTTCTTCAAAGGTTGGTTCAAACCGCTATTACTCTTTTTTAGGCAACTATAAAAGACAGGTTAACGTTTTATTAGTCTAACATAACATGTCTATATGACATTTAAATCTGAGGAGGTGGACACTGAAAGTGAGAATGTTGTTAGTATTGGAAACCATTGTTGTTTTCCACAAAGTATAGAATTACAATATCAGTTAAATATAAAATACATAGATTTTGCATTTTAAGGACTATGCATTGTACGTTGTATATTTTAATACAATAATGATATGCCTAGTGCTTAAACATGTGCTCTTGAATATCATTCAACTATATTATATTGAATATAATAGAATAGAATGCAACAGAGTACAATACAATACAATACAATACAATACAATACAACTATGCAAATGTATAATATGTAGGGCATAATTAAATTGAGTTAATTTCACATTTGGTCCTTTTAAGTTTATGTATATCTATTCAGTAAAGGGTTTCTTACCTCTACTGTATAAAGCTATGTATTACAATTTCATGGCTGATATTTTATAAATTCATGTTAACCAAGATTTTGCCCCAAAGCGAAGTTTTTTTTCTGTCAAATTTAACTTTTGCCCAAACTTCAAGGGGTGGGCCTGTCTATGTCATTATAAACGTGTTAAATATAGCTATGTAAATAAGATATTTCAGAAAGAAATGTATCAACTTGTCTTTGATTAACAACACTATCAACAAGGCAGGTCCTACAGGCCCTAGTTTTGTCGCACCTGGACTACTGCCCAGTCATGTGGTCAGGTGCCACAAAGAGGGACTTGGGAAAATTACAACTGGCCCAGAACAGGGCAGCACGGCTGGCCCTTAAATGTACACATAGAGATAACATTAATAATATGCATGTCAATCTCTCCTGGCTCAAAGTAGAGTAAAGATTGACCTCATCACTACTTGTTTTTGTAAGAAGTATTGACATGTTGAATGCACTATCACACAGCTTGGACACCCATGCATACCCCATAAGACATGCCACCAGAGGTCTCTTCACGGTCCCCACGTCCAGAACAGACTTTGGGAGGCGCACAGTACTACATAGAGCCATGACAACATGGAACTCTATTCCACATCAAGTAACTCAGATAAAATCAGTAAAATCAGATAAAACAAAACTGATAAAAATACACCTTATGGAACAGCAAACACACACATACAAACTCACATACCATACACACGCACCATACACACGCTACACACACGTACACCTGTATTATGTATTGTAGTTAAGTAGTGGCTTGAGGGCACACTTAATGGATTGTGAAATCTTTTTTTAAATGTATTTTAATGTTTAACATTTTTATTATAATGTATTATGCCTTACTTTTTGCTGGCTCCAGGAAGAGTAGCTGCTGCCTTGGCAGCAGCTAATGGGGATCCATAATAAATACAAATACAGATTGATTTTATTTTATTTTATGTTAATGCTGTATAATATACTAAAGTCTATCACATCAATCACGTCTACCAATTTCATTGCACTCAATGTGCCTGGTAATGAGTTTATGCAATAGAATAAAGAGGCTCTGTCTTTTATCATCCGCTTTTGATTAATTGAATAATTATATCATGGCTCATTAAAAGATAAACCTCAGTGACAGATCCATATTCTGATAGACAACACATATACCATAAAACCCTTTAACTATTGCTGTATAGCACTTTGTGACATCGGTTGATGTAAAAAGGGCTTTAGAAATACGATTGATTTATTGATTGATTTAGCCCCCCAAAATGTTTGCTGATATTTTGTTGATCTTGAATAGATTATGTTAATACAATTATTGATTGTATGTTATAGTAGTGGTAGGTAGTAAATTAGTATATGAGAGTTTTAGAATTTTGATGTGGCACTACTAAATGGCAAAGACTCAAGACTGGCTTCTGATCCTGTGATGACTGTGACTTTGTTTTGCAGGTGCACAGAACTTGTGGAGGACATCTCTTTAAAAGTCATCCTTGGACCTGTTCCTTCACAAAGCCGAGCCAAGTCTACTTTTCCCCGCTAAAGGATAGAGAGTCCAAACGTTCAAATGCATTTGTCACTGGATACCATGAGCATGGTGGACGACAGCTGCCTCTCGCCCAGTAACTTCCACGAGATGGTGAAAGGAGGGGGGGCGGCGATGGGGGGCCGCGTCCACAGCATTGATGTCATCCTGGGCTTCAGCAAAGACCAGGACCCCCTGCTCAGCCCATCTGGGGGCCCAGGGCCCCACAAAGTGGGCTTGGATGGCCTGGGGGACCCTGGGAAGCAGGACCCAGCACACCCCTACGGGCACCTCTCAGAGCAGCAGTCCTACCATGGTGAGTCTCTTCGGTGTGAGAAAAACACCCCACTGGGCATACTGTAAATAACTGCTCTGTTTCTGTGGCATTTATGGCCAGCCCACTCTCTACATGTACAGTATATGTTTGAGGCCAAAACACATTAAGACACATCGACTAGTGCTTCGCTGGTGTTCATAAGTTATCAATCAAGCCCTCTCACTTCAAGCTTTGCTGCATTTGTTAGGAACATGCTGCATGTAGGAAGCAGCTAGAGCAGGATGAGGTCAAAGAGACAGAAGATTGAATGTATTAAATGTATTGTATTGATTACCAAGGGGGACGTTTTATTGTCACAGTCATACAATAAGACACATTACATACTTAAAGTGCGGCATTAAAACACACACAATCACATGCAATCTAGATGGCAGGGGAAGACACCAAACAAATACATGATAATGTGTATTTTTCATATAATTCAAATGTTCATACCAACATTTAATTAAGTGGACCACAAAGTGTGTCGGTGGATCCTGCCTATGATGCCTGAACTTGCACACTTCCCTTTGTCTTTTAGTGATGTAATGATTAGCGGCTTTACTTAAGTCATTAAGACTTGATTATTTCCATTGCATCAATGCGTTGAGGCGACGATGACCTCAATGGCTGCATTGGTTGCAGCCTTGCAGAGAGTCCGGGTTGTTTCTCAACAGCTCACAGAATGAAATAGAACATCATATTCTATCTCTATGGGGGGCAGTAGATGACATGTGTCTGTGCCTTGTAAATACTGTGAAATCATGCTGAGATTGAGAGATAAATCACAAAACAAGACGGTGAGGGGGTTTCGTCCCAAATCCCATCCCCTTGTGGAATTCCCCTAATCTTCTCTTGGACACAGATGAGATTTTACAGTGGTGCAGTTTCATTTCATTAACGTTTCGTCTCTGCATAAAATGTGATGTTTTTTTAATCTATGGTAGTTTTTACATTCTGGTTACTATCTATGGGGTCATAAAAACAAAAGGTTTAGTGAAACACGTAGCACAAACCAGCTTTTGATGACTCATGAAATTACAAAGTAATTGGAAGTGTCTTATGACAGTGTTGGTTATTATAAAATATGATCATAAGCACTGTTCAACCAGTGCAACAGCAATGGCTAAATTAGTGTTTGTTTCCGCTTAATATTCAGCACTAATTTACATGTCCTTAACACATAACTGACTTGTTAGTCATCCCTGTTCCGTCTGAATGGGCATTTTGTACTACATCGCATCACTTTGTCCCCTCCACATTGAGGTTTTCTGCTGGACTGTAAACATGACGAGGTCTTTAGACGGGCGGTTCCGACAGGCCGACAGGCAGGAGCTGGTCACTGAACCCAGCCTGACCCCTCCATTGTGCCACTATGGGCATTGTCGTAGGCTGTTAATGAGAGATAGATCAATGGACCCCAAAATCCTCCTAGCTGCCCCTGTCTGGGAATTGAAGGTTTTGCTTGGCTTTCTGTCCTGGTTCTATCAAGCACTGGTTTGATATGAAGATCCATTTAGCGAGGTTTGGGTTTGTTAGTTCCTACTCGTCATGGGTTTGAACTGGGTTGGGCTAGCCATATTTAGTTTGGTGATTGTGCAAGAAAGTTTCTTTCATCAAGTTTTTGCTAAGCACTGTAAAGTAATGGTATTCATAGTTGGGGTCGGCAAAATTTTAATAAGAAGAAAAACATGAAAAAATATGAAAATGTAATGAATTTAAGGTTATTTGTTGATGTAAAAATCGAAATGTACAGATTTTTAAGACTGTGTTTGGTTGGGGTGAGGTCTCGAGAAATGATTGGGGATAAAATGAAATTCTGAAATTCTGGCGAAAAAGTTTGAATACCACTGCTGTAAAGGGAAACACCCAAAGAGTCCCTATCTCTCCATGTGCTATACAGTTATGTGGTCAATGGGAACTGGTCACGAATATCACCCACAATACCAACCCAAATTGACAATCTATTACTTTTATGTGAGGGACAAATTACAGAATTGACAAGAGTGTAATGTTACCATTATGAAATAATATTTAAAATGGTGTCAATAAAGGCTGTCCCAATAAAGTGTCCCAATAGATAATGTGTTTACCAATAATTCATTATACCGTACAGGACTAGTGCACAGATCACTGCTATGATGGCAGATGCGCAGACAACTGATCTGATGGTCATCTTTGTGCCCAATATAATTTCATTACCCTTTGGGTAAATCTAATTCAACAGCCACGTTGACAGCGTTTTATGGCTTTACCTTGTAATGTTTACAGTATTTTCCTGATTATGAAACTGATACAAATGAAGGTCCTACGTAGATTAGAGTTAAGAATACATGGAAGCTATCAGAGGAATTAACAGGCTGCATCTGTTTCCCTCTGAGGATTAGTGGAAACATGCAGTGAAAGCCTTAGCAACTCAGCGCCCTGTATGCTGTTCATGTATGCTGCTCATGTATGCTTTGTTACAAGGCAGAAGGACAATCTACATGTATTTAGTTTGCATGCGTAGAGTAAGACATAACTTCAGCTTTATTTGGCCTACAGTAGCCTATTGTTGCATGTGTCAAATGTGTGCGTCCTGGGATGTTTTCAGAACAAACAAGTTATTAAGGGGTTGTGGAGCTCATTTGAGTATTCCATGTTTTCAGCTTTTGTCAACCCCGAACTCTTCAACAGCTAGACCTTTCATCACTGTCTTTTTCCTCTTTTCCCATTTCAATGATTTTTCATTCACATTATCCTTTTAACTGTGAAGAATCCCTGTCTAGCTAAGGCAGACATGCTGATTAGACATAACATATGATAGGAGAGCCTAAAACCAACATTTGTCTAACAAGCTAACGATACTTAACTACGTAAAGTTTTAGAAAGAACGACTTACCTTTGCAAAGAAAGCCAAAGAAGCTTGTTTGGTTAAATCAAAATGAGTCAAAGTCACTTTGTTGATGGATTAATCTAATGTGAATCTCTTCTCTCTCTCGCTATGGGCTCTACAGATTCAGGACTGTACTCGGACAAGTGTGATGGGGAAATTAATGATCTGAGGAAGAGTGTGGATAGCAATGGAGGGAAAAGTCCGGAGCCCTGTGAGGAAGAGCAGCCCAAGAAGAAGCACCGACGCAACCGCACCACCTTCACCACGTACCAGCTGCACGAGCTGGAGCGTGCCTTCGAGAAGTCTCACTACCCCGACGTGTACAGCCGTGAGGAGCTGGCTATGAAGGTTAACCTGCCTGAAGTCAGAGTTCAGGTAGGTTTGTCCACCACCACTTTTACTGGTACTGTGCTGTGCCCTGGTCAACTCCTCTGACTTTCTTGCCAATCATTGTAACTAGGAGTGGACTCAAATACTAACATCTCTGATCAGGTGCAACCTTGATCCAATGTGAATTCAGCCTCCAGGTAAATTGATTCAAGCTGAATATCAATCATCAATCAAATGTATTTATAAAGCCCTTTTTACATCAGCAGGTGAATTAAATGGTTAAAGGGCTTATGTTTTCTAATGAAAAACCTCAGTGGGTCAGAGATACCTTCTCTGAATCTTTAGATGATAATGGTGAGTGACGATAGGACATCTTTCGACTCTGTCAATCACCACATTCTTATTGGCAGACTCGACAGCCTTGGTTTCTCAAATGATTGCCTCGCCTGGTTTACCAACTACTTCTCTGATAGAGTTCAGTGTGTCAAATCGGAGGGCCTGTTGTCCGGACCTCTGGCAGTCTCTATGGGTGTGCCACAGGGTTCAATTCTCGGGCCGACTCTCTACTCTGTATACATCAATGATGTTGCTCTTGCTGCTGGTGATTCTCTGATCCACCTCTACGCAGACGACACCATTCTGTACACTTCTGGCCCCTCTTTGGACACTGTGTTAACTAACCTCCAGACGAGCTTCAATGCCATACAACTCTCCTTCCGTGGCCTCCAACTGCTCTTAAACGCAGGTAAAACTAAATGCATGCTATTCAATCAATCACTGCCCGCCCCTGCTCGCCCGTCCAGCATCACTACTCTGGACGGCTCTGACTTAGAATATGTGGACAACTACAAATACCTGGGTGTCTGGTTAGACTGTAAACTCTCCTTCCAGACTCACATTAAGCATCTCCAATCCAAAATTAAATCTAGAATCGGCTTCCTATATCGCAACAAAGCATCCTTCACTCATGCTGCCAAACACACCCTCGTAAAACTGACCATCCTACCGATCCTAGACTTCGGTGATGTCTTCTATAAAATAGCCTCCAACACTCTACTCAACAAACTGGATGCAGTCTATCACAGTGCCATCCATTTTGTCACCAAAGCCCCATACACTACCCACCATTGCGACCTGTACGCTCTCGTTGGTTGGCCCTCGCTTCATATTCATCGCCAAACCCACTGGCTACAGGTTATCTACCAGTCTCTGCTAGGTAAAGCCCCGCCTTATCTCAGCTCACTGGTCACCATAGCAGCACCCACTCGTAGCATGCGCTCCAGCAGGTATATCTCACTGGTCACCCCCAAAGCCAATTCCTCCTTTGGCTGCCTTTCCTTCCAGTTCTCTGCTGCCAATGACTGGAACGAACTGCAAAAATCTCTGAAGCTGGAGACTCATATCTCCATCACTAGCTTTAAGCAACAGCTGTCAGAGCAGCTCACAGATCACTGCACCTGTACATAGCCCATCTGTAAACAGCCCATCTATCTACCTACCTCATCCCCATACTGTATTTATTTATTTATCTTGCTCCTTTGCACCCCAGTATCTCTACTTGCACATTCACCTTCTGCACATCTACCATTTCAGTGTTTAATTGCTATATTGTAATTACTTCGCCACCATGGCCTATTTATTGCCTTAACTTACCTCATTTGCACTCACTGTATATAGACTTTTTGTTTTCTTTTGTTCTACTGTATTATTGACTGTATGTTTGTTTATTCCATGTGTAACTCTGTGTTATGTGTCGCACTTCTTTGCTTTATCTTGGCCAGGTCGCAGTTGCAAATGAAAACTTGTTCTCAACTAGCCTACCTGGTTAAATAAAGGTGAAATAAATAAAAATAAATAAATCAAATCTTTACTCTTGGGCAGACTTCTAGATCCTCAGGAGCTTCAAGGTCACTCACAGCAGGTGTTATACTATAAATACAGACAAGTAACAAAGCAAGCTGTGTCCTGCCCACACAAGCTCAGGTCTCTGGTTGTCTGAGGGCAGACATAAGAAGGTTGTCTTAGCAGGGCATAGTGCAGAAAAAAGGGCAAGGTCTTATAGCAGAATCTAAGGGCAAAGTCTTAAAGCATGGCAAAATGACACAGTAGGTATGGATGAAGGTCGAAATGATTAAGATTGATCAGTACAGTTCAAATACTCTGTACTGTAAATACAACTATAGCTGTTTTTCACGAAGCCCCCAGGGCAATTGATTGGAGTGCATTACAATTGTCAAATTGCTTATTTTTCCAATCCAACAAAATGTAGAAATCCAAAATACTAACCATTCAAGAATACCATCGCTCAATTTGTTGATGATTATTTATTTAGATGGTTTACTTGAATAGAGACGGATGCGGTTAAAACATTGATATTATGGACTTTACCTGCTGAGGGATGACGTTTTACTGTAGGGCTTGAACATGCTCCACATCAACAGATTATGCCCATAGGTGCTCTGAGACTCCAGTAGGTACCAAACTTTAAATTAAGACAAGTGTCACTGTCCAAACCTTGCTGACAATGGCTCAGGTCCCCAGTTCTCTAGGGACATCCCAAAAATGGTGCAAGACAGCAGTCTTAGAGCAGGTCAAAACACGGACAACACTGAAGGTCTCGGAACAATTCAATTCAATGATTCTTTATTTATGAGGATACTAAGAAACCAAAATAGGTAGCTTAAAGCACTATTCTAAGCCCATTTGGTACCAATTGGAATGATCTGTGCTGTAAATACTCTGGACTATAAATCCAAACCCTCTGCCTTCCTCTAGGTGTGGTTCCAGAACCGCAGAGCCAAATGGAGGCGCCAGGAGAAGATGGACGCCAGCACCATGAAGCTGCATGACTCGCCCATGCTCTCCTTCAACCGGCCACCCATGCACAGCAACATGGGGCCCATGAGCAACGCCCTCCCCCTTGACCCCTGGCTGACCTCACCTCTGTCCAGCGCCACCCCAGTCCACAGCATCCCGGGTTTCATGGGCCCAGGACAGGGCCTGCAGGGTGGCTACCCCAGCCACAGCTTCCTCAACAGCCCTCCACCCATGGGCCAGGGGATGCAGTCCATGGCACCACCCCCATACCAGTGTTCCGGTCCCTTCACCGACAAATACCCAATGGAGGACGTGGACCAGAGGAGCTCCAGCATCGCCGCACTGAGGATGAAAGCCAAGGAACACATCCAGTCCATGGACAAAACCTGGCAGCCCATGTGATGGTCTGAGGAGGGCTATTGAAACTGTGTTTCCAGTCATGATTGGGGTTTTGGGCCATGATAATGGCTTTTTTCACACAACAGGATTGCAGTGATGGCACCAACAAATGCTCAGTTACGACTGATGATATTTCTAAGATTTCCAACACCAGTGACATTTCTACCCTTTGTCAGCACTAGAATGGTTCTTGGTCTCTTTTTTGATTTCCATACTAGTGATGTGAAGGATTGGAAGTTGATGCATATTTTGTGTGCCACTATGCAGAAAGGTTTTTAATCTGGATCTTATGACACAGAATGTCAAGAAAGGCCCCGCAAAGGTAACTAAGACTGCTCAAATTAACAAGGTTATGATAGAATACTTTTTTTAAATGAACTTTTATGAAGCAACTGGAACAAGGATTCCACTGGACACTAATTGCCCTTGATGGCAACTTTTAGATTTGTATCCTTATCTAGTAGTTTGGATTTTATAAAAAAGGCAACAAATACTTCCTTCTCAGTAATTCTGTAAAAACGCAAACACTGTACACTCTAGTCAGGTTTTGGGCCAGGCCTAATTGTGGCGTTAGCTAAAGAGCTATAACCATTCTTGCTTGTAACAAAGCACAATGCAATGTCTCTATAGCTCAGACCACAACTTGTCCAGCCACTGAGCCACTTGACACAGAAAATCCCAAAGAGTATTGGGTATTTGAAGTTTGTAATGCAGATCACTCAGCCTGTCCATGTGTTAATTTCGTTACTCAATAGTCTATTTTTTGCAAGAGTAGTTTTAATGTTTTTGTTCTTTGCTGTTAACCATGAATCTAATAATAAGTATACACCAACTCATGCCCCCTCCAAATCCTTTCATAAAAGACATTCTGTAGAGTGCTCACACACGGTCACATTTAACTCTGCAAATTAAGATTTGTGTATTTTCCTAATTAATCCAATTGTCTAATTTATCATGAATTTTACAGGTCAATTAACCAGTAATTCTCTCAGTATTTGTGAATGGCCATGCCATGTCTCCCATAATAGTAGTTGAAGGTTGCGGCAGTATGAATCACTATGTCTATGACCCTGAAACACAGAATCATTCATCCAGTTATGATGGTCAGGTTATTTCAACACCTGGAGAAAAAGGATACCACAGCCACCTCGGATGAAGGGGAAACACTACATTTCTGTCTGTCTTAACTGCAGTTATAGTGGAGAGCCTCTGTCCACACCGTGGGTTGTGGGGTCATGGTTGAGATATCCTGGCTCAGGCTAGAGGGAGCTTTCAGCTGGGGATGCGTAAAACAACCTGTCATGCTATTTAATTTGAGAAGACGTGAACACCTTTTAACACCCAATTAACATCTATGAAAGTGATTTACTCCTAGTCTTCATTGACTTGATGAAGATTGATGGTTGCCCTGAGGCTAACTTCAGACTGCAAACACACATGTCGATATACACACTATAGACTGCACACACACTGATATCAACACCTTTTACGATAGTGCTGGTAGGCCAAACAATGTGAGGCTCTTCTTTCTTGAGAATAGTTCTTGAGGAGTGATACATAATTAAAGCCAGTCTCTGAATTTGATGGCACCCTCAGTGTGTGACATCTTGATTCTCTGAGGAAGCAATATCTGTTTTAGTAATTTTTTGGAGAGCTGCTCAACATGTTTGGGTCAGTCAAAAAGAGTGATCTATGGCGTAAGCCTCCTACAGTGAGAAGGGAAGCCAGGAGACCTCCCTCTCACACGGAAGGGGTGGGAATAGGACAGGGGGACAGAGCGAAAGAGGCCACTGAAGTAATTTTTTATTTTTTGCCTCAGTGGCTGTTGGAGAAGAAAACGTGTTGGCAGCTTGGCCTTCCGTCACTGTGTGTACGTGCAGAGCAGCAGAAGGAGAACGGTTTGATGTGTCACCCTATATAGTTTCCTCTTTGTTCGGCACAATTGATCCAAGCCATCTTCTTTGTCTAAAGTCCGAGGGGGAAAACGGTCACAGACTGCACTAAATAGGCCTCTGTAGCGAGACCCCGGGAATGAAAAAAAGAGCATGAATTGTCTATTTGGCATATGTCGAAGAGATACTACATGGGGTGTACGGGTCCATTGTGGCATAATGTTTTGATAATGACTATATGCATATTTCATATGGTTTATGTATGGTAAAAAAGACAATCTTCAACCACGTTGTTAAATGATAATGTGTCATATCAAGGGCTTCATAGGATTAAACATTTCTGATGTAAAATAATTTAGCATTTTGATTTTGACAATACTTTTACCAGGTAAATATTGTTCATCCTATTGCAATGTGCGAGGGGTAACATATAATTACTATTATTTCAGTGATAGTGTGTAGACTATCACAATATGGAGGAAAGAAATTCCATTACACAAAAGTGGAAATGTTGTAGCGTTTGTTTTGAAAGGAAACTCAAAATGTCTCTGCTGCCGGACATATGATTAGTTCAGAGTAACAGAGTAGAACTGTTTAAAAAAGTTGCCACAGAATTATCAGTTCATCCAACTTACTGTTTGACTGGAGTTTACAAAGTATTAGTACTGTGTTACTGCAAATATAAATCTGTTTCTTTGTCATAGACAGTAAAAGCCCCATTGGTCAATACACAAAGTAATATTCAGTTGTTTTACTGATGTGTTATGGGATTCTATGCTCACCTCTCACGCTCAACATTGTTGATTTGCTAATTATGCCATATTAAATGGGCTGTTCTTTTTTTTCAAGTTTACTTGCAGTTGTCTAGTTTTTATGTTATCAGTGCATACTCTTTAGCTGTTAACTCTAGTCAGGTATTTTCAGGACCTCACACCCAACATAGAAACAGGGTTAGTTTGAACATTAAACAATATGTTTAGAAATGTTTGTTCCTCATGTGATACTGGGACCAAGATTAAGCCAAAGTTTAGATATAAAAAATATTAAAAAATGCACTAGAGACTTGGGAAGTTTATTTTAGGTTTTTATCTGAAAATATACAGGACACTTTTTATTTCCCCGTATAGACATCGTATTTGTTACATGTTCTAGTTCTGTTACTGTTTACTTTTAGTTTGTCTGAAATGTTCATGTCCATGTTCTAGAAAACTTTAATACCTACTTAAAAAATAAACAAATATAGTTTGATAGAATTGTTGTCTTCTGTCTCCTTTATCCTATCTACTCTATAAATCCACTGACTGTGAATATCTATCTACTGTAAATCTCTGAATATAAATGGATGGCTATAGGACGGTATCTGAAGTGTAGTATTAGGCCTACTGAAGTATATTATTAGGCCTACCGTAGTATGTGAGGGAGAGAGATAGGATCTGACACAGTGAAGAAGTAGCCTCTCTTCGTCCCAGCCCCTCCTCTCCTCTCCCCTGGTCCCTGGCTGGTGGCATGGTGCCAGCCCGTTAGGAAGATGAGGCTCCAATCAATCAAGCTCCCAGGGGGGGGCCCCGGCCACAGGGCCCGCTGCTCGCTAATTGCCCCTGGGCGCTGCCGCTGCAGCACATGTTCACAGTGGGCTGTACCTGCCGCGCTTGCCTCTCCAGCATGTGAACCACACTCCCGGACAGATGGAAGCCCGGGAGGACCTCTCACCAGGGGCCATCTGGGGCCAAAACGTGAACAGTGAACACAACATTGTTGGGAAAGTAAAAACAAAAACATGATTTTAATCTGAATAATCTTT